>NC_080671.1:195434731-195757212 GCF_030247195.1 Topomyia yanbarensis
AATTTCATTATAAATCCCAGATTATAGCTTTAGGAGAAATTGTTACTATTTCGAGCAAGTATATGTTTCAAATACGTTTTATAAAACTTCAGTCAATTTACTCAGACGGGTATTATTTTTTAGGCCGATTTTATAATCGACAGCTTTTTACAAACGATGTTTCTAAAAGCTTTTTTGTAACTCCAGCAAACAGAAATACAATGTAATTCCATGTGAAAAAAAAATTTGGCGCACACTTCGTTTCACGTGTTTCTTTTTATTACCGTTGTTTTCTTCAGCTAATAAGATGTTTTAAAACTTTAGGAAACATTTTTCACCCGATGGCTTTGCTGTGTGTTGTAGAACACACTCACTCAATTATAATCCATTTCGTTTAACGTGTAGAGAAATATAAATGTATACATATTCCGTATTAAAAAATGCACAATTTAGTTTCCCTGTATCCGTATGAAACAAACACGGACAATGCACTATGCGTGCCGTAGGTACACGCAAAATGTCGAAACAACAAGAAATAATAATACAGAACTCCAGACCGCTTCACCCGAATATTTTGCAGAAGTAATAATCCCTTCTAATTGTACGACATGGTGAAAGTTTCTCCACCTCCTCTAGCTGCTACAGTTAGAACTGCACTAACATGGGAGTCGACAGCTTTGATTCATACTACATATTACATCTTGCTAGATGATGCTGGCTAATAACTCTGGTAGTGAAATTCTTTGGTGTTCGCACTGCAGTTTGCACTTGGCGGGGGAAAAATTAGTTTTTCCAGTACATAGTTTCACAGCGGAACACTTTTCCCGACCCGAAATGTGTTCGAAATGAGTTTCGTTTAGGCACACGCACACATACACATACATCGTACATGTACGCCGGTTTGCAGAGAGAACAAGGCCGCAAATTCCACAGCCAGTCTGGCGCAAACTGTCGGAGAAAAACTTTTATCTCGTATCATTAAACAAATACTTCAAATTATTGCGCTAGTTTCTGGTAATGAAAGCTGGAGAAAATTTATTTAGTTCAGTTACGACACGAGACGGGAGGGTAATTAATATAAATATTTCAACGTTTCAAACACATGCACTTTGGCCCGGGAAAAAGGGTCGACCAACCAGCCAACGCTACGGTACGACGGAGGAAGTTGGGAGTAATGTAACAAACGTACAACAGAAGTCGAGGAAGAGAATGAGAACATGTGAAATGATTCGTAAGTGGAAGTTTGCTGAAGTGGAGGGAAACTCATTGCTGCTTGAACATGTAACAATTGCAGATGCAATAGTGCAAAGGTAATATCCAAGTACATACCCGCTTGATGTTCCCAGTCGTACTTCAGAATGGGAAATCGTCAGTAGTAATAATGGAAGGAAAATTATGTTTTTTGTTTGATTTTCCCAGTAGTGTTTGCTGAAGCTTAGCACGGTGTGTGACAAATGTAGAAAAAATGTTCTTAATACTATAGATATTTTCTAGGTTTCGACACGAAGCATGCTGTTAAGGGGGTCTTCTACTCGCGAGGCCTAAAATTGAGCACTTTTTTGGGAATACATTCTAAAGCGTAGATGCAGGCTTGACTGTAATGAACCATTAATTGTATTGTGAATTAAATAAATAGATACTTATACCACAATCTACTGCGGCAACTGCATTCATACTTTATGACAGGAAATACGAAGACCTAAAAGTAAAATTAAGTGACTGTTCCAAAAATTGTACGCAACACTTTAGTAGTGGGACATTTTTTATTTTATTCTATTTTATTTATCATCTGATCTGGTTGATCTTAATGAATGTGGGGATGTGGAAAAGCCAATTTGAGTGAAACATTAACTCTTCTCAAATTGGCATAAAAACCCCATATCTTTTCAATTGAATACACAATACAGAACATAACAATAATAACTTAACAATAAAAATAAAAGAAAAAAACTGTAACAAAACAGGCTAATACAAAAAAGCAAAGAAAAAGTAAAAAAAGATATAAAAGAAAAGCAGCAAATAAAACTACAGATTAAAAAGTCGTCGGTAAATAACTGTCAAGTCAGAGACTCCTTAGCAGCCGGTTCTTGAAAGTGGTGAATGACACGTTGAAATCGAAATCCGCAAACACATCGTTGAATATAGCAGACATGAAACGAATCGGATCATGACCACCATATAGGGTGTTCCTATGTTCCAACAGCAAAAAGATTCGTTGACGGAGCATACGTTCTGGTGCATAGATGTGGAGTTGACCTAATAATTCTGGCGTATATAACTCACCTAGAAGAATCTTAGCGACGAAAACAGCTTGGGCTACTCTCCTTCTCGTTTCAAGCGTGGGTAGACCTAATAATCTACAGCGGTCTTCATACGGCGGAAGATTAATGGGGTCCTGCCAAGGAAGGCGTCTTAATGCATAACGAACGAATTTTCTTTGAATGGCTTCAATTCTTGCTATCCATGTTGCTTGATACGGACACCATATTATGGAGTTAGATTCCAATATCGACCGTACCAATGCGCAGTACAGTGAGCGAAGACAAAGAGGGTCGTTAAATTCATTCGAAATTTTAAACATGAATCCCATCTGGCGGTTTGCCTTGTTAATGATATATTCGAAGTGAGATCGGAAAGTGAGTGCAGAATCCAAAGTGACTCCAAGGTCACACACTTGTCGTACACGCTCAAGATGTTGATCTCCAATACAGTAGTCGTACGAAATTTGCTTGTGCTTGCGTTGATACGATATTACACTGCACTTGTGAATACTAATTGTAAGCGAGTTTAAGGAGCACCAGTCAGTGTCCAAGAGCTGTGGTAAAGCTAAGTAATCCCTGATGCACTTGACGATCATGTATAATTTAACGTCATCAGCGTAGAATATACGACAACCCGGAGGTAATACCGTGGCTAGCTCATTGATAAAGAGTGTGAATAAGAGTGGGCCCAAGTTACTTTCTTGGGGAACACCCGAGTTGTTCGTAAAAGGGGCAGAGAACACACATCCAATTTTTACTACAAGTGTTCGATCTCTCAGATATGATTGAAGCCAACGGATCAGGTCAAGAGACACTCCTAATAACTTCAGCCGTTCCAAAAGTATTGCGTGATCAACTCTGTCAAATGCTGATTTCAAGTCGGTGTATACAGTGCCAACCTGAGCACCAGCGTCCATATTACGTAAGCAGAATGACACGAATTGAGCGAGATTCGTGGAAGTTGATCTTTTTGGGATGAATCCGTGTTGATGGGGGGAAATGTAGCTTTGGCAGGATGCAGAGAGCACATCGTTCATTATGATCTCAAAAACTTTGGAGCAGGCACACAACGATGTAATTCCTCTGTAATTTTCAACATTTCGCCGATCTCCTTTTTTGAATACAGGAAACATAATTGATCTTTTCCAGCTGGAAGGATAACGACACTGCCTGAAGGAACTGTTGAATAGAGTTGTCAGCGGTAAAATTAGTACATTCGCGCATTTCTTGAGAACACATGAAGGTATGCCGTCAAGACCAGGAGTGACTGAAAATTTTAACTTGTTGATTGCTGCAATAACCTGCCGATCTGTAACGGTGAAACTTCTCAAAGGACAAATATTTAATGGAGTGTCTCTACAAGCGTGCGCAATTTGATCTGCAGATGAAATTGTTTCATTGAATGCGCTTTTAAAGTGAGTAGCGAATAGGTCACACTACTTCGGAGCCAGATTGGCAGTCTGCTCCTTCAAAAACATATCAGTAGGTAAGCCGTTCTCCTTCCGCTTGGAGTTCACAAATTTCCAAAACTGTCGGGGATTACTGCGCAGGTTTGCTTGTGTTCGAATGGAGTAGCGTTTGTACAAGAGAAGGTTATAAGATCGATAATTATTACTCGCTTGCGCAAAATGATATTTGGCGAAACGACAGCGTGTACGGCAATACAATCGAAGTGCCTTAGATCTGAGCCGTTTAAGATATCGTAGATGTGCATTACCCCACGGTGGCTTACGAGCTGGACTACGCAAAGGAACATAATCAGCCATGAGAGCATTAATCACAGCAGTGAAATATTCAACGGCGGAATCAATATCTTCCGTATCCTCAAGTGAATGCCAATCTGTATGACGGAGTGCTGATGCAAGTCCCAAGAAATCAGCTCGGTGAAAGTCAAAACCAAGATCATTCGGGATATCCTAAAAAATAACAGGTTTCGGCAGACTGATAATAACTTCTACTGGTGGATGATTCGCATCAATCATAGAGATGAATTCGGCAGGTTCGCGGATCTGACAGTCGGCAAGTGCAGTCTCATTCAATAAGACAAAGTCCAGGATACGACCATAACGATTTTCCACGCTATTAATTTGTGTGAGACAGTTGAAGCTGAATCCATCTAATAGTGCAGCGCAAGCGGTAGAAATGTAAGATCGAAGTACGTTGACTACTGGTGCGACATTGTCATGTGTGTCCCAAATGAGGCCAGACTGATTGTAGTCTCCAAACAATAATGAGCAGTCATTACTTCCAAGACAAGAAAAAAACAGCATCAATTGATCGCACATGGTTGTTTGCACTGACTAGATCACTCTTACGATCTGGTGGTAAGTAAATTACACCTATGCTGACAAAACTATCATGTAACTTCAGTTTAACGAACAACTGTTCAAGCGAAACGTCAACAGGTGTTGGATCAACGAAACTATTCAATGCAGTAGATACGGCTATGAGTACGCCCCCTCCGCGTGATTTATGGCTGTTCACAAAACTGCGATCGTTTCTATAGACAGCATATGAATCACCAAAAAGCTTACGAGAATGAATTCTATCATCTAACCAAGTCTCGGTGAGAGCCTAATAACGCAGCCAAAAGCCAGTCTAAACTGATTCCTGACTGATTCTCCACTTCCGCACATAGGACCGGGACGACGGGTGATCGTTGGCTGCAGTGGCGATGAGATCGAGGGCTTTCATAAAATAAGCTTCGGTGCATCCTGGTACCCCATTATCGAAATCTATCCTGCTGTGGCTGGTCCAAATCGAATTCCCGAACGACTAATTCAGTCAGCCAAGTAGTCGCTTTGAGTGTAGTGTCCTTTAGTTCACTTGGAAGCTCGGCCCAGAATTGCTTCTCCTCATCCGCAACTGTTTTGATTTCCCGCTAAATGGCTCTAGTACCACAGACAGCGGCTGCAGTGGCGAGAATTTTTCCATTATTCTCGCAACTTTGTGTCAAAGTGGGTAGATCCCATGGAAGTCATTTAGCAAACAGTCTCTTTTTGTGCTGGAGAACCAGAATTGGCCGGAAGGTGAGTCTCAGTGCGGCTCGAAAGATTTGAGGCAAACGCGTTTAAATTATCTATGGCCTAATAAAACTTTTTTGTGTCCACGATGGGAGTAGCGAAATCGGATTACTGTACCCACTTCTTGAAACAGCAGGCACAATCATCACACAGTCGCGATGATAAAAGTAGTATCACGAAGTGAGCCGTAGTGCAGGAGACAAATTCGGGGGCAACTATCTTCAATTTTGACGGGAATCAGATGAGTAAATGTCACAATTGAAACATGAAATATAAAACACAGAAAACTCACAAGTACGTTACCAACTACCAATAGTCATTTGTTTTCGAATGCTCGGTCGAGACACAAGTGTTTTGTTTCCAGTCCATGCAGTGTATAGTGACAAAGAATATGTAGTGATAATCCGCGTTCAAGGTTATCTTTCGCATCCTCCGCCTCGTCGAGGTCAGTGACAGAAATATCGATAAGCTTCGGGTGGTGGTAAACAGTTTAAGCCACACACCTAGAAAAAATCGTGTAAATTTACGTCTCCAGACGCTGACATATATACGAGCATCAAAAATGACTTACTATCAAGTTTGATTTTAATTTTACATGATGTTGGATTTCGTATATCACGTAATTTTACTTCACATATAGCGTTTGTTCTGAATGGTAGTAACCGTAATTTTATGTCATTGCGCATGTAATGTATATGTTTCATGTGAAATTAAACGGAGCACGGTTATATTTCGTCATTTCGTGAATTACGGTTTGTTAAATTCTGTCCTGCTTGCAATTACGTCAACGATCAAAATCATATTTTTTTGGTGTGCAGGCAAATGATATTGCTGGTTACGGGCCCTTTACGAAAGAGTACAGGGTGTATATTCCAGCTAGCAGGGTTGAAGTCTGCGGGGTAGTCTTCGATTCGAGTCTGAATTGCGAGGACCTGCTGAAACATGGGACTGGCTGTTTCAAAGACCCCATGCTTATGCCAATGAAGATACTGGAGTGCAAACGTTTGCATTCAGTATCAGTCGCAGCTGACGGGAACAAAACATACGTCAAATCAGATTCTTATCGGGTAACCTTCGCCGGTTCTGCTCTACCTAACTACCTCCTCTTTGACAAGGCTCATCTACCTGTTCGCCTCTTTGTGCCGCGGGTCATGAACTGTACTAATTGCAAACAATAGGGACACACAGCCTCCCATTGGAGCAATCAGACCCGTTGTGGGAAATGCGGAGGGAATCATGCGGATGATTTCTGTGGAAGGGATGTTGAAAAGAGTCTCTACTGTGGGGGAAACCCACATGATCTCCCGGCATGTCCTGCGTACAAACAGCGCGAGGAGAATTGCGTTCACTACGGGAACGCTCTATGCGATCTTTTGCAGAAAAGCCAAAGAAAGCTACGCCTTCGGACCCTAACATAAATACCGACATGTCTGCTGACGTAGGCAACTGTGATGAACCGCAGGGGGGAACATCTTCCGTTGTGCCTAGAAGCAATAGAAAAAGAAAGAACATTACGTCTCCCAAGCTTCGTTGTAAAGGCCAGAAGATGTCTCCTCAAGGTCCCCCAAAATAACTTCTCGAGGAAGTACTGGTGCAAAACCGAAGCAAGTCGCTCCCGGTCTCAAAAATCTGAGCTCAGAAAAGGAGTTCCCAACATTTCCAGGAACATCAAAAACCCCAAGTGTTCCCATATCTCCGCCAGAGAAAAAAACAGCGCTGGCTTAATAAATTTCTATGACATTGTGGACCGTATTCTTACATCAATAAATATTTCTGACCCCTTAAAAGCATCTTGATAAGCTTTCTCCCCGCAGTAAAAACATTCTTGATGCTGGTCATTGCGAAATGGCCCCTCCTTTCAGCGATTGTATTCCACGATGACTAATTCATCGAACGAGGTTACGGATTTAATCACTGTTCTACCACGGAATTGCAAAAGCATTATCTCGAAAATCGATTCTCTTAAAATCCTTCTAAATAACTTGAAATGTGATGCATTCGCACTACGCGAAACATGGCTTACTTCAGAAATAGACTTACACTTTCACGATTTTAATATTATTCGCTTGGATCGAGATGATGGGGCTCAAAAAGTGCTAATCTTTCAATCGAATCGACCTTCTCTCGACACCAGGCATTGAAGTTGTGGCTTGCCAAACCAGAATTAAAGATAAAGATCTTTGCATTAATTCCACCTATATCCTCTCTAGAGCCTCAGTTAGCCACCGACTGCTTTACTATTTTGCGGAACTCACACGAAATATTGATTGGAAGAGCTACGCTTCCGCGATATTCGGAAAAGTAGAGTCGACACAAGAGCTTCCTCCGGAGAAAGAGTACAGGTTCCTGGCTGGCTTGATTCTTGATACCGCGATCCAATCTCAGACTAAACGCATACCAGACGCAAACTCTCGCGGGCGTCCTCCCAACCGATAGTCGGATAAAGTGTGCTCAGACGTGTACGCGGAGAAGGCCGCCGTGTACAAGACCTTCCGGGTCGACGGGCTGCCAGCCAGCTACCAACAGTATGCAATGGCAGAAACGCGCATGCAAAGTTTGATGAAAGCCAAAAAACGCAGCTGCTGATGCCGGTTCGTCGACAGGCTAACGCGAGAAACATCGATGAGCACTCTTTGGGGCACGGCCTGGCGATTGCGAAACCGAAACACTACTAACGAGAGCGTGGAATATTCAAACCATTGGATATTCGATTTTGCCAAGAAAGTTTGCACGGATTCCGCCCCGGCACAGAAGATCTACTGCGCCGCGTCTCCTCACGATAACGCGAATGAAACACCGTTTTCGATGGTGGAGTTCTTCTTATTCTCTTATCATGTAACAATGAAGCCTCAGGGCCAGACAGAATCAAAATTAACTTGTTTAAGAATCTGCCAGACTCTGCCAAGACACGCTTGTTGAATTTATTTAATAAGTTTCTTCAGGGTTAGATTGTCCCTTAAGACTGAAGGTAAGTGAAGGTCATCACCATCCAAAACCGGGAAAACTAGCCTGCGACCACAACTCGTATCGACCGATTGCAACGCTGTCCTGTATCCGAAAGTTGTTCGAGAAAATGATCTGGTTTCTACTCGACAATTGGGTTGAAGCAAATGGGTTACTGTCAGATACACAATTTGGTTTCCGCAAAGGCAAATGGACGAACGAAATACAAATACATTTGTGGCAATTTGTTACACGGAAGCAGGGGGAATCAAATTGCACTATGATATTAATGAATGCTCCCCAAGATGAAATAAATACATATAGGTACTAAACTACTGTGGTACTTTGGTTTCATTTCGAAACTCTTACCGATTTACAAATTAATCTAAAGCCATAATTATCGACTCAAAGAATCAAAAATTACCATAAAAAATTAAACATGTAAGATCAACTATAACATTATAATCAAATAACATTTTCATATTAAAAAGAAACTTATAGCAATATTGAGAAAATTTAATGTCCCGCATACCTTTAGAGATACCTGTAGCAAATATAATTGTTGTCTTGTCGATATTTTTGACGGAGTATCAATGCTACATTTGAGTCATGAGAACCGCCAGTCTTCGAATTCCAGTTGTAAAGCATCAATTGTTACTATGAGTTTCAGTGCTTAATCATCCCAAAAACTAGTACCGCTTTTATCAGTCTCTAGCAAAAGATATCCTTTTTCACTTCCGATATTTCGAAAAGTATGGCGACTATTATTTCGCCACACAAAGAACTACTTTATCGATGTATGTGAAGCAGCATTCGATTCATTATACTTGGTGACCTCCAATCTCTGCCTGCGCGGCCGGTGCTGGTATCCCTTTTTCCCCGGTTGCAGCATATCCGTTCGATTTATCCCTTTCAGCAGCTTTAATACCACATGATAAATCCTTCAATTTATAACATCATTCGTGGAAAATGGAGCAGCATTGGTGCTTGCGGCTTCCCCCAGGGGAAGAAGCGCACAAGGTTTTCGTAATAGTATACGGGTACGTGTGTGTCTGTACTGTACTTACCCTTTCCGAAACCGTGGATATCGATGCGAAAGTTGTCGGCCCCCTTCTGACCATCCACCAGCTGACCTAGGCCCCCGACCAGCCGGTCACCTTCCTCCTCTCCGTCGTACGTCCGATCCGAAAGGTCGACCTCCATCCCCCGAATCACGCCCTTGGGGATGCTGTAGGAAACTAATCCTTCTGTAACGAGAAACCAGAGCGAGAAGAAAAAACACTCAGTATGGGAACATATTTTCACCACATACACGAACTGCGATGATGGAAGATTGGCGGAGTCTGTATATCCCGTGCTCTTTTGCCCGCCGGAGTAGCTATTTCGATAGATAAGAAAGTTTAATATGAAATAAATTTTGTTTTTCACTCTTTTTTATCTTTGCGAAAAAACGAGTAGACTCCCATGAGAGACGAAGCTCGGTGCATCGAGAAGACCTTGCACTGCACGAGTTAGTACATCCAGTAACACTTCATTACATTTGACTAGTGTGCTACCGAATCCTTGTTGCTGTCGTTTTATGCAAACAGTAGTCACTTATTATGCAGAACTTGATTCGAAGTACCAGCATGTAAATAAATGATGGATGCTAAGATGTAGTCCTCCTTTTGTACACAGACCATGCAATATGCTTAATAAAGCAGGTTGTTTTTAAACTCATATGTTCGAGAGATAAAAAAATACTTCAGTTTTAATTTGAGCATAAGTCTAGAGCAAAATATTTTCAAGGTTTTGTTGCATCGCTCAACTATTAGTAGCCCAAATATTGTATTCTCGATCGTACTCAAGCAACGTAGCTCCGTACAAACAAGGCCCATTTTCTCCAACACGGTCACAAATTGGACTCATAATCGAACGAATTCCGATCCATTTCCCATTCTAATTGAAAAGTCCTGTTACGAACAACCCATAAAAAGTTACAATTCATCCTTTAAGCAGTCATTTCCATCTGTGCAGCAGTTCCCCGGCTTCTCTCTTTGACTGTAGCAGATAGTTTCATTTGATTCGACCCACTCCTGTACTCCTGGACAGTGTCTGGAAGCAAAGGGAAATCTATCCTATTGCCCTTTTACAGCACACATCGGAACCTGGTGCGGTGTCACCGTAGTCAACCGTTCTATTCCGGGCTAGCTGGCTGACTGGCTGGCTAGGTCTGCCGTGCAGGACAAGTTTGTGGTGGAAATCGATTCAATTAAGCCCTTCAGACAGAGAGGCACAGACCGGTCGTTGCATCTATCGGCCCATCATCAGCAATCGATGATGTCATTTTGCCTCGCGCATATCCGCAATAACTGCAATGCCCAATGTTTCTACCCGCTGTGTCACTAGTCACCACCCTCCCGCGGACGATCCAGTGGATGGTTTGCTCGCTTTGACGCGGAAGGGCCCGTGGAATGACGGCCCTTACAATGGTGAATTAAAAATTGAAACGAGCGCCCAGGAATGCCCGGCTGGCAAATTGAGCAATTTTCATTTCACCATATTTTCAATCGATTTCGGTTTTTTCCATCATAACTATTCAAACTTTTCCACTTGACGGTCGTTCGGAGTGGGGGGAGGGAATGGAATTTCCGAAGCACATTGAATGCTGAAATGTTTCGAGGGAAAAGTCGTGAAGTGTTGAAACTGCGGGAAAAGTCGCTTTATTTGGCTCATTTTCACTGCGTGCGAATGAAGAAAATATCTCCAACCCACCCGCTCTGGCTGACGGTTGCCTTTTCTGTGCTTTTATTTTTGAAGGGCGATGATATGGACAAAAAATTGTGATGATTTTGATGCTGCTGATGATGATGATGATGATGAGCGACGATCGTTAGTGCCATCAATGGCCAGGATGCTATGAATTTTGATGCAGCTGTCGAAGCGAAACCCGAGAGTTTCATTCTGCGTAGTTCAGCCAAGCGTACCAATTTAAGGAGTTTGCTGTTCGGATCAGGAGTCGATTTGCATGCGTCAATCGAGCTGGTTGCGAATAAGTTTAATTGATATCAAAAATAAGCTTAGGATTGGCGTGAAATTCAGCAGAGCAGATAAAATTGTTTGCTAGGTGGTGCATTCTGTGTTTTATTTTTAATTTCATTTAGATCTCCACTATTAGTTGGGTGTCGAAGCGTTAATGCAATCATGCGTAATGGTTATCGTTAATGTTGTACATACAGAAGTGGATACCAGGCTGTAGTACTACGGTATAAATGTAAATATTGAGCGGCCCCTCGATTTAATGGTTAGCTCAGCATAGGTAAAATCTCCCTAAATTTCTCCCGCAATGTTAAGGGAAGTGAGTGTTGGTTAGAGCTCCTTCTAATAAACTGTCAGACTACGGGTTGAGTATCCACCGGATCCAGTTGGTGGTTGGAGCCGAGTTACTTTTGACGTCTGTTCGCAACGTAGGCGACGCCCCACTTGAGATAGAACTTTCACCACAGAATTAGCTATAGTGGTGGAAACACTATTTGTATCTGGGTTTTGAAAGCCATTTGGCAGGGCCCGGGGTTTGGTAGTACAACATCCAGGCCTGATGATATTCAAAAGGAATTGAAACCATATAAAAAGGCTTCGGGAAAACTTACGTAGTTAACGATTGCGTAATTCCGGTTGCAATGATTTTACTCATACTTTAAATTGAGGACTCTAAAGATCTGATCTTTCTCTTTGTTCTAGAACGTGGAAGAGGCAGGAGTGATTTTAGATTTTTGCCATTCAGCACCGCAACTCCCTTCTCGTACCATTCAGCACCACACAACTTACTCGCTGAGCTCTCGACTTGTTCGTGAACTACTCGGTCTAGTCCATGACGATGGACCAAGTCTACAGACTAGTCCCCGGCTTACGCCGACGGAGAGTCTCCCGACGATGAAGTTCTCTTGATCCGATTCTTCTTGGGTTTCGATACATTTCTCTCGGGTCAACCGGTAGGGGGCCGGGTGGAGCATGGTGTTCGGTTCGCAGGTGCCCATCGACCCCGTACCCGCTGCTTTATCGCAGCCTACTCGACTAGTACACTGCGGTGAATCTAGCCTACTCTGGCGGAGAGTTTCCCGGCTCTCCAGAAACCGTTACTCATTGTTCAACTTACCATTTCCGCTGTATGGCAGTCATGATCTGCGCCACCACTCTGTTCCACGCTTTCACGTCGCTTGTCATTCGGTAGACGACCTTATCGGGGTTGATGTCCGGCCCTCCCGTTTCGAGTGTCCCTCTCCGGGCATAACGGTGACGTTGCGTGTCTGAACCGATGAACGTACTTCCTGACAGGAGTTGTGTCAAGTGGAAGTTTACCTCTCCGTGTTTTCTATTGGCCCGTGTCGTTAGGTATTTTGTATACTATCCTATTTCTGCTGCCTCCTTGCCATCGAATGAATTCTCATACTCTTCCTCACGTTTCTGGTGTTTTCCCGATTGTAACACTCGAAGTCCTCCGCCAGGGTGATGCAGATGTCCTGTTCAGCTTTTCACGGTTCCGCTTGGTTTTTAGCGTAGCACCCCAGACAAGAACCCCATATCGGAGTATCGATGACGAAGCAGCAGCTATCGATCGCATCTATTGTCTCCGTTACCGAAACTCACGATTTTCAGCAACATTTTCTGTACCTTCCACATTTCGGGGAAGTTGCCTTCATTCAAACTCTCCTGCAACACCGTCCTGAACATGTTCGAATATGCTAGAATCGCAGCTTTCAACGTTAAGCAGCTTTCTGCGCGCTCATCGTTATTCACTTGTCGATCGTCCGTGTTTGCTCCTTCTTCTTCGCCGTACGGTATCGGTGGCCAGATAGTTGGATCGTGTTTCGGAAAGAGATCTTCAACGATTATCTTCAGCTTACCCGAGCACATCTCCGCTGGCGCCGGCGAGCCCTTCATTGTCGTTATCACGACTCGGTACGCGTCGCCCCAGGGATTGGTATCTACTTTTCGTCACAGCTCCTTGTATCATTCTGACTTGCTAAGCTTGATCTCCAGCTTTAAAGCCTAGCTTCCCGAAACGTTACCTTGCGCTCTTCTCTACCTGGCTCCGATATTGCTCTCTGAGTCCGCCCTCTGGCTCTAAGACAAGCAGCGCGTAGCATACTACTGAACGTCGCTTATAGCGTGGTTCTAGTTTTCGCTGCCTTGTGGCATCACAATCCGTCACAATTCTTCTTGTTAGGTCAGCCGCATCCACGTTCTCGGTCCAGACATTCGACCGAAGTGCCTCACCAAAGAGGTCTTTGTTGAAAGTTTTTGTCTTCCACTTTCGATCGCCGGCCATCCTTCTTCGTGCTGCAGCAGGTGGTGGCTATGTGTATACGTTTCGAATACTCTTCAATCTGTGTTCGCTGTCAATGAAGAACTACAGAATGTGATGTCGATGATAGACTCCCTCCCGTCACTCCAAAATGTGCTAAGGGAACCTTAAGTGGACAATCGTACGTCTAAATACGCTAGAGGTTCATGCAGGATACACCCTCTTGTGTTGGTTACTCTACTGCACACTCTAAAAACCAGACATTGAAGCCACACAAATGACTACCGGATTCCGACCGATCAACTGCTCCGTTAACTGATCGAGCATTAGGCTGAACTGTTCACCTTGGAGGAGCGTAACACAAGCCCGCCGTTGATTTTAGCGACCACGAAGCCCTCGTACGTTCTGCCATTTCTTGAAAGGGAAATCAACCCATAACTTGTATCACAGCCGTTCCCGAACTGTCCGCCACCCAGTTATCATTATCAGGGGGACTTGGTAGGGCACTGCAATCGAAGCGACATCACACATAGTTTCTGTCGTTGACTGCCACAACAGTTGCTGTGTGGTGTCACAGTGATTAAGAATATCGTTGGCCTGCAGTCACCTTCTTGTAAGCCTTGTAAAGTCACCCGTCTGATGGTTGTTTTCGTCTGCTGGGGTGTAAAGCAAGCACTTTTGCCTTTATGTGCAGTCTCTCGCAAGATGGCCCGTCTCCCCGCATTTCCAGCACATCCCGGATCTATCCAGGCCTTTGCAAGCGCTTGCCATATATCCAAAGCACAAGCACTTAAAGCATTTCTTCGCTTGTTTATTCACTCGTTGGGCGGCTCTCAATGGGTATCTCGAACATCCAACCGTAACTTTGCCTACCTACTTCAGGGCCTTATCGGCAGCGGTTCTGTATCCCTTCGTTAACCTGATCGTCATATGCACCTCGTCCAGATTATACTGCTGCTTCAGTGCCCCCTTCAGCTCGTCTTCCGTCGTGATTTCATCAAGGTTCTTGCATACCATCATCATCTCCGGGTTTAAGGCTTTAGTTTCTGCCTTTTCACCCATTGCTTTGGTAATAGTCTCCTGCAAAGTCGAGCTGTTAGTCGTGGGATCCTTCCTCACGCCTTCTTGGGTATGTTTGATTCTTACCACGTTTTCCCCTAAATCATTCAGCTCCGGGTCCTCTCTGACCTTCTTGAGCAGCGCTGCATACGTCGTTGCGTTATTGGCTTTGACGAGCACGGCTTCTCCCTTTGGCACCTACTGACGAGCCGGAGGTTTTCCTTTCCTCTACTGATCCACTTTTCGCTATTCCTTCCGCTTATGTTGTTTCCCGTGTTTCTTATTCCGATCTACAACGGTACTTCAGCTTTCTCCCGGTAAAGTGGCGTCCTTTCCTTCGGCAACAACAGCGTCTTCGAGCGTCTGCCTCGTGGGCCCGTCTGGTCTTCCGTCGTCCTTGTCGTCTTTGGAGTCGCGGAAACTCGCATGTTCTCCACTCCTATCTGCCTCTCCTTCCTCTGCTTCGGGAGGGGGGGGGGCGAGGAAGATAGTATCCATAGCCGACGTCAATGCTCGCTCAGCTACAGCAGCCCTCCGCGTTGCCGTGTCATACTCCTGCACGGCAGACACTAACGACTTTCAGATTCTGAGAACAATCTCCTTAATGTCCTCGTGGGCATTGTTTCTCGCGCCCACAAACTTGTGGAGCCCCTTCACCAAGTGCTTCGCTGCTACTACTTTTGGCGTCTGTGGGGAGTAACTTATCCCACTCTGCTCTGACTGTTGTTACTGCTGCTGCTTTCCCTCCGCCTGTTCTTGCTCAATAACTTCAGCTGCTGGTGGTGGTGATGACCTCATCAAACTTTCTCTGGCAAACGGATTCATCATGCCAGCTCCGTATGTGTGAGTTTTTTTGTTTTTCTCTATTTTATTGGGTCCCAACCTTAGGCCGCACGTTGTACATTGTCGCCTCTTGTGATCCCACGATTATCTATGAAGCAGGGAGGTCATGCTATGGCTGACACTATCCTACATGGGGAGTAGTGTTCAGTGTCGGATCGACGTAAAATCGGGAATGGTGCATCCGAACGTAGTACCACCAACTAAATTATGACGAGTTTTGAACGTAACCGAAGACCTTCCAGGGTTTTGTCGGGACGGAGGCAGCCGTGCTGTTAGTCCACTTCGGGAGTAGAATAGCACGCCCCTCTGAGCCCAAAGTAGCCGTCCAATTCGTGATTATTGTTCTGTCCGTTGACGTTCGCCTTGGCCAGTATGCCATAATCAGGATGTTGCTAGCATCGATTCTGATGTGCCGGTTGGGTTAGGGTGCTTTTATTGCTAAGATTATAGATTACTGCAACCTTAGGATCTTAGCAGAAGCGTCGGAGCTACTTTCAGAGTTATGGCTCTTTAAGAGGTTTGACAGAGCCAATCCAAACCACACCATGTCCTAGCATGATTTCCCAACTCTCAGTAGGTCCAGGGGGGAGGGGGTTCGTTAGACACCCAAACTCCTGTCCTTCCTGTTTTGCAGCCCCCGTGTGTGTATGTTTTGTGAGTATAAGTAGTTTAGAGTGTATTGTTTACACTGTATTTTTATCGTTGTCAGTTTTTCAAAATTGGTTGGCGATAGATTGAAATCTGCGTGTGTCACTGCAAATACGCGCGAGGAATGCATGATTGTTTAAATCAAAAGAAGTTCAGCGTGGCCACCGATATTGCGGGAGAATATTCTAGTGGACAAGACTAACAATTAAGCGGATGAAAAAGAAGTCATTTTTTTGCTCACTACACCAGGCGTCTCCCTTAATAGGCTGTACAGGCGAAACGTAAAAAAGTTTCCGATTAATTGTCACGTTTTTTACCATAGTTGGATCAATTTTAGTGAAACTGCTCAATTTCAACGCTATATTTTATGCATATTTATGAGTCATTCTGTAAATATTGATTCAACAGAAACATTAAAAGATTTTACTAGTTAGGATTGGTTGAATCTGTTCTAGTAATAGTTTACAGATTTATAAGTTATACTAAACTGTTTCATTCAAATGTTTGTCTTTCCCTACCAGCTGAAACAGTAGTTCCATTCACCACTCCGCATTGTAGGTACTGATAGAGAGATTTAATATGTGGAGCTACATATTTAGATTCACACAGATCCGAATGAAGCGTCGCAATAAAAAACGCAACCCAGAATCCCATAAAGCGAAAGCTGTCAAGAATACTCGACGTCAGTCAAAGATTTTTCCTTGGCACCGTATGGTGTTTATATTACATCGTTATTAATTTTTTTTCCTCCGCTCAACGCCCCGTCTAGTAGCAGCCGGTGGCAGCAGTTTGTGAGAAAGCGAATAGCTACAGTGTCTGGTGCTGAACATCGGTAGTCATTCATATAAATGAAACATTAAACTCTATATTCTATGCCATGATGGTATCGTCCCTCCCGTACTAGAGAGCACTCGGGTTGGTCCGGTCATCATCGTTGTACGGCGGCGAGGCAGCCCAGCTGTGTGCACAGCTAGCTATGAATCATGCGCGACTCCAGCATGGGCTACTATGCTACCGTCGCGTCGGTCGTAGGCACCGCGGAAAATCCCACCGGCGTTGGTTCGAAAAAGGGGTTATAAATTGCACATCACATAGTCTCATCGTCCCATCTAGTCATCCATCTCTAGCTCTCTGTCGAATCCCCGAACGGTGAAGCAAATAGTCACTCGATACTACGCCCTGTCCAGCCATCAAGATTATTTATCAAAATGGTTGATAATTTATTTAAAATTGCATTAAACAAATTACTCCCGCACGTTTTGCCCGCATTGCTTTCGACGGGTGCACTGTCAGTCAAAACAACTTTTTTGTTCGGTCAGAACAGAGGTCGATCACGTCGCTGTAATCTGTATCTGGCAGTGATGTTTGTGCATATTTGATCAATGTCTGGAATCTGATTAAAATGTTACGCAGAAAAGGTTTATGCTCGTGCCCAGACGAAATTGTTATTCTGTTGTTAGCTTTCGTGGTAGTTCATATTCTCCCTACAGGATGTATCGTTCAACATGCAATAGAAAACATAAAATTAATTTGTACGTCAGTGTATAAACAGTTGTTTTGAATCAACCCCAAATTACAATCAAAAGTGTCATATTCCGTAACCAAGACTCAAATAAAAAATAAACAAATTTCGATTTCGGTTGGAACGGAGCGCCTCTCAGCGGTCGGGCAGCACAATCAAATTGTCATTGCGTGCCAACCACGGAATGCGATTTGATTCCACATTTTATTTCCCTCGCTTAACCACCCGGAACGTGCCCAGCATATTCGCTTACTGCTGTTGACTGACCTGGAGGGCCCTCCACAGGATTCAGAGAAAACTAATCATCGATTCTATTTTGGCCTCCCCTGCCGACCGTTGCAGAAGGGTGCGAGGACTTCCCGTATACCCATACAGTTGTACTACGTAGTAGGCAGCAATTTTCCACCGGAATGAGCCACCAGACAGTAGACTGTTTATTTTCATTCCGCATATCTCTGCATAATGATCGGTCGCCTACTACGCGGGTCGACTGGAGCGTGAATTGATCGGTATCTGGGGTCTGGGGAATCAGACAACCACCGTGCTAGCGCTGCCAACAGCAAAACAATCCAATCCCACCGCGGATCGGTTTGATAGGCAGCCCCAACAGGAGGCTCGCACATTTCCGGGCATCGGAGCCCTTTTCCACTGGGGGTGCCATGTAGTACATGCACCGTCCAGCCAACGATAATTGCTGCTTCGGTGCCGAAAATTATGCTTTTGAAATGATAATTTATTATTTTACATGCATTTGCCGCTGTCGGGAGGAATTTACTTTTCCAATTCTGAGCCGGAAGTTGTGCTGGATGGATTTGTGCCCTTAATATTCTGACGGTGGTGAAGAAGGGGGGGGGGGGGGTAAGGGGATTTAGCTTATGATTTGGATTGCTCCGACAAGTGTCTATGTGTGTTTATTTTTGAATTAAAACGAATTGAATTAGTTTTAAGAACCATTGGGCAACTTTTGGAAGATTTGAGATCAAATACAATTTTATCATTTTAACTTAGAGAAACATGATCGCAAACATATAATCAAGATGACTGATAATCGATAGAAATGAACAGTTTCAAGGTTGTTTTATTACTGAAATTAAACGCAAACATTTACTTGGAGCAAAATAATATTTTTTTTAATGCAACCAATCCACCCTAGGTCACAGAATCAGGCTGATGAATATTTTGGAATAAAAATAAGCATTTCGGTAAATGGGGACACATTCTGGGATGTTCTACCATGCGGGACAAGACGTTGAACTCCAGAACTGTACCGCTTAATCTGAGACGTCTCGGCACTTTAGATTAGCTTCTATAAAAATAGCAATGTAGTGAACCCGATCAGAATGCAATAACGAAATTATAACAGAATGCAATTTTCGTATTTAGCTGTGTTATAAAATTGATCTGAAGAAATTACAGAAAATTAGAGCAAGTAAGTTTTAAATTTGTGATATTTTCTTGTGGTTATTTGAGGATTTTTAACATTTCAAGTGGTGTGCCGTAGTAATTCTGTTTTGTGGCGGAGGGGTGGAGAAGCAGCTTGTGGTGTGAGCAATTTTTTTTAATTAAATTTAACGTATATTAAAAAAAAACCGTATATCAAATAAAATCAATAAAATTCGGAAACTAATTCTCAGACAATCTTTCGAAAGTGGCGCGGAAACCCAAATTTCCCGGTTAGTTCGTGCAAAGCCATCACTATGGAACTCCAACAGAATACTTTGAAGTTCTGTTAAATTTCAAATGTAAGTTCACTGTAGATTTTCTGTAATATCATTATTGAGGAGTTTGAAGACGGGCGAAAACTTTGTGAAATCAGTGTGCGCTAGGTATTTGAAGGCGACGGACGGAGTATTTCCTGGGGACTTTACATGCAAATCGGTTAACTGAGCAGCCGTTTCGTTGAGCAATTTTTTCATATAAAAATCCGAAAAATCTATTTGAATGTTTGTACCGTTACCAACCGTTGTATATATTAATCTTGTTGTATATTAAACTTGTAAAAAACAACGAAAACCTTGATTTTCAAAAATATTACCTTCGCTTATTTCATGTCAATTCTAGTCGCCAATCTTAAGCTGTAGATTCGTAAAATCCGTCAATGCTAGGTATTTGAAGGCAATAGTCGAAGCATCTATGCAGTATATACTTCATATCAAATCCAGTATACTGTGGAGACAATTTTAAGAAGCTGTGACCTGGTTGGTGGATTGTTGATTACATGATATTCTTTTTGCACAAGCGTATAAAACAATGGTGCTTTAATAATCTGCTGTTAAATGTTTTTACACACGATTTTTTCCGTTTGCTATCGGTTTTACCATTCACTATTAGTAGCATCCTGTCATATATCTTGAAAAGATAGGAGAACACATTTTACTTAACTATCACTTGACTTGTTTTCTCCCTTCTTATATCTCCCGTAATATATGTCTTTTCCTTTGCACGCTTAAAGGACGATTCAGACGATACATCAGCTTCCGTCAACGTCAACGGAACGTCACCGTTCCGTCAGGATAAGTTACATGCAGTTAAATGGAGGCATTCACACACAACATCAACGGAACAGAACGTTTTGACGTACGGCATGTGTGAACGGACGCAAGAGAAAAGTATTTAACTTATCCTGACGGAACGGTTACGTTCCGTTGACGTTGACGGAAGCTGATGTATCGTCTGAATCGCGCTTAAAGCTTTCACTTTGCGCCGGGCTCTAAACCCGTGCATAAATTAACTCTCCTGAAAAGACCCAGCAGGATTTCGAATCTAGCATAATCAGCTAAGTATTGAGAACATTTCGAAATTATGCGTTGCGTATATATACTCGCCCACAAAGTTGAGATCGATAGCGTGTTCACCGATTCAAATTTGTCAGGCGTAGTTCTATTGAAGCACGGAGTGAGCGAATATTTTTAATGGCAAATACTCAGTGTGGTGAGCGGACAGAGAATCATTAAGATGGCTCTTGAATTAGGAATGTTGGAAAACCTGCCTACTTTGGGGAGTGTCCACATGACCTATTACCATCCCTCGCGAGCGAACGATGCCAGGAAAATCTGAAGCGTTCCCTTAAAAGGTGCTCTAAACACTCTTCTGCAGAAAAACTGAAGAAAGCTACACCATTCACTACGACAAAATATGCTCTTTTGACTAAGAAAGAGTGCCACTCTGATATCCCCTTGTGGGGACATCTCTTACAGCACCTAAAAACTATAAACAGATGAGTTTATCTAATACAAAGCCTAAGCAAACTGCGTCTGATCTTAGTAATTCGTTTGCGTGGAGCACTCGGATATTGTACCAACAGCATCCAAGCTTAAAGCATCGTCATCCCCCAGGACCAGAGGATGTCTCTTCTGTGTTTTTGAAAAAGTGTATCTCTGCTTTGGTGTAACCACTTCATCATCTATTCAAAATGTCGCTGACAACTTCGATTTCTCTTCAATTGTGTAAAGAAGCTTTCATTTTTCCTATACACAAAAAGATGATAAGAGGAACCTCGACAATTATCGAAGAATTTCCCTGTTCTTTACCGTTTCCAAGCTCTTTGAGTACGTCGTAGTGAAGTCAGTGTTCTTTCAATGTAAGGAATATATTTCTATAGACCAACATTGATTCATGCCGAGCCGATTGACGACGATGAATCTAGCGTCTTTTATGTCCAAAGGGTTTAACGCGAATCGTAACGTACTGATGTTTTATGTATACTAACCTATCTGTAGCTTTCGACAAAACCAATGACGATATCGCAATCGATAAATTTACAAAACTTTGGTTTCAGTGGATCGCTGTTTCGATAGTACCAATCCTACCTCGTTGACCGTCAAACCAGTGTGAACATAGGTGAAGTATGCTTAAAACTGTTCTACTCTACAATTCATATTCATTTTCTATTTCAACGATGTGCACTATTAACTGAAAGGGCCACGGTTGTCATATGCAGATGACCTAAAATTCTTCAACGGAATTAAGAACCAAACGGGGGCACGTCGATGGTGTAAAAACATCCGAATGATTCCGTATTCTGTGAAATATTCTGTGATATCGTTCCCATTAAGTTTGAACATAACTTGTCGGGAACTCTTGTTCCAGGGTGAGCTACTTGAAGTATCTAAGAGCGATGTTAGATTCGAAACTCATAATTAAGAATCACATTTCATTTTTCGTACGGTTAAATCCTTCACAGTAATTTACTGTCTCCAAAGCCTCTACTGCAGTTTAGTGCGCTTCACGCTGAAGTACTTTTCGGTAGTCTGGGACCAGAATTACATGAACAACAGCGATCGAATTGAAGGCATTCAACGCAAATTTATTCGGTATGCTCTTCGACGCCTCCCTTGGCGCAATCCTGTTCGTCTTCCAAGCTACGAGAGTGGATGTGAGTGAGATGACCTCATCCAGCTGGATTCCCTTCAGCGTCGTAGAAAAACTGCAAGAGCCTTACTGCCGTTATAAGCTTAATTGTCCCATGTTCAATGGGATTCCCTAAATACATGGTACAATCACATCTCTGAGTTTCTATCAGGACGCATCGATTCACCAGATTTACTAGAGCGAGTCAACATTCAAGCAAAGTCTAGAACGTTACGCGGAAACGTTCTTTTGAAAGTGTCTCTTCGACAATGTAATCACACTGCACGTGACCACAATAGTGTGTCGACCTTTATTTGCCTCGGATATTATTAAGGAATCGATTCTTAAATCTTTTATGAAGTGATTAGTTCAGGTTTTCATCATTGGCGCCGAGTGTGGTTTTTTGATATGTGTTTGTTAAATAAATAAATTAAAATTCAAAGTGTTCAAATCATTTATCAACGCAGCGTTCTTTTTCTACTGGTCGACATTACATCAATACATCTCAGCACGGATTTTTCCTCGGTCGTTCGGTCGAGACGAATCTTTTCACCTTCTGGTCAGTTTGCACGGAACAAATGTTCAGAAAATTGCGGGTGGATACTGTTTTCACAGATTTTAAGGCAGTTTTTGATAAAGTTAATCACGAGACACTGATAACAAAGCTTAATAAACTATGGTGTTCTAGTAGATTCTAGCATTGGCTTCGATCCTACCTTGTACATCGTAAAGTCGTAGTACAAATTGGTGATATTGTATCAGAATCGTTTTTTAACAATTTCGGAGTTCTCCAAGGTAGTACGCTAGATCCGCTATTCTTCTCACTCAATGATGTGGTTTTCGTCTTAAGGTGTGGGAGAAAGCTGCTTTTGTCGGCGACTTTTTTTTTCTTTTTAAGCGATTGCCGTGAGTCAACCGCCCATCAGCCGAATTTGCGTCGCATTTCTTTCAGAAATTTCCAAGCTGAAAGCATCTAGTTTTCCGCACCCAGATGGCGTTCCCTCTATTTTTGCCAAAAAGTGCATCAGCTGGCTTCTCGAACCTTTTTAGCGGGTCTTCATGCTATCACTCACTACTGGAAAATTCCCTTCCTGCTGGAAAGCAGCGCATATGTTCCCAGTTCATAAAAAAGGAAATAGACGGACCATTGATAATTATCGGGGAATCTCGTGTTTAAGTGCCGTTTCAAAACTATTGGAGCTAGTTGTTTAGGGCCCTATTTTCATCTGTCGCAAACACTACGTTTCAGACAACCAAAACGATTTTATGCCTAAGTGATCGACAACGACCAATCTGCTCTCGTTCACAACATATGTATTCGATGGATTCGCTGACGGATTGCAAACCGATGCTATTTACATGGATCTATCTATAGCCGTCGACAAAATTAACCATGATATCGCAATAGCAAAGCCAGACAAACTGGATATTCATGGACAACCTCTGCACTGGTTCCGTTCCTACCTCGTTGGAAGGTAACTCCAAATCAGTACTAAGGACTGTCTATTTGCACCATTCATCGCTACATCAAGTATCCCACAAGGAAGCCATCTCGGTCCAGTAATATTCCTCCTCTACTTTAATTTTTTTTTCCATGCGTTTATTTGACACGGCATTTGCAAAAGCTTTTTACGCCAGTTTCTTTTTTTACATAGCACGTTACAAAAATCCTTAAGGCTAATTTTAACTATACTAGTAATTTGTCTAAAACTAACACTGAAACCACTTTATTGTTTGCTTTTTTCCGTACATTGTTGTATTTCATAATGATCTAGTATTTTCGGGTGTATTTATTTACTTTTTTTCTGTTATTGTCTAAATTTAAAAACTGAATATTCTGGGACACTTTAATTGGTGAATGATTAGCCTTGGATGAGAGTATGAGGAGATGAATTTAATTAAATTTTGACAGACGCTGTTTTTAGAAAATGATAGATAAGTTCCATGTATAGAGGATCGCGATACGCCAGGATGTCTCTAACAGGAACATGGATTGGTCTTCCTCGGACTTGTAAAGAATCTACTAATTGTGATCTGGCTTCACGATATTCAGTGCAGGACCAAGCACAATGATTACCCTCAGCGAGCCCAATACGACGGAGATGCGCATCTAAAGTATAATGATTGGACATGAGCCTAGACATCACACGGATGAAGTCCCGACTTATATCCAATCCTTTGAACCATGCCTTCGTTGATACTTTAGGGGTAATTGAGTATAGCCATCGTCCCATATCTCCATTGTCCCAAGATGTTTGCCAACTAGTAAGTGTCCTCTGTCGAGAAGCGCTATAAAATTCATTGTAAGCGATGGGTCTTTCATATATTTCACCATCTAGTGCACCAATCTTGGCTAAATTATCAGCTTTCTCATTTCCCGCAATAGAGGAATGGGTGGGGAGCCACACTAGGGTAAATTTATAACATTTTCTTGTTAGGTTACTCAGAGATTCTCGTATCTTCCCCAAAAAGAATGGATCTTGATTATCAATCCTCTTTGAGCGTAGAGCTGCAATTGTGCTGAGACTATCAGTGAGGATAAAGTAATGGTTCGGGGGTAAAGTATTAATTATTTGCAAACTATGAACTGCTGCTAGTACCGCTATATAAACAGAGGCGGGTTCTGCAAGTTTGAGAGAAATTGAAAAATTATTGTTGAAAATACCTCACTGATTCGTGACCCATCAGTGTAAAACATTTTAAGGCAGTCTATGTGTTGATATTTACTTGTGAATGTTTTAGGGATCTCCCGCGAGCGTAGATGATTCGGGTTTCCACGAATCTCTGCTTGCATGGACGTGTCGAAGAATAAAGCGGATTCAGGAGTATCTAGTATATTGACGTATGCGGGAACATACCCAACAGGCGTTATTTCTTGTGACATGTGATTGAAATACATTGTCATGAATCTGGTTTGGGGTTGAAGCTCGACAAGTCTTTCAAAATTTTCAATTACCAGTGGGTTCATAACCTTACATCGAATAAGTAAACGAGAGGAGAGATCCCAGAATCGGTCTTTTAAAGGAAGAACTCCCGCTAGTATTTCAAGACTCATCGTATGGGTCGACTGCATGCAACCTAGGGCAATTCGTAAACAACGATACTGTATCCGTCCCAGTTTAATAATGTGAGTGTTCGCAGCTGTACGGAAACAGATGCACCCATATTCCATTACTGAAAATATTGTTGTTTGATACAATCTTATCATGTCACTTGGATGAGAACCCCACAATGATCCAGTTATTGCTCGCAGAAAATTTATCCTTTGTTGGCATTTCGTTATTAGATACCTAATGTGGCCTCCCCATGCCCATGTGCCTTTAGAATCGAACCAAATTCCAAGGTATTTAAAAGTTAGGACTTGGGCTATCGTTCTACCAACCAACTGAAGCTGAAGCTGATCCGGATCACGCTTCCTTGAGAAAACGACCAATTCTGTTTTCTCCGTAGAGAAATCGATGCCCAGTTTTAAAGCCCAAATTGATAAATTATCCAAGCTATCTTGCAATGGTTGTTGTAAATTTATAGCTTTTGGTCCTGTGGCAGAAACCACCCCATCATCTGCAAGTTGTCTTAGAGTGCATGGGCTGACAATACAATTATCAATGTCATTCACGTAAAAATTATAGAGAAGGGGGCTTAGACAAGAGCCTTGTGGGAGGCCCATGTAACTTATTCTGAGTGTCGCCAAATCGCCATATGAAAAATGCATGTGCTTTTCTGACAATAAATTGTATAAATAATTATTTAATATCGGTGAAAGACCACATTGATGTAGCTTCTCCGAGAGAACATCAATGGAGACTGAGTCGAATGCTCCTTTTATATCTAAGAACACAGACGCCATTTGTTCTTTTTTTGCGTAAGCGAGTTGGATTTCTGACGAAAGTAGCGCCAGGCAATCATTCGTTCCCTTTCCTCTCCGAAAACCAAACTGGGTATCTGAGAGCAAGCCGTTCGCCTCAACCCAATTGTCGAGACGTCGTAGGATAATTTTTTCCAACAATTTCCTGATGCAGGATAGCATTGCAATCGGTCGATACGAGTTATGATCGGAGGCTGGTTTTCCCGGTTTTGGAATGGCGATAACTCTCACTTGTCTCCAGTCACGCGGGACAATATTCTGCTGAAGAAACTTGTTGAATAAATTCAACAAGCGTCTTTTTGCTAGGTCAGGCAGATTCTTCACCAAGTTGAATTTAATTCTGTCTAGTCCTGAAGCATTATTGTTGCATGAGAGGAGTGCAATTGACCTCTACTTTAATGATGTCAATATTAAATTACAAGAACCCCGTCTTTCTTTCGCTGGCGTCATGAAATTTTTTGCCTCCCATCCTACTTGGCACAATCGGGTAGGTTTTATTTCACTATGAGACAACTGGTCTTTCATATGATATATTTCATTCGACCGGAAACTCAAATCTTTCAATTTTAAATGAACTTGAAAATTTTCATTCTTATTTGTAATACGTATGTGCCAATGATTCTCGGTAAAAATTAATTTATTTGAATTAGAAATACATAATCTGATTCCCCAAACTTTCTTTTACAACTTCAGTGGCTGTTTTGAATAAAAATCCCTTCAAATCATTCTTTGAATTAAACTTACAATATTTGAGAATGAAATGCAACAGAAAAAGTAACTAAAATTGGTCGATTAATACCTCTTGTAACTTGGGTAAACGCAACAGTTAAAAGCCAGTAATCTGTCAAACGATGCGAAAATTATCACACTACACAATAAAATAGCACATAACAATGATAACTTTATTTCATATTTTGACCTTCAATCAGGTCTTGAATTAATTTACTACTCTGTGCAAATGAGTTGATGTCAGACGCTTCTCTAACCAACGGCGTCAAATGGGTAGGTTGATAATGGAAACAAGACAACAGTAGGCCCATAACCATTATTGCTTTAATATGGTTTCTTTTTAGAAGAAATGATGAAAATTAGCGACATGAATAAAAATAATCAATTTTATCGTCATTAATACTCCACAAGCTCAGCAAATATTCACTAAAGCGCACATTTTGTATTTGCTAATGATTTGATAATTGCCTATTACTCATTTAGCGGCATTTAGCCGTGGCCAGTCAATTTCACGCTGCCCGCCCGAAGCCAACTGTATTCCGAATGCGCGCACTTCACTGATGACTTACAGTATTTATTTGGATCCCAGTCAGTCTGCGAATTGTTGGCAACTCGCCCCGCATCGACAAACACACACACACACACTGAAGTCAACAGCCAATATTTGCTTGAAGTGTTTTCCGACTTCTCGTCGTTCTATTAGCCTCATTACCGGGCAAACACGCCCAGATGCGATTGTGCTAATAATCTGCTCTGATGCGAGATCCAAATTAGACATGACCCATCGAACCGCTGGCATGGCCGTGGCCAGCCGGCCAAACCAATCGATTCGGGCAGCACGAAATCTGGTTCAGCTTGATTGATTTATATCGTCAAAGTCAAAACGTTACGTGATTTATTTGGTTTTCGCTACTCGCATCAGAACGAAATCGAATCCCATCAGGCAGCATTATCATCATCATTTTCGTGTGGGAAAGTTCGTGCAGTGGCAAAAACCGTCTGTTTCTTTTGCGTTTTCTGGGTCACAGTCACGCACAAGGCAAATAAATACGGCCATGATAATGTCAACAATATATGACCTATTTGCAACTTTCGCACTGCTAATGGCTAGTCACACAAATCTGGGTTCCTGCACGCAGCTTCACGATGTTGTTCTTTATGTTAGACCTGTTTTATCTGTGATCTCCAGCACGAACGCCTTAACACTCTTAAATTAGATACTACTTACTTAAGAGATGATAATTTTATGGTTGGTCCCATCCGAATTCCCATTCAGAAATTGAATGCCGTATTTTGAATGCCCGTATCAAATTTTTTCGCCTTTTCCTGATGGCTATTTTTCCATCAATCCAGTCCCGATCGATCTTCAAATAACACCCTAGTAAGTACTACAATAGCGCGTCTAGACGAGCAATAGTATCGTCCTCATCCGCCGACTGCTACAGAGCTGGTCGCGCGAGGCTTAATTGCTACCAAGGGCGGAAAATAAGGAACATTCTTAGCATTTTCCCATTCAACCGTAATTTGGGAAAGCGGTAAAAACACGATCATAATAATGTTTATGCCTAACGAGGTCGTTGCGCTGCCGGCAGTAAAAAGAGAATGTGGTGGTCCACTGGTGGGACGGGACGAGCAGATTATGGGAAGGAAAAACGGAAAATCATTATAAATTATAAACACATGTCCGCCGTCTCAAGAGTGTTCACATGGGGAAAAATGAGATGCACACGCCTCGGGTATCCCCCATTTTAATCGGATGGGTTAGAATGCAGCTGGTTGAGAGAAGAATGACTGTGTTTGAAACGAAAAAAAAATGTTCGGATGTGGCAATCAGGTGCTAGACGGACGGGAAAATTTTTTTCGTTTCTAGAGCTAATTGCTTGCTTCAATCATGCGTCAAATAACGAAATTTGACACTGCAGACAATAAATCGAGCAAATCATGAAATTCTCGACAAACATATGATTACGGCCTGAAAGCCAACTGTCAAAATCCACTTTGAATGGAAATTCCGGACAAACCGTTACTAGCCGAACAAAGTTCACAACAGTTTATGAAAGAGAAAACTGTTCTCTTTCGGTTACTATAGACATCTGTGATTGGCGCGTAACGGTTTGTCCGGAATTTCCATTCAAAGTGGATTTTGACAGTTGGCTTTTAGGCCGTAATCATATGTTTGTCGAGAATTGTTATAGCTTTAAAAAAATATCCCTAATTAAGACAACAGTATCGACTAATTATTTGACACCCCGGGAAAGCAGTACATATCAGGAATATAGTCAGTACAATAGAACAGGGAAATATTCCGTTCTTCTTTAATTCACAATATTTGCGGGAACTTCAATATGACAATTCTAAACATGGGTGAAATGACACCCACCAGCGTGCCCAAGCGCATTAGATTTATCCCTTTACACGACCTCACTACAGTTAGATTGCGCGTGGTAGGTAATCCCTGATTCGTACGGTAGCGACTATCTGTCGATCGTAGTCACGATCACCAATAGCTCAAGACCATTGGAATCAATCAACATTTCGTATGATCTCACACGAAATATCGATTTGAAGAGCTATGTTGTCGCGATATTCGACAACATCGAAACTACTCAAGAACTTCGTCCGGATGAAGAGTACAGGTTTTTGGCCAGCTTGATTCTCGGCAGCGCGAATCAAGCTCAGACTAAGCCAGTACCCGGCGAGAATATACAAAAATGTTCTTCCAATCCGTGGCGGGACAAAGAGTGCTCAGACGTATACGCAGAGAAAGCTGCCGCGTATAACACCAACCGCGACAATGGGCTACCCGCTAGCTATTGACAGTACGCGATGTTAGAAACGAGAATGAAGAGTTGAATGAACGCTTGTTGAACTTATTCAACAAGTTTCTTGAGGGTATCATGGTCCCACAAGACTGGAGACAAGTGAAGGTCATCGCCATCCAAAAACCAGGAAAACCAGCTTCCGATCACAATTCGTATCAATCGATTGCAATGCTGTCCTGTATCCGGAAGTTGTTCGAGAAAATGATCCTATCCCGTCTCGACAATTGGGTCGAAGTAGATGGCTTACTGTCCGATACACCATTATTTTTCGCAAAGGCAAGTGGACGAACGATTGCCTTGCGTTGCTCTCAACCGAAATTCAAATGGCCTATGCTAGCAAAGAGCAGATGGCATCAGGGTTCTTAGGTCTTTCAGCGACTTTAAACAACTTTTTACTAAGCTTGTTGTCTGAAAAGCACATGTATTTTTTCGCATGGTAACTTATTGACATCACGATTTGGTTATATGGGCCTTCCTCAAGGCTCATGTCTAAGCCTCCTGTTATACAGTTTCTATGTCAAAGATATTAATGAATGTCTTGACAACTCCTGCGCGTTAAGGCAACTTGCAGACGATGGCGTCGTTTCTGTTACGGGATTCAAAGCTGTCGATCTACAAGGACTATTACAGGTCTTGGACAATTTGTTTGCTTGGACTATTAAACTGGGTATTGAATTTTCAACAGAGAAAACTGAACTAGTTGTATTTTCTAGGAAGCGTGAACCAGCTTAACTACAGCTTCTATTAATGGGACAAACTATCGCTCAGGTCTTCACAGTAAAATATCTAGGGGGATGGTTCGATTCAAAAGTTACTTAGGGGTGCCACATTAGGTATCTGAAACAGAAATGCCAGCAAAGGATCAATTTTCTTCGCACAATAACCGGAACATGGCGAGGGGCCCACCCAGGAGACCTAATTAGGCTGTATCCAACAACGATATTGTCGGTAATGGAATACGGGTGCTACTGCTTTCGCTCCGCTGCGAACATACATTTCAACAAACTCGAACGAATTCAGTATCGTTGCTTGCATATCGCCTTATGGTGCATGCAGTCGATCCATACGATGAGTTTCGAAGTCCTGTCGGGCGTTCATCCGCTGAAAAATGGATTTTTGGAACTCTCATATCGATGGGTCATTCGATATGATATCTTGAACCCGGAGGTGATTGAAAATTTTGAAGGGCTTATCGAGTTCAATTCTCAGACCCATTTCATGTCTACTGTTTTCTTCATCACATCTAAGAAAGACGAGTTTTGTGGAATCCCGAACCACATACGCCCGCAAGTGGTTCCAAACATTTTTTATAATAAATACTGAGAAATCGATTCCTCTAAGATGTTTTATACTGACGGATCAAAGGGAAGGGTTAATCAAACGTTCACCGGCTCCTACAAACTCAGTAACCATGATTCAGTTTAGGTCGCAAAACTAGCTGCAATTCAGTGTATCCTTGGAGTCATTAACACATTACCCGCAGACCATTACTTGATCGTTTCGAATAGCCGCAGTTCCATAAACGCTATTCGCTCGATGAAACATGGAAAGCACTCCTCGTATTTTTTGGGGAATATACGGGAGCTACTGAGTCTTAGCTTAGTCCTTAGCTAAGGTTAGTGCTCTAGATGGTGACATTTATGAAAGACCAATTTCTGTATTACTCATCAGAGAACCCTTGAATGTTGGCAAACTTCATGGAGCAATAGGGAATTAGGAAGGTGGCTACATACGATAATCCCTAAGATATGAAGGGACATACAATTTTATCCCATCTCATGCGATTGTCTTTTAAAGATTTTACTTTCTGGAGAAAGGAATCCATGAAACAGCCAATCCCTTCTCCTTCCGTATGACCAAATCAAATCGATAACCACACTGTCGATCTCAACGAAGTAAGTAGACATCTAGACACGGTTGTTATTGAAGACACAAGTGATATCATTTACTTACTTTAAACAGAAGATCATAACTCTGAACTTATCTAAACGATCTTTCGAGATATTTGTCACGGCTGAATATTTCTGTTCGAAATCTTTAGAATATTTGGAGGATTATGTTTCATCCGAAAGAAGATCAGATATGATCTGACCGAGTTGAATGTGTAAGATTTTGAACGGGAAGTTGGAGTCTTCGATAACGAATTTTATACAACATTCATTTTACCAGCACAGGGTTTTTTTTTCAGAAGAATGCCTTTATAGGCGAATACGAATGGAGAACTAGGAATTACGGAAGATAACGGCAATCGATCACCGCCGGAGAGAGAAAGTTGACGACCTGCTTATAGGAGACATTGGGGTCGATGGGTCCATTGGGAGGTATTGGAGGCACGACACTGCCGGGAATATGTGATGTCATCATCACAGTTCCTGGCGGAGCGGTTAACGTACCCAACTAGCGACTGGGAGATCGCAGGTTCGATTCCTGCTTGAGAGATGTTTTCTTAATGTTTCCGATAAAAAGGTGAATTTAAACGTTTTTCCATTCTCACTGTTCCGGTAATTCATTAAAGTTATATTACATAATAGAAAGTTGAACCAATATTTTCCGATAAATTCCTGTTGACTTGGTTTATTACTAATTATCATGAAAAATAAATCGCAAAGAGATTTTAGATTTGAAACACGTATTGTTAAATCGTCGCTGGTCTGTTTTCCAGTGGACACGTTCCAAAAATCCTTGATTTCAGAAAGTTTCCGTCAATCGTTTTCAAACACTTGACTTCATATGATATAACAGATAAATCAGTTATACATACTTTGAAATTGAATAAAAATTGGTTAAAATTTCTTCGATTGATGTATTAGTTCTGATTAATTTTCCATCGGTATATTTTGCCCTCTGTGTCCATTGTGTGAAGAAATAATAAATTTGGAGCTCTGCAAGGGACATCATTCCCTACAATTTTCAATCGAATCGGCCAAAACACCTTATGTTAGAAAACAGCAAGCTGAATCGCAACGATACTTGTACTGGCCCTCCTAATTCGCATTTTTTTCGAAGTGATTGTCCTGCTCATCCAGTTTGGTGTCAGTGAGTCAATTTTTGATTTACTCATAGGCGTTTAAACCTGAAGTCTATCATCAAAGACATTTAACGAACATTAATTTCCGATTGGGTTGTCCAACAGAAACTCAACTTCACATTCACCGCAGTTTTATTTGCTGATAATGGTGCTAGCGTTAACAAATCCCGCTACTTTCAACAATTTTACCTTTCATGCCTAGGTTCGTGGTGTGTTGCTGGGGGGTCAGGTTGGTCCCCGCCAAGCTCGCCAGCTTTGGAAGAACGCTGAACTCTCTTTTTGCTTTATAACCTAAGCAAAGATAAGCCATAAAACAAGTCAGGATAATTGTGCCCTTTCCAAGTACACACAAAATTATTATTCGAAAGTCGAACTTGAAAAGAAAGCCAAAATATGCTCCAAAGGGACGAAAAACTGAGACTCCGCCAAGAGGTGCTACGGTTCTAGGTGGATATCGCTATATTTGGTATTGGTGACACCAATAAGCTTGAATCCAAATCCGCAATAGACCGACATTTAATCTTTCGATTGCTCTGAATGAAATTTCCTTGTGGAATATTCCCAAGTTTTCGCTGGCAGACCCCAGATTTTACATCCCATTCGACTCTGGCATAATACCAGCATTATATTAGTAATTAGGGCTTCACGGCTCTTTAAGACTGCCCTGTATGTGGATCTATAGCAAATATTAGGCTACGTTATAATGCTTATTGGTTACTTGGGTTGAACATTTGAAAAGTAAATTCATTTCTTTTTAATATATCACCGTGTAATCAGAATTTTAGTGAAATAATTTAGTCCACGCATCAACAGTCATTTTAAATTATTGTAAATAAATATAAAAACTAATTTTGGGGAAAAGTGATTTTAATTAATGGTAATTAACCTATCACTGATTATTCCATTTATATTTGTTCAAAATTTTTTTCAAGAAGCGATAAACGAAATAACGCCGCATCCCAGTGTTACACCCCATACTCCGAGTACTTCAAAGCATTTCTCCTGAAAATGGGACCTACTTTCCGAGATTGGGGATCAAATTTACGACTTTAAACAAAAGTTTAATTTCTTTCTAATTTAAATGTAGGTTAGTTGGAAGAAATCGTGCCCTAACACGAGAGAAAAAGAAAAAAAAACTGTTAACACAGAAAGCTCGACATAGTCGACGGTATGCATACCGAAGAAGCATGAAAAAAGCGGAGGGCAGCCTTCCCTTTGGACTGCTCATTAAATATGTGTTAATATTTTTATGACTACGGTAAATCGCGCAGAAGATATACGGACAGCGTGACTGCCGCTCGTTGTTTTTTTTTGAAAGTCGAAAGTGCCGCCACTGCTGATTGACGATAATTTTCAGTAGCTTGACTACTTGGCTGGATGTCTTTTGGTTTGTCATTTTATTTGATTTTAATGAAGCTAGAAAAGTAGAAACGGGAAGAGTCGAGAAAATAGCAGCGAACGACAGATAAACAAATATCAAAATCAGAGAGCGATATACATAAAATGTATAGCAGTCGGTGGAGGTAGGGAAGGAGGGTGACTGAGTTTAAAAACATATTCCCCGACGAATGCAACTTCAAACCACAGTGTGGGTTCTGGTTCTGGTTTTGTACGCTTATTTGAAGCACAAGGGCAGCCAAAATATTTCTCTCCCAGTTACGTTTTTCCGAAACTGCGGTGGAGCTGGTCTAAGTTTAACGATTATTTCAGCAATTTTATCCACGGGAGATGCAGCAGGAAGTCAAAATAGGCCAAAAGCCGGTGGCTGGCGATGGGTATAAATATTCATAAACCTCCGGTTTGCGGTTCTGAAATTTCTTTCGTAAAATTGAAAACAGAATTGAGCATGTGACCAATATTGATTATGGTGCACATGGAGTTGTTTAAAATATATTCCTCAAAAAGTGTCTCGATTTTTAATCATTTTTATCATACCACCCTGCCCCCGGCGGCGACAGAGCATTTTAACGGATCAATACCTGCACCGCTGATGGGAGTACCCCGGCTGCGGGTGTTTAAACGGTTTGTTTAATACGGAAGTCACTCGTTTAAACATAAACCAGACAACTCAATTAATGATACATATTTTATTTTCATTCTTTCCTCGCGGCTTCAATATCTCTCGAGTGTGTCTCTTTTGGAAACTGTTCTGTCGATCGTGGCCGCCGGCGGAATCCGCTGCCAAGCCGAGGTGTGTTTGTTTACTCTTCGTTGAACCGCCACCACCGCGTGCCGCGCGATGTGCAGTCTGGAATTGCTCTCGCTCCGTTCCCCTAAGCCAACGTTTGACTCAGGAAAACGACGTACGCCACTTGGGAGTTTTGAATACTCCATGCTGACAATTTTCGGTTGATAAATAAGAGATAATTGCCTTCTTGTAATGAGCTGATATATGCTGCAACCCAGGGGAGGATGCCTAACAGTGATATATGGTCGGGTAAATGGAACAATAATAGACAACGTAGAATCAGTTTTCAAGTATATGGATCACAAAAACATTGCACATATCAATTAGAAACTTCTTACATTTCAATATAGTATCTTGGATTTTTATATTTGGTGTAAAGTTGATATTGATTCTAGTAAGTCGTCATAGATGCAAATCCTTAACAAAGTATGATATTGGAAATCCCTGAAGCGCTGCCGCGGGACATTCGGAAAATTCGCATCAGGGCAGTCAAAAATGCTTCGATAAAGCAGTTTAGCTGATCGAAATGCAAATGATCCACAATATGAAACTTCTGTTCCGGAAGCTGTTTGAAGTCCAATTTGACATATGTTTCATTAAACGTAAGGATGCATCCGTCGAGTTTGGTCCACCTTTTGACCGGATACCTTCCCGAAGCAATCCCGAGTGCGTATTATTCAAACTTTACTGTGAACAGCACCGAGTTGGTTGTCATATTCACCTCCGAAAGTTCTAAATTTGCTTTGACAGCTTTCCTGTAGTTCTATTGTTTTTTTGGTCCACTATACCACTACAAAACATCGATTGTACTTTTCGAGAAACAGAATACTGTTCTTTGAAACGTTTCAATACTGCCCAGACTGCGGTTTTGGCCATTTCCATCTCCTTTACGATCCTCGTAATCAATTCTTTCCTCTTTTCTTCCATCGTGTGGCAGTTCGTAATACCTCAAATTTTTCATAACATTTAAGATGGAAACTTTATAAAAAATGGCTGTCAAAGGTTATGGACCACTAGGAGCACTATACCTGACATAAAGAAGCTTACTTACGCCAAATTGGTTATACTTTAGTGTAGATTTATGCCGAATAGTCATCATAAATCACAGGTTTATAGACAAAATACTTATAATAAAACAAAAATAAGAATGCATATACCCAATTTTAACATGATACGACCGACCTTGGACGTTCCGGATTTCGCTTCCGATGCCGATTCTGGCGGAATAATTCTATATCTCATAGTGACAATGTAGTCAATCAATGAAACTGATCCCAAAAATTTGTAATAAGCGTGAAATTTATATAAAATCTTGTCTAAAATGATATTAACACTGTGACTCAACCATTAACCCTGGATTCTACGTGAAAATCATCCGGAAGATCCGGAACATCCGTATAATTGGCCAATTCATGAATCTAGTTCTAGAGCTCTGAAGTTTTTTCGATAATATTTGTTGCATTGGCATATTCGGCGATTCGTAGTTATAACTGGAAAATTGGCCAGAAAATAACTTTCCGGAAAGTCAGGAATAGCTGGTCAATTATTGAACATTGTCCTAGAGCTCTGAGATATTTTTGAAAACATGTAAGGGTATATCATATCTAGGATAAGGTTCATAAAATGGCCAGTTACACTGATGTTCCAGATTCGGATGGTGATTATGTAGCAAAAAAAAAACATGTGTAGGTCATAAGTACGAACTCGTTCAAATGAGAATTCAAGAAACACCAAAAACCCATTGTTCTAAGGCCAGCATTATGAATTTATCAGTTTAGCGATTGCCCCAGATTTTCCGGATGGTCATTATGTGACCACTACGGTCAATTTTTCGCTCGGAACTAGAAATTTAATTCTTATTTTCGTCATCGTTTGGATACCAACGACAACCCACGCACGAATACTGACCTCGAGATAGATCGGTTTGGAAGAGAGGAAAGTTCAGTACTCCTTCCAACGCAAACACAGCTGGATGAAGGAACTATTCGGGCCGTCATACCCCAACCCGTTGATAAGAATTCACCTCTGTGGCCGATAGGAATACCGATTTTACCACTTCAACCAACAAACCCACAAACCAGAGCAACCCGATAGTCACCTACAAGAACACGAGAATAACTACACAAAGTCTATCCCCAGGGCCGACCGCAATCGGTGTTCGTGAGCATAATAGTGTAGTTTATACGACAGCGGTTGGCACTGTGGGACTGGACCTTCCTCAGGTCAGTTCCGAAGTTGTCAATCCCCTCGCAGGTACTGCTTGTTTTGATGTTCTTTCAGGTTTGAATAACATCATCGACGATACGCTCCTTCCACATCACCACTTGCTATCGCCCGGAGAAGGCCCATCGAGATCATCGTTTCGAGATGGAACAGCTATAACAAAGAAAACTACACAAAGTCTTTCCCCAGTGCCGGTCGCTGTCGGTTGTTCTGGAAGTAATGTAGTAGTTTCGACAGTGTCTGCCACTGTGGAGCTAGACATCCCACAGGTCAGTACAATTTCAATTCATCTCCGAGTGAATTCTGTTGCAGCTTCTACCGTTACAGATGCGACCAGCAGTAACTGGTTTCGGGAAGAAGAGAAGAAAGTAGCTTCCCCACTTCACCATGAAGGGATCGACCGGAGGAAGAGAACTGTCTCTACCTCCCAAATATACAGTCCTCGCAATTCTCCTCTTGGCTTTCCGCCGACGAAGATACACCGCAACAACAGCAGAAGCACCAGAGCTCCGATATCCCAGTTGAAATCAGCGTAACCACGTCCCGGTAGCAACGGAACACGCCGACGAGAAATCGCAAGCCGTCAACATCGTCTTCGTCAGTGACTTTCGCCAATCGAGACAGCAGATACTTCGCCTTTCAATCGAACGTTCGGGGCCTCGAACCATCATCAGTGAGCTTAAACAGCTGATCTGCGAGTGCGGACCGAGCCTGATGGCGCTTCAGGAAACTTAAATAGACAACTGAGTAGTCCCAGCAGATTTCATCGGTAACAACTACACTCTGTTGCTGAAAACTGAGAGTTGTCGATACTGGCAATAAGGAGTAGGTATTGCCATGCAAATCGATGTCGATGCCAGTATACGAACAATCGCAGTTCGGATCCAATTGCCACAACCAATGACGATGGTGTCAATCTACGTCCCTCCCAGTACTCAACAGTGTCACGAACAGCTGGGTGACTTCCTCGAAAAGCTTCCACGTCCAGTGTTTGTACTAGGGGACTTTAACGCGCAGCATATTTGCTGGGGCCACTTCATCGCAGAAAAAACTTTGACGGAACAACTAGTCATTCTCAACAACGGGTCACATACCCGAATTGATCCAGCTTCCGGTACCACATCAGCCATCGATCTCACAATCTGCTCCGAAGCTGTGGCCTCGAAATTCATCTGGCGAACGCTTCCGCAACAGTGACCACTTCCCCATTGTCGTCTCAATCCCCGGATTACCTCAGGTTCCAACAAAAAGGCAGCAATGGCTGTACAACCAAGCGGATTGGACAGCTTACGAACGACTGACTGCCAGTGCTATACGACCGGGTGTCGATATCTCAACAGAGCGTTTCGTCGAGCAGTTGATCACTGCTGCAAACACTGCAATACCACGCACTACAGGTAAGGTAGGGCCCAAAGCTGTTCCATGGTGGTGTCCGGAGGTGAAAGCAGCCATAAAAAATGTTGGAAAACATTCACAGCACTGAGACGTATCCAGGCAGAAGACCCACGAAAAGCTTCCAAGAATCTCGGGCGGCAGCGAGAAAGTCAATCCAGGACGCCAAACAGTGATCGTGGGAAGACTTTGTCGCGAAGATATCTCCAAGTTCTACTACGCCAGAGATGTGGCAGACAGCGAATACGCTGAGAGGGAAACGTAAGCATAGCTCAACTGTTATTAACGATCCAGTGGATACACTGACAAGCTGGAAGAAGTAGCTGAAGAACTGGCACAACACTACAGCAAAATATCCTCAACCTCCAGCTATCCACAACCGTTCCAACATTCCAACAGGAGAAGGAAAAGGCCGAACGAAACCGAATAAAATTTTCGCCAGACACCGACGACATATATAATTCCGACTTCACACTGAATGAGTTGCTGTGGGCACTCGACAGAGGGCGGAGCGGGTCTTCTTCGATTATCCAATGCTTTAGCGACTGCCATTGTCGGTGAAAATTGCCATGCTGGAGCTCTTCAACGGAATATGGTACAGTGGCGTATTACCATCCTGTTGGAGAACTGGAACAATTGGGCTAATTCCAAAGCCAAATTTGAGCGACACGGATCTATGTGCTTTCCAACCAATCACTTTAACGAGTTGTATGGCAAAGGTATGGTGAATGGTGGATGGTGAATCGACGGTTGACTACCGAGCTAGAGTTGAACGGGCATCTCGACAAGCGGCAACACGCCTTCAGGTCCGGTCGGGGTATTGACACATACTTCGCGGAACTGAAGAGGTTTCTACCTAACCGCGATGAACACTGTTTGATAGTGTCGCTTGATTTGTCGAAGGCATACGACACCACCTGGAGTTATGGCATACTACGAACACTAAAGAAATGGTAGATGCGTGGAAGAATGATAAACATCCTGAAAAATGGTGTGCCACAGGGCTCAGTGAAAGCCGTCGATAAATGGTCGAGAAGTGTTGGATTTACGAGTTCTGCAACGAAATCAAGCATCTTCTATGGCCCGACAAAGGTAGATGGTGTAACTGCTCCGACACAAACGCTGCTGAAAACCCTCGGTGTTACCCTCGACCGATCGCTCAACTTTAAAGCGCATTGTAAAATGACGAACAAGGCTTACGAATCTAGCCTGCGTATCTTGAAGATGATCGGTGCCAAGTTACCTCGTGGTCATCGTGCGTCTCTACTGCAAATTGGGTTAGCAATTGTTACCTCTCGACCGCTCTATGGCATGGGGCTTGTAAGCAGAGGAGGAGATGCCGTCATTCAAATTCTCGCACCTGCCTACAACAGGATGATAAGATTAGCATCTGGAGAATATGTCACGAGCTCAATCCTAGCCGTTATGGCTGAAGCAGGTACTTTGCCGTTCGACCTAATCGTTCTCCAAACCATTGCACGATTGGAAATCCGCAAGTTGGAAAAAGCAAGGATAACCCTAATCTTCCCTTGGTGCATCGAGTTTCCGGTCTTTTGACAGAGGTAGTCGGAGCGCCTCTTCCAAATACTTGCTCTCGTGCGCCGTTGACTACTCGGAAGTGATACGAAGCCAAATCCCAGAGCGTGTGGGACGTCAAGAAACGCGTAAAAGCCGGAGAACCTTCTGAAATTGTTCGTCCAGTCGTTCAGGAGCTACTGACAGAACGTTTCAGCCGTTCAACAGTCGTGTACACAGATTGTTCGAAAGACGATATCGCTGTCGACGCGGGAGTTTTCGGAGAACACTAACAACAATCGGTTGGCCTTCTGCCGCAATGCAGTGTTTCTCAGCCGAGGCTTTCGCAATAAGAACAGTGCTAACTGCGTATCACACGTCAAGAGATCTGCTAATAATGTCAGATTCGGCTAGCTGTCTATCAGCAATCGAAGCTGGCACATCCAAGGGCCCGTGGATCTAGGAGATCGAGAACATGCTTCGAAATCGTCCAATTAAGCTATGCTGGATTCCGGGTCACGATGGCATCCGCGGTAATGAAAAGGAAAATCGACTTGCTGGAGAAGCCAGGGGCATTGCTCCATTGGATATATCTGTTCCGGGTGCAGACGCCGTCAACCAAATCAAAACAGTCGTCCGAAACCAATAATTTCATCGGTGGTCAGCGTCCATTGAAGTCAAGGTTCGTAAAATCAAATTTGACACGGTGAAGTGCGAGAGCTCGGCTGATCAGCGAGTGCTTACCTGACTCCGTATTGGACATACCCGACTAATGCACGAGTTCCTGTCGAAGAAAGAAGCCCCATTAATCTGCGAGTGCTGCGGGGTAACTGTTGACGTCCGTCATCCTCCACTGCAGGAGATACGATAAAGCTAGGAAAAAGAACGACATTGATTCGACGAGTCTACGAGTGGCTAGCGCGACTTCCGGAAGGTTAATAAACAACAACAAGAACTTACAAACCAGTTTTGTAAACAAACTACATACTACGGAAACACCACGCCCAAAAAGTTTGTCAGAAATATCAGTTATCATATTCAATAAATTATAAAACTACCCATTCAGACCACGGCTTGTTAGACTTCTGTTTATGTGGATGTAGACAAACCGTTGTCGTTTGAAAAACTATCATAAACATATTCACCAGTTAATATTCGGAAAAAATCAAATATTTTAGAAATAACTAAATTCTGCTTCTGCGGAAAAAGATTTGTCATGTCTGATGGAAATAGTGTACAGCGCATTCAAATATTTTCGGGAAATACTGGGTAGATAATCTCCATGATCAAGTTTCTTAAAAAGGCAGCATCGAAATAAAAAGAAGACAGACATCCTCTTTGTCCTCTCGCAACAGATCCGACAAACTCCAAAGAGCGCCGCAATTAGGAACCAAATCCTTCTACAAATCGGACACCACGCCTTCAGACTTACCGTCCCATTCGCATCCGATGATTTCCGCCCGAAGGCAAACCGTCCGGTCGTACTGGCTGTACGGGTAGATACGGATTTTCGAGGCATAGATAATTGGCTGCAAAATGTTCTCTACTTCGCTGTAGGTGTTGGTGTTGCCGGATAGAATCTGCAAGAGAAGAAAAGGCGTTCAACAACAACAAAAAAAGTATTCTACAAGGAATTACAATGAATCACGCTACGAGCTGATTACACACACGCCATGTTTGGGAAAGCTCATGGAAAATGAAAATGAAATTATAATGAAAGTTACTCCAGCAGACATCGCCATCTCTTTTGCCCACAAACAATGATCCTGCATGTGGATGGTGTAGCAACGCGCATTCCGGTAGCATTGAATCGAAAGGGAAAATTATGTTTCACTCTCTACCAGCAGTTAGTCGTTTGGTCGGTCGGGGGAAATGAAAATGATGATGCTGCTACTGTGAAATTATGCCTTTCCTTCTGGTGTAGGTTGAAATACACTTACCTATACTTACGGTTTTGCTGGTGCGGAGAGAAGATTGGACTTTGGGAGTGCTCGAGTACGGAGGAGTAAATTACTTTTTTATGGACCGGCGGAGGCAGATTTATGGAAGGTGTATTTATAAACCATTTCCCAGCAAACAGTGTTCGGGTAAGATCCATGCTAATATTTTCCATCTTCTTTACCTCTTTTCTTTTGCGGAATTTTGAGATATCTTTTGGATTCTTGGAATACGCGAACAAATTTTCCAAAAGAGATGAATATTCATAATTCGTGTTTAAAAAATCGTATAATTTGGTTGAGAACGAATATATGTATCGAGTACTTATTAATTTACGTGATCGGATTGCGGCACGAAATTCATTTCGTGTGCCCAAAAAGGGATGAAATCTCACTCGCCTTCATAATCGTAACCAGTGCAACAAAGGGACAGGTTTCTCCACCATTTTCATCATCGCTCATTTCTCTCGGATTGACTCTTTAATCACGGCAGCGGGGATTTCGGCTCGGAGCAAATAAAGAAAATATACCCTCCCCGAGCAACAACAAAGCTTCAAATTTCACGGAAAACAGAAGCAAAACTCATTACAGGTTGAAATATCTTCCCATTTCCCGTCATCCGTAGTAAATTTCCCAACGGATGAAAGCTTGCTTCACCATCAGACACAACCACGGTGCGGTGGCACAAGGAGCGGCAGTGGTGCGTGTAAGACAGCTGCCACCAGCTAATTCCAAGCAGGTTAGCCTTCCATGCCCGAAAATGAAAATAAGAGAGGAAATATCAACAACTGAATAAATCATAAATTCTGGAGCTTGTTTTTCGTTGATACGCACCATCGTTACGTTCATGTCCCCAGCAGATCCGCATCGTCTCTGTCTCTCTCTCTCTCTCTCTCGTACTCACTTTATCCGGCGATCTTCCTACAGAGAAATACATATTTTTCCAGCCAAGCTCACGAAATTACTCGGTTCCGTGGCTGGTTGCCTTTCATAGCGTATCCTACGTAATCCTGCGTCAACCCCAGCTTGCTGTGTTGGAAGGATGACGGGGTAAAATTTCATTGAAATTAAAGAGAAATATCATTTTCCGCAGAAAAAACAACAAGCTTCAAGCGCCACCACCGATCCGATGCGCAATGTAATAAAGAAACCGGGAGAAACAAAACGGTACAGCTTCCTTTGACAATTCCTACCCGGAGGGTTATTGCCAATTGTATACGCCATGGTATCTGTAGGCCCTATAGGCACAGTTGGATGCTCGCTAACAGATACTTTGAGTTTGTCTTTGGCTTGATTTATTCGAGACTAATGACAATATTTGCCGGAAAAATACTCTTTGATAACAAACCATCATGTGATCCTAGTTCGTTTTAATTCTATTGTTCCCATATTTCCGCTATATATAAGAGAGTCAGAGGTTCCACCTGAAACGCCTCCGCCAAAGTAATCAGCCGAGATATTCAGGAACAAATGTGCTTTTGCAATCAGGAAACCGTGTAAAGTTGCTGCACCGGTTTTTCACCTCCTTTGTTCTCGCCGTTATTATGGCACATTTATCCCACTTCCACCTGCACAGCAGATTCGGTTGGCGTGCGCAACACTCCCGTCAACCGGCACGGATACGTTCCACTGCAGATTGAAGGACTGAACCCCACACTCCTCTTTTCAGCCCATTCGCTTGTTCGCTAGCTTCGTTCCTGCCCATAACCCCTGCAATGCAACAGCGCAAGCACATTACATAGTAGGCTGAGGGAAAGATCATAGTCTTTGCGAAACAAGAAATACCGGAGCGGTGGGGATTTTAAGAAAGGATTTATTATTCTTTTGTGTTCCGGTCGGGAAACAGCAGAGCAAAATCTTTCACTCTTGATGCCCTAACACGACAGGAGCTCCGAATTAACTGTTATTAAACAGTACGTGAAGGATGTGATATATCAGTTGCTGGATTCATTTGTAGTAGAGATGGTCAGTTCGAAACGTAAACTTTACTCGACTGTATCCCTTGACCTGCTGCTTTTAAATATAGAACTCTTATGCTCTAATGGCCAGAATAAAGGGGGTTACGATAAAAAATGTTCAATTTTAATTCATCGTGCATTAAAAAAACCTGCGCAACACCATTTCAAAGTTGTATGTATGTAGCATCATGTCTAATATTTGATTTTGACATTTTTTCTTTAGTTGTTAAAATGACATCGAAGAAAGAGGAGCTAAGGAGTAAAATTTTGCTTGCGCGTCGCGAAAATCCGAACTCACACGCCACGTCATTGAATAGAGCCAAATCAACTGTCACCAAGGTAATATAAGTGGTCAGAATAAGTGACCAGCTTTCAAGCGGAACCCCAACCACTCCGTTCGAGATGCCGCAAGCAACCTGAGAGTGTCGTCTAGAACCGTATATCGAGCTAAAAACGAGCCAGACTGTCGATTTATAAAAAAAAAGTTGGTTACTCCAAATCATGAACGAGAACGATCGCGGAATCTGTACAAGAAGATGCTGGTGAAGTTTGATTGTGTGGTACAGGATGACGAAACCTACGTCAAAACAGATTTTCAGCAACTTCCATGACAGGAATTTTATACGTCGACTGAGAGAGGAAAGCGGACACAGATTTTCAAACACATTGAGTTGTCGAAGTTCAGAAAGAAATATCTCGTGTGACATGCCATCCGTTTCTGTGGCTTGAAGAGCTACATTTACATAGAAACTCGGACCATCAACCATTAAATTTATGTGCAGAAGTGCGTGGAAAAATGTATGTTGCCTTCCCTCTAGCTACAGAATTGTTTCGTTCTGCTTTGGCCGGACTTGGCATCTTGGTATTACGGAAAAAGGAGTGGCATGTCGAGAAAAACGTCCAGGTGGTACCCAAAGACATGAACCCTGTCAGCTCGCCAGATCTCCGCCCAATAGGAAATCTATTTTTGGGAAATCGTCAAGCGGAACCTCAAGAAGGCGCTAAAGAGAGTTGTAAGAGAGATCCAGTTGAAGGCACAGTGGCGTTCTGTGCCGAAGAATATGACCTAGGAGCCCGTGCAAAACGTGACGCAAGGAGTCAAACGGAATGCAATTCGCATTTGCTGGAAGGAAGCTTTAGTAAATTTTTTTTTCTTTATACTGTATGTATTGAACTAGCATGGTTTGATTTTTTTGTACTAGAAAGTTTGGTCAAATTACACATAGGGGAACTGTGCTCAAGACGGACACCTCAAGGTTCAATTTGAAAATTCGACTCATCGATTGATGCATTGCTCGCAAATTGCACGCAAGCCGTGATTTCAGATAATATTTTATCAATATAGTAGCTGACACAAAAAAAATTCAAGCAGAAAGATGTTTAAAATGGTTGTGAAAAGAAGCACAAAATTAGCATTTCAAAAGTGTGATGGGAAAGACCACCTGGCAAAGGTAAGATGAACATGCGGTATTGATAAAGATGAACGTAGGACAAGGGCAGAGTGAGCCGCTCTTCGAACAATAAATTTTGTTTTCTGACGGTACATCACAATCTAAAACATCGGTACATCACAATCTAAAGCATCACAAAATGCCCAAGGGTATACAATTTAACGACATTTTGTACTGTGTTCGTCGTACCCAACATGATGCCAAATTTTAAAAAGGTTCCTAAATCATGAACGACTCATTGAAATTTCTGTTTTTCAACAGTCAAGTGTTAAATAGCTAGTACATCATGTCAATCTAAAATTATTTTCCAAGATCAACAGCTTTTCAGGTTTAAATCGTTATTTTGTGGTGTCAAAAAATTAAATTCATTAGCATACACTCGAAAAATTGTTTTGCTTAAATTTCTGATAATTCGTGTATTAGCAGTATCTTTCGGAATCGTTTGAAATCTTCTAACATCATATAGTATCAGTACCATTCAACAGAATTTTTCATTTTGTGAAAAACGCAATTTGTCCATCTTACCCACAGTGTCCAACTTAGACACAGTTCCTCTATCCTTGTTTGATCAATCTTGATCGTAATATCCTTTACTTGTAACTACGATTTTCAACTATTTTTTTAATTTCTGGTCCCTATGACTGTGACATTTTCATAGTTTCAATGATTTCTACTTTCACTGTTTGCTACACCCCGGTCGTCAACAAAGCTAGTAGTTTTCTTTTTAATTTATACTTGTTGAACAATCGTGATCGTTTTTATTTTTGTACTATTTATTTTTCGTGTTAATCGGTTGTGCAAGAACTTTGAAGTTTCGTGAACTTAACCAGCATCATATCTGATAGCTGCAAGTGTTGTATTTAGTGAAAGTGATAGTTTCGTGTTTTTTTTTTCTACCTGACGTTATCACTTTGCACAACGTTACGCTCAATTTGTTGACAAAAGCGACATCTTCTGGTGGATAGCTGATAGTTGCATGCAAGTTCGCTTCATTTTTGCTGCGTTTATTGCATACCCGGTAGGCGTTATTTTCTTCGCTCAAAAGCATGGCTTGTACCAACTGCTCGAAAGTCATAAATGATTCTGAGCGAATCACCTGTCGTGGGTATTGCGGAAATTCGTTTCACATGATATGTGTCAAGTTGGATTATGACGTTCGTGATGTCCTGGGAATCCACTCACGGAATTTATTCTGGATGTGTAACGGATGTGCTGATTTGTTTTGTAACGATAATTTCCGCAGAATGGCTTCGCGTTGTTGCGACAATGCAATGCCCGACGACAATTCTCTGAAATCATTAAAGGATGACATAGCTGATTTAAAAGATGTCGTTAAAGCTCTCTCGGTTAAAGTCGACACAAAACCGCTATCTCCAACGGTAAATACACCTTGGACAGGGATTGCTGCATATAATCCCGTTCCAAACACTCCTAAGCGCAAGCGTGAAGATGATCCGCTCAAAGCAAAAATCACTAATATTCGTGGTGCAAAAGCTGCGTTTGACACGATAAAAACAGTATCACCACCTGAGGAGCTGTTATGGGTCTACTTGTCTGCATTTGATCCCAGCACGACGGACGATGAAGTTTCTAGACTTGTGAAAGATTGTCTGGGAAAGGATATGCAACCAAAAATAGTTCGCCTAGTTCCTAAGGATAAGGATCTCTCATCGCTGAGCTTCATCACCTTCAAAGTTGGCGTTAGCAAATCGTGCAGAGATGAGGCTCTGTCCAAAGACTCTTGGCCGGAGAACATCTACTTTCGTGAATTTGTGACCAATTCAAAAATTCAACGGCCTATCATCAGGATCGCTGCGAAGAAGAATCCATCTGGTGGTGGACAGTAGCGCCAAGCTATCCCGGATAAACTCGTCTGTCTGACTTCATGTTCCTCGGTGAGCGACATCGGACTACCTGGCGAATCGGCAACTTCTTCTGTGTCAGGTAAAGCCAAGAAGGGTATATGTCCTTCCGAAGCACTTCAAGATGCTGCACACCCTCAATGTAAATTTCACTTACAGTCTGCTGATGAACACTACTCAATCGACTCTACCGCTCCAGCGAACCTTCAATGTCAAAATGATAATTTCGATCGCATCGCATCTGTCCGCTCAGGTAAACATTTGAATAATATATGTCCTTCCGAAGCTACACGTGATACTGCGCACCTTCAAGTATGCCTCCCATTGCAGTCAGCCGCTGGACGCAACAGTTATGACGCAGTCATTCCCTCCGTATCGCAGCTTGTTCCCCTTCCTGACAACAGTACATCCTGCTCTCCCCGCGCTATTTGCGGTGATAGTGATCATCGAGCCCGCAGTCCTGAAACTTGGAATGCAGCACGACACCTCTCACATGACACTGATGGTTTGCGGATTTACTATCAGAACGCGAGAGGGCTTAAGACGAAAATTGATGACGTGTATTTAGCTGCTGTGGACGGTGACTACGATGTTTGCGTCTTCACCGAAACATGGCTCGATGCGCGTATAACATCAGTGCAGCTTTTCGGCGATGCTTACACCGTATACCGTGCGGACCGAAATAGTGGCAACAGTATTCGCGGACGTGGAGGAGGAGTTTTGATTGCTGTTTCCACCGCATTTTCCTCATGTGAGATTGATGTAGGTAGTTTAACCAGTGTTGAGGCTGTTTGGGTTAGAATTACAACTCCATCGAGGAACTTTTATATTGGTGCTGTCTATATTCCTCCTGAGAAGCGACTCGACTGCAATATCATGCAACTTCACATGGATGCTGTGAATAACGCTTCTTCACAAGCTGGCGCGGATGGCGTGATGATTGTCCTTGGTGATTTCAATCAGCCAGGGCTCATTTGGGTGCCGTCACGACACGGATACGCTTACCCAGACCCGATTGCTTCGACAACCAACATCGCCAGTCGTTTGCTATTGGACGGATTTGCTTTCAACGGGCTAAGTCAAGTAAGCATGATTCCTAACCACCAGTCACGCTTTCTGGATCTCGTCTTTGTTAGTGAAACTATTATACCTGTATGTTCCGTCAATGAAGCATCCAGCGTGATTGTTCCACTTGACAACTTTCATCCCGCGCTTGAAATCTCAATTGGCACTATTCGATCAGTTCAGTATGTAGAAACTCTTTCTGTCGACCGTCTCAACTTTCGCAAAACTGATTTTGTAAAGCTGCGCAGTTCTCTGTCGCAAATTGATTGGAGTGTACTGCATGCCCAAGTGAGTGTTAATGCTGCAGTTGCCATCTACAAGCGACTACTACTGAACTGTGTTGAGACCTCACTGCCTCAATGTCAGCCTCCTAGCAAGCCGCCTTGGTCAAACAGCACTCTTCGAAAGCTAAAACGTACTCGAGCAAAAACCCTACGTGCATACACAAATCGACGGTGTCCTCTTTCTAAGCGCATGTTCACTTTAGCCAGTAATGAGTATCGTTGTTACAACAAGCTTCTGTACAAACGCTATGTAAACCGCATCCAGAATAACCTACGCCGAAACCCGAAGGGCTTTTGGTCATTTGTCAACACGAAGCGAAAAGAAACTGGACTTGTTACTATGTTTTAATTGCCGCAAGGTTCTACTGTATCGATTTTGTTGGCTATTTTCGGCAAATTTGAGACTAAGAGAAACGAAAGCAATGAAATTGAAAGACGGATAGGTATTCTAGAGCGAATCAGTTATAAACTTAGAACGAAAAACTAGAACTAGGCAGGCTCATATGGGCATGATCGAAAGGAAATGTGAAGAATACTTTGCCTTATGCAGAGTAGGAGTTGGGAGTTGCACCCAAGTCTACCGCATGGTCTATGGTAGAACATAACTCATCATCATGTTTTACCGCCGACGCCGGCTAAAATTTCGAAATTTGAAATTCGAATTTTGAAATTCGAAATTTGAATTGGAAGGTTGAAAATGGAAAGTTGAAAGTTGAAGGGTGAAATTGGAAAGTTGGAAGCATTAAGTAAAGGGATGAAGATAGAAAGTTTAAAGCTGAATGATGGAAGTTGAAAGTATAAAACTGAAAATCGAATGTTAAAAGTAGAAAGACGAAGTTGAAACTTAAAATTTGAAAGATTTTAATAAAATTGAAAGATGAAAGCTGCTGAAAATTGCAAGTCGAAGGATGAAAGTGAAAGCTTCAAAAGCAATAGTAATTTGATTATTGTACAGAGTTTAAGATAGACAGTTGAAAGTTAATGCACACTAGTAGATGAAATTGGAACTAAAATGAAATGGATTTAAAAATTTATTTTAAAGCTTGGGAAAAAGAAAAAAATAGAAATTTCGATTCAAAATTAAAATATCAAAGCAATTATTTCGGGTTAGATTGTCATGACCGACTCGCTACTTATATCTTCAGAACATGATATTTATTTTCGTTTCAAAAACAATGTCGATGAATTGTGAAATGGAGCCGGATTGTGTATTATGATTACCGTACTGCGATTCACTGATTTTGAAGTCAATTTCTAACAAGGTTTTGTTTTCATCATATTATAACAATCAAAACAATGAAACAATAGGAACAAGCTAATGTTTTCTTCAAATGTTTTCGGCAAAATAAATTCAAAGGAATTGCGTGAGAAACGAAAAATGATACTAAACGTATAACGAACCAGCAAGCATCTCGTTTTCAAGTGATTGTGGGACCGGCTTCAGTGCGCGATACGTGCCGTTACCCGATCAGAAGTACATAACAAAAGCATTTCAAAACTCTGCTTCGCGCTGTTACTTGTTGGAATTACCTGTTATTTTAACGAGACCAGATTTATAACATAGTTTACCAAAAAAAAGATAGCATTATATTCAGGTATCTGCTACGCTGCCATGTTTTGCAAACCAATATCTAATACGTCGTGTTAAGGTCGATCTACAATCGCCGGAATCAATTCCACACTACATTCCACTGGTGCTCGAATTCATTTTATTATCGATATGTCATGGTGTGAAGAGTTTGTCATCCATCAACATGACGAAAAAATCACTTTTCTTCAATTTAATGTCCAACATTAGAGCTCAATGACATATATCTAAAGAACGAGTCATATCGTAACGTTTCTATCTAGTGCGGATCGAGCTTCCAGCAAAACGAGCAGATCAATCAGAATTCGTCGCTGTTGTGCTATCTTATGACAAGCGCCATTTAGCACATTTCGAGAAAAACGATTTTTAAAGTTTGAGATTGAATCTTGTAGCTTATAAATGGTAGAACTAATTCAGAGAAGACAACTGATGCTTCTATCTATTCTGTATTAATCTCTCAAATATTACGAAAATCGGTTAACTACATTGCAAGTTTTCAATAAAAATGTAAACAAAAGTCGGTCTCACACGTGTCATAGGTGTGTATTGATGACAAAATTTGTATGGCGTGTTATAATCGTGCATGGAAAATTTTCCATGGAAAAAAGCATCAATTATAAATTTTTATTCATATCTTTGGTTTAATTTGGTCTATAAACAATCGGTTAGATACATTTTGAAGGAAATGGAATTTAGAATTTAGGGAATTTAGAAAAAATAGTAAATTTTGGTTACAGTGTTGCCAAATATGCTATATTTCCAGTTTAAAATTAAACTACATTTATCTCACAATTCGTGTATTTTTGTTTTGAAAATAATTATGCCATTGTGTTTCTCAGACAGTTTTACACATAAAATCATCTTATGAATCAAGATAACTTGAGCCAATTCCCAGACACAGTCATTTGAAGCAAAAAATTAAAAATTTCTCAATACGTTTCTCACTATATCTTAGTACCCAAGCAGAATGTCAAAATTCTGAAAACGCCACTTTGTAGATATTTTTTAGACAAATAATGTGTCATAACTAACTCAATTTGCCTCAAAATGGCGTTTGTCATTAGATAGCACAACAGCGACGAACTGTCAGTGGAGCCCATAATTTGTGTGCCCACAGAGATGCTGGCTCATGTCAGTTCAAAACAATCGGGACAGGGGTGCCATATACGTGATTATGCTATAATCGTTTCATTGCATTTTTATCGGGTGGCCCCCGACATAGCAGTCGGAAAATCATTTCTCGTTCTTTTGACAATCAATTGTTTTGTTTCTATCCGTTTCGACAAACCAGCAAATATCGGAAACTACAGTTACTAGTCCAATCTGAAAAAAGTTCCTCTGTCGAACGAAGATACAAATGAATCCAAAGAAATAGATTGTCAAGCCATTTCATATCCGGGGGATAATTAAATACGCCTCGGAAACAACCAATGTTTTGCTTTGCTTTCTATTCATTACAGAGAGGACATCTTTCAATGTTCACATCATTATTTTTCCTTCGTTTGATAACGAAGCCCAAGCCATTCTATTAGGCTCCCTCGCCCAACCCCATGATCGAGAAGCCACCGAAGCCCAACCAGGGGTACCAGTCGTGGTCGTCGTTCCGCCCTCGCCTTCGAGCCAGAACCGAGAGTAATTAAATTCAGGTAATTTAAAACTCGCTTGCTAATTTATGTCGAATTTCCCGTGTCGGTCCTGTTTGGCCCGATCCTACCATCATTGGTCACAACGACCTGCCAGCTTCAAAATGCGGATTCTTTTGTTTCAGCTCCGAGCACTGTTTTCCATTAAGCCGGTTGTTTTCGGAACTACGACTTTCGATTTTGCTCCTGCCTTTGGTTTCGAATTTTCCGGAACAGGCATTCAGGAAATTTCTTAATCCTCGCTTTGCCACCCGCTTCCAGCAACCACCACACAAAGCAAGCTCTGGTGCCTTATTTCGTGTACAGACCAAAGCCGGAAAGAGGTCGCTAATGAAATAAAAACAAGGGAGAAGACGGCGGAGATGGGGTGGTTGTTTATTTTGGAAAATTGTACCTCTACTTTGGTGGTTTTGGAGAGAGTCCGATTGTTTTTTTACCAAGACTAAACGAACGAAGACAACAACAAAAAATAAAATTTGTTCATGGCTTGCTTGTTCTATGAAATTATAGAACTAGTAGCTCCAGCTTCAGGTCTGTTCAGTCAATAGTTTTAGCACCCAGTGAGAAGATCAAATTCATTTTGGGAAAATGAAAATCAAAAATCGATAAGTGACTTAGGCTAAAATTACACATGCTTCACCTTTTCGTGCTCGACCCTCGGGTTGACAAGGGAAGCAAATTTGTGTAAGTCGGAGGCAAAAGACATTCTCTTTTCCCGAAAGATGTTGCTGCTGTTGATGTTGATGATTATGATGATGACACGTTTAGGTCCCTTTTTTCGCATTGACTCTGGCAGAACCGGTGAAAAGACTTGAGAAAAAGGATGTTTTAGGCCATTTTCGCAGGTACGAGCAAAGCCCGATACGGTGGGTAAACAATCTTCATCAGATTTTCCTCTTGCGATAAGCCAGAAACAGAAGAACTGACGATGGCTTGAAGGTAAATGGACGATGTTTGCATAGGGTTTTAAGGATCTAGCTTCAGCGGAATATGTTCTGCTTCCCTGGAGCTGGAGCTTTTCTCTCGGTTCACAATTTGACCAGCACACAGGTAGTATCGTTATCATTATTATTTATTTTTATTTCACTTAGGAAAACGTGTGGGCTAGGACCGGAGGGTGTTTCAATTTGGTAAGTAGGAGGACAAACACTTGAACTAACGAGATAACAAATCGCATATTTTAACGAGAAATCGACACAAATAAAATGATAACTCAACGACGGGCAGCAAGGTGGGTGATTTTTCTCCTCAACGACCAGGTAAAACTTGTTTTAAATTTAAATTTTTAGCGCTTTCTGGGCCAAGAAAATGGCGTGTCTGTGGATGACAACTTTCACGGAAATAAACTCAGCTGTGCTTACCTCATTATCTCGGGTATTTTTCCATCGTTTCCACTTGCTAAATCCCGGTCGCCAGTACTCGAGCACGTACGCCTCGGTATACTCCCGACCTTGGCCCTTGCCGAAACGGCCCTGAGTCTTGATCGCCGTGACAACATGCATTTTCTGCAGATCAATCTGAAGGTACTCGTTCAGATTCCGCGAGACCATGTGCTTCGGACACCAGGCGCCTCCATTGTTGTCCACTTTTAATCTGTAAACGAGATGGAAAGATAGAGAAAGAGAGAGCGATTAAAACAAACTGCGAGAAACATGCTCAATATTAATCTATTTACTCCGCCAAGCAGCTGATGCGACGATGATTTAAAGCTGTTTTCCGCCTGGGAGGAAATTGAAATGCTTTGTCAAAGAAGGATGAAAGTATGCGGAGTGAACATGGGAACTTATTCAGGGTAACTGTTCGGGGGTGAAATTTATACTTTCAGCTACTACTACAAAGTTGCACTCTGGCTTGCTGCGGGAGCACATGAAACGACAGTAAAGAAAAGGAAAGCGACACAAGTTTATAAATTCAACAAACTTTTACTTCGTTATTTTCGCCAGAGACAAAAGTTTCAATATTCTACTCAATTTTTGTCGTCAAGTTTTGTTTTCATCTTTTAGCCTTCTTCCAACTTGTTTGCGCGATGCATGGAGATCTTTCAATTGGGTACCGTAGTGCCGAGTTGCTCTAAGTAGGCTTGATTAAGAAGATATTTTTTCAACGAAACTAGAAGCCTTTGTGTTGAATAAACCAACACGGAACACGTTTATGGCAACCCTGATGAAAGTAGAAGAAAAATCAGCATCCCCGGCGGAAAGAAAGAAATTCGCTGAAATGTGGAACGACATGCCCATCATCTTTCAGGCAGCAGAACTGTGTGAATTATACAAAAGGATACCGCTCAATGAATGGTTTGTAACAGCGCGTGTTTTTTTTCTGTTTGGCTATGAAAGCATATATCTAGATATGATATGTATCCTGTCCGCATTGTGGGGTTGTGAAGGAGGCACGTCAAGGAAACGAAAAGCCATGACGAGATTCAACGGCAAGACACCCACAAATATGTCAAAAATGGTGAAGATGGTTTTGTGCTTTAATATTTCTTTCATAAGCTAGCTATTGTCAGAATCAGATGTGTGATGGTGCTAGCGAAAACTGAATAAATTAAAGACGATCTGCGGTTGTATGGAGTTTCGTTCGAATTAAAGCAAATTGTTTTAAGATGCGAGCATGTGTACTATATTCAATAGTATGAACTCGGATATTCAAATTCTGGCTTGATTACGATTCATTTGTACTTGTTTTGTGTCATTTATATGAGCGGCAGGAAACCCTACCGTCTTTTCCAGTAAAAGTGAAATGAGAAAGTGCGAGGGTGCATGAGCGCTATAACCCGCTATAACCGTAGACAGAACTGAAGGCGTGGGGTGGCAAAGAAACCTCGCACGGCTGTCCTTCGACGAGATATGAGGTTGGGTCAAACCCAACAAGCCGCCCAGAAAACACCACGTTACGAAGAATCACGAAGAAAAGGCGGATCGGAACAATTGGTCAAAGCCCACGCAGCGAAAAAAAGACTACGATTGGAAACTTGGTACATCGAACCAGGGTTACCAAAAATACAGAATAATCTGTATTTATACAGATTTTTCAGCCATTTTCAGACCAAGAATCTGTGTGTACAGATATACAGATTTTTCCGTGTATGTACAGATATACAGATTTTTGATAAATGATGTTACAAAAACTATTTTTAGAAATATTTTGTAAGTTCCAGTAATACTTCCTCTCTGTCTCTCTCAGCCTAGCCCTTTATATTAAAATACATCTTCACTTTTGAGATTGGTCGCTCAGTCTGAAAGGTAAAGGTTTGTAATACACTCAGGTTAGCACCCAGCAAATGCCTGGTTGAAGTCTACTTCCAGAAACGTTAATTATAATGCTCTGTGACTTTGCTAATTTTTATTTTTTTCCGAAAATTCGACAGCTACATTGGTCGACTAAATGTTTATAATATTATATATCAACAAAAATCATTAAATGAAGAAGAAAATTATTTTTCTATTGTGCACATCGATAAAGTTCAAGTTTCTGGATGTAAAACATCAGAACGACCTGTAGACGGCGCCGGTGGTTGAGTGATAAGCGTTATCGCCACTCATTCCAGTTGCCTGGGTTCAATTTCAGCCGAGGTCGTTGAGATTTTTCTGAGGTGAAAAAAATCTGTGGTCACGTCTTCCTTCGGAAGGGAAGTAAAGCCGTTGGTCCCCGGTCTATGAGTTTGGTGGATAGAAATCTAGTCCAGATAGTAAAGTTACCTCTCTGGCGTCGGTAAGGAAGAAGTAGATCCAACTTCTATACTCTTACTAGCAAAAATATCCTCCTCCTGTGATACTTGTGGAGTGCGCAGTAGTATATACGGCCTCTAGCAAAAGCAAGTATCGGAGTAACCATTCCTTCCCTTTCCTTCCGAGACCTACGTTCGGGCCTGGACGGCGCCGGTATTGAACAATAAACACGTTAGGATTACCAGGAGTTGCACATTGAAAGATGTTTCGCTACTCCCAAGCATAATTATCTACTTATTCTCTGTTCAACTTCAGCTAGTCCAGATCGATAACAACAAAAGGTTAAACGACTCAACTGATTCGATACAAGAGTAAATACAGATGAAAAGATTTTTTAGTACAAAAATACAGATTTAATTTGGCAACCCTGCATCGAACTGCAAGTCGCTTTGTTTCCCTGGGTTCGAACGAATCCTACACGATGAGCTGAAAACTCGCAATTTCGAAGCCTTAGCATAGTACAAACTTTGCTTGGCGGGATAGAATATGTGGCAAAGCGGGCATGGAGCGGTTACATTTAGAGGTGTGCGCCGCCGCTCCACGCCGCCGCCGCCGACTATTTTCACACGCCGCCGATATCAGAAAAATCCTAAAATGGTTAGCGTACCGATTGTACTTTTTGCGCTGCGCCGCCGATTGTATTTAAGGTTGCACAGAGAATGCGCAAAATTCGCAAACGAAAAAAGCAGTTTTTTTCCACACCGTATGTCAGATCTTCATAAAAATCAATCAGCGTATGTAGAATGTTGTTACAGTACTGCTAGTTGATTTTTATGAAGATCTGACATACGGTGTGGAAAAAACTGCTTTTTTCGTTTGCGAATTTTGCGCATTCTCTGTGCAACCTTAAACGCGCCGATGCTATGTTTGTATTCAAGCAGAATCTGTCCTTTGATATAAAAAATTCGCTTGTTACGTTAAAAAAATATCCACGAGTAATTTATCTTCTAGAAATTTATGTTTGCGTGATACTTTTAGTTCCCAGTCTTCAGAAAATATTATTTGTCATATGAAAATAGGTGCTTTTGAATGTTGAATAGAATTTGTCACTTGACTGCGAGCGGTTTTATGCTTGAACTGTGTGGTTAAAAAAGTGTACTTCTAGAAATAGTATAGACAAGAGTGTATGTAAGGAGATTGACGATAATTGTCAATAGGGTTGCTACCTCTAGCTTTGACCCGGAGATTATCACTGTCCTGGGGGGTGGTGGATTTTGAGTGGAACTAGACGGAAATTGGAATCAAAGCGATTGATCGGCATTTTAGAGCACATTAATCGCTTTTTATTACTACGTTACAGTAAAGCTGTAAATTTTTCACATTTGAGAACGGTTTTGTCGGTTTAATCTGGTGTAGCATTTCACTTCCCCGACTAAGTGCCAAGAATACAAAAGCACCAGCTACTCTCGCTGTGGAGGATGAGTCGAACGAGCAAAAAAACTCACTTCCCTAGCTAACAGTTAAGGGTCGCTGTAGGAGTAGCAACAACATGGGAGAATTCGTTTAATGTTGACCTAGTCAGTTGGATTAGAACAAATCTGCCATACCTTGGTGCAGCTGGTGATAAGCACCACTAACAGTGAAGTGATTTGGTAAAATTGCAGCAAAATGATTTTTTACATAATTTTGAGCGACTTAGTGGGATGCTACATTTCAATTGTAGCATATAACGAAATATTACTTTTCTTAATTTGTATTTCATATTCATTACTTTGTGAAAGAAATCAGCAATATTTGGTGAGCTCATCTTGGCCACCTTGAAACGAAGTGTTAGTCGGGCAAAATAAATCTGAACCAGAGTAATAGTTAACTTAGACTTTATAAATATTTTGTAAAGGAACAATTAATTTAAAAAAATGAAATTATTCTTCTTCCCACCAAATTGATGTGAAATCCGGAGGCCTGGAGATCGCTCACGAAAACCGGAGTCTCCATGTCAAACCCGGAGGGGTGGCAACCCTAATTGTCAAGAGTATCTCTCTGCCATTATCATTCCACACGATTCAACAAGCTTACAAAGTACCCGGATTCGATTCGTTTGGAATGACACGGACAAGGAATCATTGTTCCATTTTGACAGGTGTGATCACTCTCCTATACACACTCTAGTATATGCAATAGAAATGCAAGGGAATAGGGCGGCAAGAAACTTTTACCTGAGGAAATATGTACTTGAAATACATTTAAGCGCGAACTGGTTTAATCCCTTTATGTTGAAATTGTATCAAATGTGACACAGTCGTGATTCGCTGGTTGGTCACCTTTTAACTGGAGCTTTTTAGTTGGACCTCCGCTAGTTGGCCCATTGTTCAAATAAAATGCATCTGAATGTCAAAATCGAGCGTAAAATATACATTGACAATCAATCTGACAATAATTAGAGATGTGAACAGATGTATTTATACTACTGACATCTCCTTTGGATTTTTTGACATCTGTCAGTGGGTCCAACTAGCGAATCAAGCTTCTCAGTGGTTCCCCACTTGATATGTCAATGCTATCTAATTAAACATTTACATTTTTGGAGGACAGACCTACCTCGGTGCAAACCAATATTCGTTGAAATGACAGTTGATAAAACGTTCCTACTTGTTTACAATTTGTCTCGTGCCAAAACTGTTTTGGTTCGGCAGCAGTTATTCTGTCGAAATTATGCTATCTAATCTGATCTACTATCACTACTTAGTTAATTAATAAAAATAATGCCACCGCCTAATGTGATTATGAAACATTGCTTTTTCCAGTGCCGTTCGACTTTGCTATCATAGTCATAACTCGAAACGGATATAAACTAGTCACAACATGTTTGTGTATACCGAACAAACGAGTGGTTACGAGGGGACGCAGCTGTCGAAATTTTCTGACACATTTTCTGGAAAATAGTATTTTTTGGCATCGTTATTTTTCATTGAACTTCAAACATTTCGTAATTTGCTGCTTCAGAGTTAACTTTGTGTATATTCGACAGTTTTCAAATGATCCAACACCATTCGGCCGTAACGGTATGGAATTTTTCTTGAGTGCTTTTAACAGTTCTCTTAGTGGCACTTTTCAAAAAACACGCTAAAATTTCCCAAATTGGCCCTCTTCAAAGAGTACGTAAGAATTCCTCCATCAGTAAAAACCAGAGATGCCAGATTTGCAGACAAGTCTGCAAATTCGCAGAATTTTAATTTTAGCTGCAGATTTCTTCGATGACGCAGATATTTGCAGATTTTTTAGTTTGGTTGCAGATATTTACAGATTTTTGAATGTAAAGGTTTTTGGTTACACTAGCTTTCCTGACATTTTTGTTCTTCGCAGACTTTTAAAATTATTATTGCAGACATTTGAAAAAAGTACGTGGCATCTCTGGTAAAGGTTTACAGTTTGGAAAACGTGTCACGGGATTTGGGTCCCCATGTATTTTAAATAGATCCCAGGATTTCAAATCCCGTGACGGAAAACTAGTCTACACAAAAATGACAGTTTGTATGAAGTGCGGGAAACATCACGGGATTTTAAAACTCTTCACACAGACATCTGGCAGGGAACAATTTGACATAAATCTTTCATTAGGGCTTAAATCGCAAATGTAAACAAACTGCGTTTTCGCTATTATGACATTATGCGACTAAAATACTACAAGATTGAGGTGAAAATTAGTTAAAAAGGTTTTTAGTTTGATTTATAATTGAAAAAAAAAAAACAAAGCGGCGATTTCGACTTAGGCCCTTCTTCTTGAATGAAACACAATGGCTAAACTTACATTTTTTGACGGAACTGGGGCGAATGGTTATTATTCACAAAATTATTCTGTAAACGGCGGTTCTATTATATAAATGATAATATCTACTATGATCATGTCTATTCAGTGGTTGTTACACATAAACATTCGAATATTTCGATATTTTCATGAAATTTGAAGAAAAGATGCACGCGCCCTTTCATTTGCGGTGGGTTTCTATGCGCCCATTTGCTGAGCCTTATTAAAAATATCCTGTCAAGCTCGCCTATTTACCCAGTCTTATCTAGCAAGACAGAGCTTCTGAAAATCATGTTCGCGGTTTAGCCATCTCGCAAATAGCGATTGCTGAAGGGCGAAATCACGACTGGAATGCAAATCGGGCGTAAGCATTCGTTTAGTTTCTACCCACTAAAACACATAGGAATCAAATTCCTTGTTATATTGTTATAAGGTTTAACCAAAGATGCTTTAGGAAAAACATGTAAGTAACATTAAGTAATTTATACCTACAATAAAAGCTACATTTAGAAAAGCATCGCCGAATATTGAAACTGATTTTTCTCCATTTGAGTACATTGCGACTTAAACCCTAATGAAAGATCTGTGTTGAATTCAACACAAATTAGGTTTGTTCCAGTACCAGGAAAAACTGGAATTACTCCGGAGAAGGTCGTTCCTGCACTCTCATCTTCTCTTTTTTCTTCTTCTGGTTGCAAACCGGAGTAAAAGAGAGCAAGAATTTATTGCTCCTGATTACTCCGGAGTGACTTCCGTGTACTAGAACAAACCTATTGTTTCCGATGGGGAAAAATGTATTTTTATTAGGTTTTAAATTCAGTGCTATTTTGATACTGTTGGTGTTTCTTAGAAGCAGCAGAACTGTTGTTTTGGCAGTTTGGAGAGATATCGGCTGAAATTGTTCCTGATCAAATCCCGTCATAAATCCCGAGACCCATTTCCCGAACTGTAAACTAGCCTTAAACGGTGAGTGACTGGCAATCAGGGTAGTCAGATCTACCAATTTTTTGCAATTATTCAAACTACTAAAAAACTACTGATATTTTCATATTTTTCCGATAGCTATAAAGTTCTTTTTAGTTTGGGAATAGTGTACATAACTATTCGTATTCTTTTTGGGTTTGTTCTCAAATTTCAGGGATCATGGGTTACGCTTTGAGAAGTGAAATATGTAAGCACTGATTTTTTCAATATTTTCGATGCACCCCGTTGTTTTTGCAGGTAGCTGTGTCAACTCAAAGTTTTTGGATCAATAAAGCACGATTAAGACAATACATCAAACTCCGTCAACAGAACAGATCGGCAACGTAATGTCTCCGATCCGTCAGGATAAGCTAAAAGCATTTCTTAGATGCGCATTCACACTTTCCGTACGTCAAAACTTTCCGTGCTGTTGATGTTGTGGGCGAACGTCTCCATAAGAACTACATGTTACCAATTTTGACATTCCGTTGACGCTCTGTACCGGTGATGGAAGACTAGTACATTTTTCTATCTGCTTCTAGTTCCTTCTGTTATAAATTTTATTCATGGACATATTCGGTCTATCCACTAATTGAATGGTTACTAAAAGTATACGCAGCAGCATAATAGAGACGAAAATATAAAATATATAAACTCTGCATTTTTTGTTTTTCAGTGCACCTATATGATGATATGAAATCTGGCTACCCTACCAGCAATTTGCCAACCATGAACATTGCTACTGGTACACCCCAGTCAAAAAGGGCAAGTTGCTGGCTAACGGGGGGCTATTTGCCAACTCGGATGCGCTAATTGTTCATCAATTTACCAGCAATTTGCTGGCAATTAGGGGGCTATTTCAAATGCAACATTTGGGCGATTTGCCGCCGTCATTTTTTGCCGCCCTACCCACCCTTAAATCGCTCCCAAATCGCTCACGGAACGCATCATTTAATAGCCCTTAATTGCCTAATATGAAAATTACAAATAATACTTATTTTCGGATTCATTATCTACTCACATAAACTTATCGGTATACTAGGTAATCAGCACACATGAACCGCCATATTTGAAAAACGCAAAAAACAAGTCCATTTCAGCCGCCAGAAAATTTGTCTAAGTGTTGAAATTGCTTTTAAATCGCATTCGCAAATTGCATATATTCCTAGGGGCAATTAGCACAGGCGAGTTGAGTCAAACGTCAACCCCAGTCAAAAAGGGCAAGTTGCTAGCTAGCGGGGGGCTATTTGCCAACTCGGATGCGCTAATTGCCCTACAATTTGCCAGCAATTTGCTGGCAATTAGGGGACTATTTTAAGTGCAACATTTGGGCGATTTGTCGCCGTCATTTTTAGCCGTCATTTTTGCAATGGTTAAATTGGCATTGCACACCAAAACTTACCACAATCTGACTTTCATTAAGACTTTAGGTCACAGATCTTGTTCCACTATACTTTCACACGATTTCACAATTGCCCACATTCGTTGTCTAAATGAAGTGCACTAGACAAACAAAATACAAGCGAGAACACGCCAATTGTTTAAAAACAATTTTAAGCTTAAGCCGAACATGAACCGCCATATTTGAAAAACGCAAAAAACAACAAGTCCTTTTCAGCCGCCAGAAAATTTGTCTAAGTGTTGAAATTGCCTTTAAATCGCATTCGCAAATTGCATTTGTTCCTAGAGGCAATTAGCACAGGCGAGTTGAGTTAAACGTCAAACTGTTTAAATCGCCTGACCATGCTCGTCCGCATTTTATTTGGACCGAGATGGTTTGTCTATTTGACAGTCAACCAATGTTTCCTTAAAACGTCGATCTATCTATAGAGAAACATTTGACAAATGTCACTTAGGGGTTTTCCCTTTGTCACGAAAATAAGACAAAGCAAAGTATTCGAAGGAAAAACTGTCGTTCTATTCGAAATTAAACGAAATTTTACTTTCCGCTCTTCCTGTTGATAACTTGCATGGCAAACCAATGTCAAGTGCAACCCATAATTATGTCGGAAAACTGTTGTATACAAACAATGGAAAAACTGAGCATATTATAGCCGAAAAAGTGCTTTGTTATTTGAAGAAGCGTCAAAAAAGGGTTCTGTGAGTCATGGCAATTCAACTACTTAGGACAAATTTGGATGGTATGTATAAAGCTGCCTATTTCTATTTGTTTCTATCTCTTCCATTTCCAGTCACTTGGTTAAATCATACTCAGCAACAGTGAGTACTGGAAATTTGGCACGGTATCAACGAGAGGAACATGAAGTTTGTGAACTGAAGCCAGCTAGAAAATACATCGCTCCACAATTACTTTTCGTCAGTTACAAGACAATGTTCACCCGTATCATCAGCAAAAACTGATAAAATTTTCCTCGCCAGAGACTTACCTTGTTTCGCCGTGACTTGCAACCATTCAGTGCCGTTGGTAATGAAGAAATGTTGGATTTTATGCGCGCAAAATGATTTTAGTTCTGATTTGAGTTTGAAGATGATGTAACAACTTTTCCTTTCCAAACCCAGAAAAGATACGTTATTGACGCAACTGAGAATCTTCCCAGCCGACCTACAGTGTTAAGGAATGCACTGGATGATGTATACGATTCTTTGTTGCAGGAAGTTAAAGCACGTTTGATTTATGGAAGGATTGTTTCAGACGACGATCTTACATTACCTTTACTTATCACTTCATTAGAAGTGGGAACAGAAATAGTTTTATAAGATTATATCATATCAAGTATCCTTCCTCAACAGCCGACTTGGAACTTATTAACGTTACCTCATGGACAAAGGTATTGACTGAGAGGATGATGGGAGTGGGATGGGAATATCCGGAATGAAACTTTAGATATACGTCAAGCTTTCGGACTACAGCACCAAAAACTGTAACTGTATTGCAGGTGCTAACATAAAACTAGCCTGCAGATTGATTTAAAAAACCATCTTTGTTTAGGTCATGGATTACATTGGGTACCGTAAACCTTAGACAAAGCTTTCGTATTCACGAAATAGAAGGCGGTCGGTGCTTTGCGCTATTGAGCGAAAAAGCTTGAAATTGAAATGGAACAAAATCGAAGAAAAATATACGATATCGAAGACGCTGAGAATGTTTTCGAAGCAGAGGAGATATGTCCTCTTTTGGATTCAGAGGATCCATTAGATCCAGGCGAGATGGACATGGACAACCAAACTATTACTGTGCATATGAGCGAATCACCACCGCCACCTCCGACACTCAAAACACTCAGTGGAACACGCTGGTACACTTATGGCGTTTTCATTTTTTCTTGGTGCTACACCGGTGTAGTGCAAAAAAAGTGATAGACTGATTACACCCAAGTTTGAATGAGTGTAGCACCGACTATACCGGTGTAGTGCAGAGTCAAAAACGAAAACGCCATTAGTTACATTTAATGAAAAGTCTTGGGTCTAATTGATCAGGAGTAAATATTATTTTGGGATGCATCAACAAACCTGCTCTCATTTACACTTCATACGAATGGCCTTTGGTAGAAGCAGTGGTAAATTTTCTTTCACCTTTTGAGGTAAGTGTGTTATGTTCAAATAGAGCAATCTGATTTTTACTTTGTTATTTAGGTAATTGTGAAACTTATGTCAACTGAAAAGAGGACAACAATTAATATAATCTTGCTGTTACGATTTGAGGTAGAAGATTTTCTTATCGAGAATGACAACGATTCTTTGCAAATAATTCAGATGAAACAAAGTATGAGTGCTCAGTACCAGCGTAGATATTCGATTGCAGATTTGTTGATAGTAGCTGCTTTAGTCGACCCCAGGTTGGTAAACCTGTCGTGTTTTAATGGAAGAATCGTGGAACGACCGAAATTGAATTTCTTGTCAAATACATTCATGATAACATTGATGTTAACTCAGTTAAGGCATCTGCTATACTTAACCTTCCGGCAGTCGCACTGGTGCACTGAGTGCACGCTGCTCTGAAAATCTAGCGAAATCGTTTTAGCGCACCAGCGGCTTCAGTGGGCTATTTGCGCGACTTCCGGAAGGTTAAGGATGATGATACCACTACGTCACCAATTCTCGGTTTAGCCTTGAATCACTCAGACATAACAGACAACATAACAACAGCGATTGTACAAGAGGTAACAAGAAAAAATGTGTGCACCCCAATATGGCCTCCCTGCTTGCATGGATACCCGTGGAATCACAAGAGATGATTACGTACAACGAGTGGAGATAGTGGCCCGAAATTGGGACCCAACACAATGTAGAAAGAGCAAGGAATACACACATATGGAGTAGGCACGGCGAATCCGTTCGCCAGAGGTGGTTTGGTGTAGTCACCACCACGAGCAGCAGCTGAAGTCATTCAGCAAAACCAAAAATATATCCCACAGAAACCGAAAGTAGTGACAGCGAAGCGAATGTCCAATAAGGACATTAGGGAGATGGTTATCAGAATCTGAAAGGCGCTGGTGTCTGCCGTGAAGGTTGAGGCACTTCGGCCGGACAGTTGGACCGAGAACGTGGAAACGGCTGGCGATGGTCTGTGACGACGCTGTACGAGACGAACGAAGGGCATACCTCAAGGCAAGTTACAGCAGGCGTTCCTCAGGGCTCCATTCTCGGTCCAACTCTGGAACGGAATGTACGATGAGGTCTTGACTCTATGGCTACTCTGGAAAGTGCTAATTCTGGGTTTCGCGGAAGACGTGTCACTAACAGTGATGGGTGGAACACTTGAGGAAGTGTCGGTGAAGCAATTGGGATTGAAAATCGATGACCGGTTGAGCTTCAACAACCACGTCGACTACGCCAGCGGAAACTCGGCGAAGGCAACGAACGCAATAGCGAAGATTATTGAAATGAAACGTCGGTGGTCTGAGAAGCAGCACGAGACGTCTGCTGGCTAGTGTTTCGCCATCGATACTGGAATATGGGGTTCATGTCTGAGGTGCGGCGCTGAAGACCAAGCGAAACCATAAAAAGCTGAACAAGACGTTCCGGCTGATGACTGTACGAGTCGCGATCGCTTACAGGACACTATCATCAGCTGCAGTATGCGTTAACGCCAGGATGATCTAATCTACATCACCCTGGCGGAGGATATTAAGTGCTACAATAAGAAATGTAAAGAAGACGATGAGAATTGGTTCGATGGCGAGGTGGTAGCAGAAATGGGAAAATATAAGAGGAAGGCGGACCAACCGACTCATCCAAAACCCGCCGTCGTGAGTGCATACAAAGCACGGAAAGTTGAACTTTCACATGTCACAGCTCCTTTCGGGCCACGGCTGCACCAAAAAGTGTCTTCATCGATTCAGGCACGTAACGTCACCGTTGTGCCGGAGTATGAAAACGTCGAAGATACACCGGAGCACGTGATCTTTAAATGTTTAAGGTTCGAAGCAATATTTAATCCGGATAATATTGTCTACAGAATGTGGAACGAAGGCAACCGCCTGGAGACACCGATCATGGCCGCCTTGCAGCGTAAATGATGTGATGAACAGCGAGCAACGGTTTCTGGAAAGCAACCGCCAGGAAACTACACCGGAATGTCCTGGATTCACCGCTATGGACTAGTCGAGTAAACCACGACAGATCATCGAGGTGCTAGCTAACTGGACGCCACGCTCGACATCTGGCTAGTTAGCTCGATTTCGTGAGAACTTCTCTCGCCGAAGAACTCTCCGTCAGAATAGGCTAGGTCCATCGTCGGGGACTAGACCGAGTAGTTTGCGAACAGGTCGGGATCTGAATGGCAACGGGAAAGCGCTGCTGAATGCCACAAAAAGGGAGTCAAAGAGCTTAAAGAAGTAGCGCTACTGAATGGGACCGCGTAAGCCAAAGTGTTTAAGAAGTTGTGGTGGTGAATAACACAAGAGAGCCGAAGGGCTCAGTAAATTACACAATCTGGAGTTTGTCGCCCAAATTTTCCTCGTAGTGGAAGAGCACTAATTCTGGACGCACAGTACGCTTTCGTACTGCTAACAGGTATAACCACTTTTTGTGAATGGTCGAGAACTGGTAGTGTGTCGAGGAGTGTTCCCCTAAGGTTTTGTATTTTCTACTTTTGGTATATTTAAATATTTTTTCTACTCTTAAAACACATACATTAGACCAATTTGTCGAGCTGAGATGATTGGTATATGACACTCGGCCCTCCAGACCACGGAAAAAGTTTTCAAAGTTTAAACGAACTCTATATATTTCTTTTATATGATATGTCAAATAGGAACTCTCGAGTTTTGGAATAAACTATTATTATAAATCGATATAAAAACAAAACAAACAAAATTAACAATATAGTAATTGCCAAATAAAGAATTAGGCAAAGTTTTGCTATCTTAATAGATACGACTTGTTCATATTTCACATCTCATATGTAAAGGATTGAAAATCATGCAAAAAGTCTCCAACCCTATCAGTCCAACCGGAATAATTTGTCACCCGGTCCATCGTGAGCCGTGTCGCATGTCAGCCGTAATTAATCTTCCGTTGGGTCGTCGTGTTTCTTCCGTTAAATTGATAACGAGAGACTCGAAAAATATTGACACAATTTATCATGCGGGAATGATTTTTCACACTATCGGGAGAAATTGTAAGGAGCACATCAACACGTGACACATTTGCCTATATGCATGTGAAAAAATGCATGACGCTTTCCATCTGTTCTTGTTTGTTCCTATAGGTATTTCTTCTGAAAGCGATGCTCGGGGAAATTGGTTCAGTCAGATGTTTCGCCCCGAAAAGTGATGGCATTGATGCTATATCGTTCACTGCAAAGTAGTCCCCGATCGATACAAACGAGTCTGGTTTTTCCGACATTTCCAAACCCATCAAGGCAAAAGAACGTACATGGCGCTTCTTTTCAATGAAACATGTTACCGAAATGATAAAGTGAAAAATTTTCCCGACGCCGTAAAATAGCTTGATTTAAAATGTGTCGATTTCCACCGACAGGAGGAGTAATCAATAAAAACTTGCGCTCGAAGGTAAATTTCACGGTAGACCGAATAATAATATATTCAAGAAGTCTGATAGAATCTAACGACCCTCAAAAGAATAGACTCCCATCACCCCACGTACCTATCTTAACAGTCAATAAGGCATTCACCATCGTCGTCATTTCATCGGCGGAGGGAGCACGTGTTTGATCTGGTCCGTCGCTCAAGCTACGTATAAAGCCGGAAGAGAAAAACGAGACGCCGCCCTGTAGCCGTCAACGGTGATGGAGAAAAAAAGTGCAATCATGTCTTATCACTCCGTAACGTACACCACATCGCTGATGTGAAGACGCAAAACACGATGACGCATGACACCTAGCGGTGCGAAATAGTTTTTCTCATATGTTTTTCTTTCGTTGAGATTCATATCCCAATTTATATACATAACTCCTCAAATCCTCATTTTATATACAAAAATGTCCTCTTTCTGTATATGAAATAAGGAAGATTATTTTTTCAATAATTCAAAAACAAATTTTATTTCGACATTGAAATCATTGTTAGAGAATGGCAAAGCTGGAAACAGAATACATACAGAAATTAAGAGATAATAAAATGAAGAAAAAAATAATGTTTTTAAAGATCTGTACGGTTTCTACTGAAGATCGCAACATATAAGTAAATGTAGGAATATGGTAAAATAGAAATAATGAAATAAGAGAATAATGGACCAAAGAAATAACGAAATAAAGAAAAAAAAGAAATTAAGATATCAGGAAATGAAGAAAAAAATAAATACATAAAGAATAAAATAAGATAAGAGGTTGAAAAATAAAGAAATAATGAAATAAAGAACTGAAGAAAGAAAGAAATTAAGAAATAAAGAAATGATAAATTAAGACACAAAAAAGCTGACTAAAGAATACAGGCACATAGTTTACGCATAAACAAAACGTGCATAGCGTGACAATCGTTTTCTAGCTACCAGCTAAAGAAGGTCGAAGAAACAGCAGAGATGATATTCTACTAGATTACTTTACGGAGCTGTATACGATGGATGCGCTAAGCGTTATGGAAGATATAACTGAGCTAAAGGATGCCAAAACATTTTCGACTTTTAAAACGCACCTTGCGAATGTTACCAAGTTCCAACGGTTTTTAATTTACGTCATCCTTCTAGAACTCGATATCATCTTGAACGAAATTTTCATATATTTTCTAAAAAATTCTGAAATCGCTCGAAATTATTTGAACTCTTAAATCTTCTAGACTAATATGAAATTTTCTGAAAGCTTATAAAATCATTTAACATCTTCTGAAATGTTCTCAAATCTTTCGAAATCCTCTGAGACGATTCTAAAACCTAGAAGATCTTCTGAAATATCCTAAAATTTTAAGATAATCCCCCAGAATTTTTTTTATACGAAATCTTCTTGAGACCTCTGATATATTCTAAATTAATTTTCTGAAAGCTTCTTAAATCTTCCATCATTTGAAATGTTCGAAAATCGTTTAAACTACCAGGATGATATTCTAGTGTTTGGTTCAACAAAGGATGAGCATGATAAAAACCAGGCAGAGGTTTTGAAACGTCTTGAAGATCACAACGTCATGATCAATGAAAGTAAATGCTTATGGCAGAAACAAGAAGTGAAGTTTCTGGGATTCAATTTGTCGCCTAGTGGTTGGAGCATAGAAGATGAGAAAATAAAGGCAATTCAACAGTTCCGCAGACCTGGAAATCAAGATGAAGTAAGAAGCTTCTTGGGATTAATCAATTACGTGGATAGATTTATTCCTCATAGGGCAGACAAAACATGGACGGCGTGGCGAACGGATCGCCTAGAAGCACTCACGAACTAGCAGCGGATCCAGTGGCTCCCCAAATCCCCTTACCGGACGGCGTGGCGAACGGATCGCCTAGAATCACTCACGAACCAGCGGATCCAGTGGCTCCCCGAATCCCTTGCCGGACTGCGTGGTGAACGGATCGCCTATAAGTACTCACGAACTAGCACCGAAGTATCGGATCCAGTGACTCCCAAAATTCCTTGCTGGACGGCGGTTGCGAACGGATAGCTTAGAAACGCTCGAGAACCAGCACCGAAGCAGCGGATCAAGTGGCTCCTCCAATACCTTACCAAACAGCGTGGCAAACGGATCGCTCGAAGAACCAGCACTGAAGCAGCGGATCAAGTGGCAAAATAGCAGGACAGGAACCATGATGGAAGACCACCGGTTCGTTTTGGCACCCGGGGATTTGACTGAAAATTACGACAATGGCAAATAGTTTTCTTAAATCGCCTGAAATCATTTAAAATCTACTGAAACCGTCAAGAATCCTCCAAAATCTACTGGAACCTCCTGAAATCTTCTGAAATTTTCTGAAATCTACTGAAATCTTCAAAAATCTTCTAAATAAACCTAAAGAATTTCAGTAGATTTAAGAACATTTCAGATCATTCAGAAAACTTCGGAAGCTACCAATCAGGTTTAGAATTTATCAAGAAGTCTTTTCTTGATAAATTCTAAATCTGATTGGTAGCTTCCGAAGTTTTCTGAATGATCTGAAATGTTCTGAAATCTACTGAAATTCTTTAGATTCTTCAGAATGTTTAGATATCTTCTGGAACATTTTGAAATCCCTTCCTTCCTTTAAAAACTTCTGAAATGTTCTGAATTCAGAAATTTTCAGAATTTTTTAGAAATCTAGAATCCTCAGAAATTATCTGAAGCCTTTTAGAATCTTCTGAAAGCTTGTTGAATTTTCTGATATCTTCTAGAATGTTTGGAAATCGTCCAAAATTTCCATAAATCCTCTGAAATCTTCTGAAATTATGTAAAAACTACTACAAATTCTACTGAAATCTTCTGAAATCATCCGAAATCTTTTGAAATTTTCAAAAACCTTCTAAACACAATCGAATATTGATATACTTTGGAAATCTTCTGAATGATCTCAAATGTTTTAAATTTTTTTTGAGATCTTCTAAAATCTTCTGAAATTTTCTGAAATCTTCAGATATCTTCTGAAAAGTTCGGAAATCTCTTAAAATCGCCTGAAATCTTCTAAACTCATCTAAAATTATCTGAAAGCTTCTAATATAATTTTATATCTTTTGAAATGTTCTGAAAACTTCTGACATCTTCTGAGATTGTCTAGAATCCAGTAGAATTTTCAAAGATCTTCTGAAATCTTCTAAAATCGTGAGATATCTTCTGACACATTTTGAAATTCTTGGAACCTATTTTGAAATCTTCTGGAATCTGGTTTATTCTTAATGTTCAGATTTTTTTTGATATCTTCTAGAGACTTCAAAAATCTTCTGGAATTTAATTTCATGTCTTCTGAACATTTTCTGATATCTTCAAGAATATTCAGAAATACTTCAAATTTTTCTTAAATCCTCTGAAGTCTTCTGAAAACCTGGAAATCTTCTGAAAGTTACTGAAATCCTCCAAAATGTTCGGAGTCTTCTGAAATCTTCTGAGTGATCTGAAATGTTTTAACATCTACTGAAATTATCTGGGATCTCCTGAAATTATGTGAAAAAGGAATCTTCTGAAATCTTCACAAATCTTCTGAATGATCCGATGTCTTAAAATCTTTTGCAATCCAAAATTGTCTGAAATCTTCTGGAATATTCTAAAACCTTCTTAAATTGTCTGATACCTTCTGAGGTATACTAAAATATTCTGAAACCATTCAAAATCTTCTAATTTATTCGAAATTTTCTGATATCTTTTGAAATGTTTGGAAATCATTTGAAATCTTCTAGAATCTACAGAAATTTTCTGAAATCTTCTGCAACCTTTGCAAATCCTCTAAAATCTTCTTAAATTTTCTAAAATCTGCCTACATCTTCAGAATTTCTAATTCTTCTAAATAAGTTTTTTGTAAGTATTTTTTCTGGCATTTTGCTCCACTTTTTGCGAAAACTTCACTATTTTGTGAATATTTTCGGCACCAACGATAATGGTGAAAGGTACCTACATATGTCTGAGCAAATAGCTGATGAATGGAAGGAGATTATTTTTTGTGTCGTACATTCTTGCAGGTTAATTATTGATTTTTTAGACTACTCAATGAATAAAAATTAATTAGAAACAACCAAAACAAAATTTAATATTAATTTCCAAAAAAAAATCAACTACATGCTATGTGAACCGCCTGTAGAGGATTTTGCGGCTTTTCTCGACATCAGATAAAAGCCGCCTACGTTTCGTGTTTCACCGCCGTATACCACAATTTGAAAGTGAGCTGCCTTCAAACATCTGCTTTCGTGGCGAATCTGTGCTACTTCCGGTTTCATGTAGAGTAAGCACCACTTTGCTACGAATATTGCATAAAAAACTTCAAGGGGTATCCAGGACTGGAAACCTGTGGCTTTTAGTAAAATCGGTTCCTTTCCTGGAACTGTGCGAAAACCGTATTGATTTCGAATTCTGGTAGAGAATATTTCGTTGGACTATTAGGGCTTAGTTGGGAATATGCATCGAACTTATCACAAACTCAGCTCTCAAGATCAGAAATCATCCGTTAGCGAAGAGTACAACTGATATTACCTATCCGTAAATTTACTGTAGCCAAACCATATGTCTAATTCAATTATTGTCAAATTAAAAAGATACGCTCAACTTTTCCGTTATATTCCAATAAACGGATTCAAGTCGTCATTTTTGTCGAATTAAGCCCGGCCAGAGTTGTTATCGGTACGGTAGCCTCACGTGTTCAGCATCAAAGAAAACGTAGTTTTTTTTTCATCACACCGCCTCTGCCACTTTATCACAAACTTTTCTTTATTAGCTTAGCATCTTTCCGGGAACATTTTTCATCACAAGTTATTGACATTTCCCAGCCAGCGGACATTTAACGGTCGGCTTATCGCAAAGCGTTTTCGAGTGGAGCGGTCTATCGGCAATAACCGCGGGTGGGTGGAGGAGCTGAGGAGTGTTATATTTTTTAGCGAGGGGATGTATATTTTCCTTGACAAGGGAGGTTTTAATTATTTCATCGAGGGAAAAATAGAATGTTTCCGACGGTTGCTATACATTACGTTAAGAAAAGCTTAGATATCAATTATAGTTTTGTTTTTTTAGTTATTTTTTAAACCGATTGGCCTCCAAATATCGTGAAACATTCATGCCTTCAGATAAAACAGGCTTGTATAGGAAACAGCTATTTTGGCTTGAGCGCAATTTGCTGGCACCAATAAACACTCAATGTCAAAAGAAACCTCGCCTACATTCATTTTATATATCCTGATATCCTGTAAACTTAATTCGATAAAACAAATAATAGCTAATCATTTCAAACCGTTACATTGACTTCTTCGCATAATGAACCTTCAGAAAAGTAATTTACCCCATTTAGCCAACTCCTTCCCGAAGTGCAAAAATAATCTCCGCCCGTCAACCCAACCATAATTTCGCCGCTATTAAACGTAATTAAAAATATTTATAAAATAAATCGTAGCATTCGCCTTCGCAACTTGACACCGGCTGATGCCGCATGGCACCGCATTTCCCAGCGGACGCCCGGTCGCCAGTAAAGGCTACACTGCGCCTGTTAATAATATCCAATATTTCAAATCCCCGTCGTCATTAGAAACATTTTTCCCGTCCTCATTTTCATTCTTTTTTTTTTCTCTTTCTCTCTCATACACATACAAGTATGGAGGTTTTCGTCTTAACCGAAGCACTAAAAGTCTAAACTGCACGCCCGCCCATCGGCTCAGGCAGTTCAGTGAGTGACTGATGATTCCAGCATTAAGAGGGGGGTCTATGCGTATATATTAAATTTCATCATCTTCTTATAGCTGTAAGCTAATGATAATGGTAGAAACCTCTGCACGGTCCTTCTTCTTCTTCAAGTGCTCCGGTTTTGGTTCGGTTTGATGAGAGGAAATCGTCGTCGTGATCGTTAAAGTTCACGATGATTGTGGTGGTTGTTGCTGGATTTGAACGACGGGAGGCTCATTAGCCCCATTCGATACAAGCTGAAAGGTGGCGAGGAACTTATTGGTGCAGGATACGAAATCTGTTGGAAGGGATTTTTGATGAGTTCGTTCCGTTGGAGGTAAAATTTAACGATTCTTCCGCTACAAAATTTCGCTTGGTACTGCTACCCTCAATTATCCAAAGCTTACAGTGAAACGTTATTGTTATGGGTGCTACTCACTCAAAATGCGTCATTGGAAACATTTACAGCCTATCAAGTAAATCTGGTTGATTGAGTTATTTCCAGCCGGCAAAAAGGCTAAGATAAACGTAGTTCATCTAATTTAAGATAGTTGTCAATCGCAATGAATTAACTGAATTACCCCTTTCTGACGAATAAATAAAAATGCTGCGAGCCACGATTAATTCAAGCCACTAGCGTAGCAAGGGGTTGGGGGTATAATTTAGTATGAAATTAAATTAGTGATAAAATAAAACATTCTTCAATACCTGCTTAATACCTGAATGAGGTATAATACTTTATTTTAGTTATTGGAAGGTCGAAAAGGTTGTACTATTATTCAGGTATCATAATAACTCGTTTCATTATCAACTAGTTATTCGTAGTACATGTCTCAGTTATTATTTCAAGTATTTTACCTCTTATGTAAGGCTCCTCAATACCTTATTGTGGTGTTCAAATATTTGGTACAGTATACCTGAATTCGGTATTCTGAAGTTATTTTCTTCTGCTCGTGATGCGTTACTAATGAGACTCGGATTTATTTTGTCCTGGAATTGACAACGAAGCTGGAAAGATTAAAATGCAGTTATCCATGCTATTCCATCTTTCGTGATACTTGCTCATGGCACACCTTATGCTGTGACCACGCTTTGTTCCAAAGAGAAACAAACAGCTGAATGTCAATAATGTAAACAAAATGAGCTTCGCGGAATCTTCTAAAAGAAAGGCATCGTGATAATCGTGACTGAACTATCGCGCGTGTTCCCAATCATCAGAACGTATTGTCGACCTCCAGGTTGCTAGGCTGCTCCAACCAGCTGATAAAGAGCAGGACGCCATTCTGATAAAATATACACAGCAAAAAATCTTGCAACTTTACGTCTTGCCAGATGCACATAAAAGAAGCGTTTCAATTCACATAAATTTACATTTAATTACATGTAAAAATGTGAGTTGTTCGACTTTTCCTAGGTTATTCAGTCTAAGTTTTACATCAAAAGTGTCACAATATTTAATTTTACATATCATTTAATTTTACATATCATGTTAAATCCTATTACCGGACAGAAAAATACGTCGTTACGTTTTTTACGTAAAATGTAATTCTCATTTTTTCTAAGAGCGTATCTTATACACGATTCAGAAATTTAGTCATTTTAGAAACGACGAATGAGACAAATCGCACCGTCCTTGAATGCAATATTTTTTATAATTCGTTTATTTAGCATGGCTCATTGCGATGACTTAACGGAGCGACAAATATTGGTTATTTTGTTAAATATTTGTGGCTACGCCACATTGTAAATTGATTTGAAAAATTGTAAATATTTGTGCCTCCGGTAAGTAATCTAAAAATATAAATAAATAAAAACATATATTACGTACGTCGGATCTCGAGCACTCAGCTTTCGATTTCGTTTCTTGTTTAGTCACCTAATTACACTAGTTTACAGCATTTCTGAACTCAATAAACTGGTAGTTATTTTAAATGTAAAATCGTGTGCTGAATCCAAAAAAGGAGGTCAAAAAATTTACAGTAAAACAGTTTTTGAGTTTGATTAAAAAAATGAATTTCACCTTTAAAATAAAAAATACGTTTAGTAAAATCCATATATCTTCGGCTCTAGCACATCTATACGAAATATAATTTTGTTAAATTAAAGGTGAATGAATGAACTTTTGGTCGTTTGAACACTTTGTTTTAGTGTCACTAATGATTCTGACGTTAGTTACGGGATTGTTGATCTTTTTTCATTTTTAAAGAAATATAAATGTTTGGTCATGATTTTAGGCAAGATAAAACAATTCTAAAAATCATATTTTTAATAAAACAAAAAAAAAGAAAAGTGTGAAAGGTATTGCGCCCCCGTAAATGACTATTGAATTTCATCCCGATCTGACTCCCGGTTCTGGAGTTACGGGTTGTGGCAGGCGATCACATAGCAAATTGCGATTCAAACCGATACTCCGATGAAAGCAAAAAAGGTAAAAATTTAGCTAAAATGTCTCTCAAACAACTTAAATTTGCAGTTCTAGGTCATCGACGGCCAACCAAACTTTCGTTGACTACATTGACCACCATAGACGATTCCGGAAGTGCCCGGGAAAAACCGCCATCTTTCAAAATTAACGTTTTCACAAACTTAGTCCCAAATAATAGCTATAATATCCCCACAGATGTCTATAAAATTTTGTACGGATCACTTACATGGTTCCGGAAATATAGACTAAACCGTCCGGTCACATATGAAATTCCCATGTAAGCCGGATCTCAAAAAAATTTTCAAAGGAGAAATGAAATTTCAGAAATCGAATTCGCATTTTTGAAGCCAATCATCTTTAAAATGCATGAAACGTCGAGATTTTATGTTATCTCGAAATTTTTTTTTTATAAAAGTCGACTTTTTGGGACTTATCCGATTTCTTTCCTTTTTCAATTCAATATTACTGTGGCTGGTTTTTCTATTGCAAAATTTTAAAACTGGAATAATGATTTATTTTCTTGTATATAGTTGTCAAGTCATGTATAACAAAATTGTGATGTATACATTTGAAAGCTTTTAATAAATATAAGCAACTAAGAAATTCTCGTGTTCATGATTGAGAAAGGCACAATTGCACCGCTAGGTGGATTAAAACAGGTTTTTTACAGTAGACGTACGTACGTAGTTACTTAGTTCCGAGATATTTTTCATGCAGAAGGTAAAAAGTAAATTAAGGTACAGTTACTCAAAAATGCATCAGCGTACAGTTGGGAGCTGGAAAACTGGTTGGTTCGAGTGATTTAAAAGCATGAAAAAATATCACAACTGCACGATAAGTGTAATCCGAGTCTCGGAATGGAACCGTTAACTGTCAACTGCGGTCGAAGGTCGTTCGAAAAATCAAGGCTGATCCCAGTACTTCAGATTACGATTGACGAAAACCAGAATGCTGTACTGTACACAAGTTACCGAGCAAGTAAACAACCTCAAATAACAAATCGTCGCTGTTGTGCTATCTTATGACAAATGCCATTTTGGGGTAAACTGAGTTAAATATGTTATATTGTTGGTCTAAAAAATCTCTACAAAATGGCGTTTTCGAAATTTTGACATCCTACTTAATTACTGAGATATAGCGAGAAACGTGCTGAGAAATTCTGTAATATTTGCTTAAAATGACTGTGTCTGGGCATTGACACAAGTTATTTTGATGGATTAGATGTTTTTCTATGTAAAAATGTCTGAGAAACACAATGGCAAAATCATTTTTAAAATAAAAATACACGAAATGTGAGAAAAAAGTAATTTTAGTTTCAAACTGGAAATAAAGAATATTTGGCAACACTGTATCCAAAAATTATTATTTTTTGTAGTTTCCCTGACTCATTTCCTTTAAAATGCATTTCACCGATTGTTTATAGACCAAATAAAGCCAAAGATATAAATAAAAGTTAATAATTAATGATTTTTTTCTATGGAAAATTTTCCAAGCACGATTATGACACGCCATACAAATTTTGTCATCAATACACACCTATGACACGTATGAGTGCGACTTTTGTATACATGTTTAGTAAAAACTCGTAATATAGTCAACCGATTTTCGTAATATTTGAGAGATTAATACAGAATAGACAGAAGCAGCAATTGTATTCTCTGAATTGTTTCTACTATTTACCAATTACAAGATATTCAATCTCAAACTTTAAAAATCGTTTTTCTCGAAATGTTCAAAATGGCACTTGTCATAAGATAGCACAACAGCGGCGAAATATCGTATAGAGCACTGACCCGTAGACTACACGACCACGTGCTGATGAAACTCGATGGACATGACTTGATCGACGATTAAATGCATGAGAATTTCAAGCAAATCCCTGGGCTCAAATATTACAATGCTCCTGCTCACGGTAATGTTTCTAATGTTTGTTTTTAGTGGTTAGGCACGAATGTGAGTCGTGAGTCCCACACAGCGCCAATACACTACAGGCCAGGTTTTTGAAGCTTTTTTAACCTTACTAAAACACACACACACATGTACAATAGGAGGACACTCCCGGATATGTTCAGAAAAGTGTTTCAGAAGCTTCTAGACGAGGGCCACTTCCCTGACAAATGGAAGATACAGAAGTTAGTGCTACTGCCTAAACCTGGTAAGCCCCCCGAGAATCCATCGTCATATAGACCAATATGCCTGCTGGATACGCTCGGGAAACTCTTGGAGAGGATTGTTCTTAACAGGCTGACAATGTTTACGAAAATCGATAACGGGCTGTCGAAAAACCAGTTCGGATTTCGGAAGGGCAAGTCTACGGTGGACGCCATTCGGACAGTGATCGAGAGAGCCGATATGGCGCGGAAACAGAAAAGAAGAGGAAATCGATACTGTGCCTTGATAACGATAGACGTAAAAATGCGTTCAATAGCGCAAGCTGGGAAGCCATTGCGGAATCATTGCGCAAAATGAGGGTCCCTAGCTACTTGTGTAGAATTTTAAGGAGTTATTTCCAGAACCGGGTCCTGATCTATGAGACAAACAGGGGACCAAAAACGATTAGAATTACGGCGGGAATCCCGCAAGGCTCTATCCTGGGTCCAACGCTCTGGAACGGGATGTATAACGGCGTGCTGACACTTAAGCTGCCTCGGGGTGTAGAGATCGTCGGGTTCGCGGACGACATTGCCATAACGGTGTTGGGAGAGACGCCGGCAGAGGTGGAAATGTTGGCGACGGAGGCGATCGACAGGATTGAAAACAGAATGCAAGGAGTGAAGTTGGAGATAGCCCATCATAAAACGGAGGTGCTATTGTTCAGCAACTGCAAAGAACTGCAGCGAGCAGAAATCACTGTCGGGGAGCATGTCATAGTCTCGAAGCGAAGCGGGAAACAGCTGGGCGTAATGATAGAAGACCGACTGAACTTGAACAACCACGTTGACTATGCTGCGAGAAGGCGACCAAAGCTATAAACGCTTTATCCAGAATCATGCCGAACAACGCCGGGCCATGCAGCAGCAAGAGGCGTCTTCTAGCCAGCGCTGGAGACACAGCGAAATCGAGCAAAGCTGAGTAGTACGTTCAGGTTCATGGCCATGCGGGTCGCGAGCGCGTACAGGACTATCTCTTCAGAGGCAGTCTGCGTTTTTGCTGGAATGATCCCTATCGGCATCATCCTAGTGGAAGATAACGAATGCTATAAGCGGAAGGGGACCAGGGGAATACGGAAAACAATGAGAGCTGACACGATGAAAAAATGGCAGCATGATTGGGACTCGTCGGAAAAAGGAAGGTGAACTCACAGACTCATATCGGTTCTCTCGACCTGGGTAAATAGGAGGCATGACGAAGTGACCTTCTATCTGACGCAGTTCCTGTCTGGTCATGGTTGTTTTAAACAGTACCTGCATCGGTTCGGACACGCTGTGTACCCTTTTGTCCGGAGTGCATAAACGTTGAGGAAACACCTGAGCATGTGATGCTCGTTTGTCCTAGATTTGAAGCAGCGCGAAGGGAGATACCTTCGCTTAATGTAGAGAATATTGTAGCAGAGATGTGTCGAGATAAGGGCACATGGAATGCCGTCAGCAGCGTAGTGACACTAATACTGTCGGAACTTCAGAGAAAGTGGGGAATAGAACAGCAAGCTGGCAACGCCAACTAGTAAGATATGGGCGAGTGGTACAAGTCTGTTACAAACTCTATGAGCGCGGTCGTAAAGGGACGCGAGCCAGGTCTTATGGTTCCTCCAGATCGGTTTACGTCCCGACGGGTTCCAGCGCGGTGACGTTCGTATGCGAGGAATGAGCACTAAGTTAGCAACATCAACAAGAAGTTTCACGTCGGTTAAAAATCCTGCGAGGGTGACTGTGAAGGGATGCGAGTCAAGTTTCGGCATCTTCCCTCGGGCTATATAAGCTCCTGTACCACATGGTTGAGAGCTCTTTTTTTCCTGAGTCTGCGATAGTTACCAAAGTTCGACAAAATTGTATAAAGATTAAATTAATTAGTTTATATCGGAAGCCGTTACAATTCCCGGAATTTGTCAAGTCGGCACAGTTTTCCGCCGTACAGTTATTAAAATGCACAACATTTTTGCACAACAGTTAGTGTGTGAAGTTACTATCAGTGCCTGGAGATCTGGATCTTTCACCAAGGCCAGGCCAGTTAAGGCCAGATACTTCCGAAGCAAAGTGGCAGTGACTCAGAAGTGACACCCGGGAAAGTGAAGTGGGAAGTGAAACCAAATCGTGGTTAGAATGTTCATGTGAGTTTTTCCTAACGCGGTTGTCGATCCAGTGAAGCTATAGAGGGTCTTGTTACTGGGCTAACCGGCCATAAGTTACAGATTTTGTAAAAACGAATTTACCAACATTCTGAGTGCCTTTGGTCGAATTGGCCACAATCCGGGGTATGCAGTTTTTTTATTTATATCGTGCCCACAAACCCTGCAATACACGCCAAATACGTTAAATGAGTGGTTGAGTATTTACGATAAACACACCACAAAAAAAATGAGCAAAAGTAAGTTTTTGTTTTTTTCTTAAAATTGGTATAAATAGGATATTAAGTGATGTTCGATCATGAAAATATCACTATTATGTAGTCTAAGAGTTAACACTTATGAATTGTATGCGTTTCTTTCTATCTTTGCGATGTAGAAATTGTAAATTGTGTATCAAGCCTATCTTCTCAACCTAGGAGAGTTGAGACACCTTGTTTCAACTTTCCTCGATGATGAACTTCTAGTCTTATGGTAATGTTATAATCACATAACGGTCCTAAATAAATAATAATAATCAAGATTCTTCTTTCCTGAATTGACAACAGTGATCAACGTTCTCAATTTATTAGATCTACATCATATATAACCACGGAATATGCATTTGTTCTAATTGTTTACTCCTATCAGCTTCTGAAGCTTGTAGCGAAGTGACCTTAATTCAAAATGAACCAAATACTTCCGATATGAATACCAAATGACCTGTTTTCATAAACCCGTATCACTTGTAGTCATAAATAATAACACTAGTCATATCAACTATTTTAAAGAATGCAGAATGTTCTAGAGGAAGTAGTTGGAAAATAATACATAACTAAATATATGAAAAATAGGTTGCAAATTTCTTGATTTTACAATTCTAGTTAATTAGTGGTTAGGTAAAGTAACTTACTGTTTTTACTGTTGGGATAAGTGCAGAAATTTCTGCATTTGTGATCAAAATCTAACATTATTTTCAAAAAAAAGTGTCAGTTTATACGTTGATATACACTGTGAAAAATAATAATAAGGATACATGTCATTTTAAGGAATTATCTTAGTGTGAACGAATAAAAATGACACAATTGTAACATTTAATGCTTAAGAAAACATTTTGATAATATTTAAAATAATTGGTTACTGGTTTCAACTCACATTCATTGCTGTTTCAACTTACCTTGGTATGAGGAGAGTTGAAACAAAGAGAACACTGTTACAAAAATCAATATATTGATGTTTTGTTTTGCTACTCCCTTCGGGTGCTGGCGCAAAGGTACAGCCTTCATTCGGCTGCAAACGGTGGCTCGGCAGAACACGCGATTCTCTTCCGCCCGATCATCAGGCATGATGTGTAGCTTCGTTTGCGGCTTGTGAACTACTTCGATACGCATACAACCAGCGAGTTGCCTAGAATCCCTATTCTTACACAGCTTCGAATTTCCAAGGGATTAATTCACCTATCTTAACTCCTGATTGGCTGTCCGTACTTGACGACACATCAAATATTTTTGTCGCTCTTCTCGATTATGAGAGTTTGGGTTTTTTTTTCTCAAATGAGCATGGTGGTGAAGCACTAATTCGGACGTCTTTTACTTAACAACTCTTTTTACCATTCTGTCTGAGTTTTGAATTATATTTGTTTTCAAAACCGACGTTGCGTCGACCCACATATTAACGAGTATTTAATTGAAATTTCAAAATATATTGCTTGGACTCTTATTTCATTTAATTATATCATTATATTTATATAAAAAGAACTTTTTCTTGCGTGTATTTTACATTTAACGACAATGTTTTTAAATAACTTTTATAGCAATACTGACACCCAGGTGGAACCTTGTCGAAGGTTACAAATAATAAAGTTTTATGCGACGCAAGACTGATTTGAAAACCGCTATGAAAGTTTTTCGCTTTCCGAAAAGGGGGTAAACCTCAGTATTCCCGACAATATATCTGGAACAACAATCAGTTCCGGAAAGATGGCCACCATTTCTAAAGCTGGACAAATTTGTGATCGTTTCCAAAAAACCGCATCGAATTTGGTTGAAACGCGGTTGAGAACCATTATTTTGAAATTTAACATTTTCAATGAAATGGGGGTTGGGGACGTAAGAGTTAAACGAAGAGAGGTAGAGTGGCTTAGAGAAAGTCGTAGAGGAGGGCATTTCCATAAGTTCTACCGATGAATCCTTTCTTTTGTCAGCAATCGTACAGTGACTTCGTGAGCGAAAAGTCGATTTTTCCAGTCCGTGCAGTGTATAGCGATAAATAATAGTGCTAATGCGCGTTCAAGGTTATCCTGTGCTTTATCCGCCTCTTCGAGGTCTTAGAGTTTTTTCTTCATTTTTGTGTGCGCATTATCCGATAGTCGACCTGCAGAGCTGTAGCAGTGTGAGCTGGCTGGATACCGTTAACCAAGACAAGTATCGCTTTTATATTAAGTTCCTCTATCTTGTTTCTCCTCTTAGCGTGTACTGGACAATACGCTCGTGGAAAAATAACTTTCCCTGGCAGTAATTCACCTCAAGTTTATCCATGCTCGTCCACCAGGCCTTCCGTGATCTTCTTCTGGGCCAAAGACACGAATGGGCCTTTAACGAACGAGTGCAGAGTATATGTATCCGTAAATTGTAAATCGGGTTGAGGTGGGTGGTTTTCGTCTCCGATTCGAGTTTGAATTGCGAGGATCTTCTGACACATGGAGTTAGCTGTTTGGCAGCATCAGTCACAGCTGACGGAAAGAGAACATACGGCAATTCAAACTCTTATCGTGTGACCTTCGCCGGGATTCATCTAACCTTTTTGTGCCGTGTGTCATGAACTGTACTAATTGCAAACAGATGGGACACATAGCCACCTATTGTAGCTATAAAGTTCGTTGTGGGGAATATGGGAATTACGTGGATGATTCCTGTAAAAGAGATGTTTCAAAATGTACAGTGAGACATACATACATGATCTTCCTACATGATCCGCGAACAAACAGCACGAGAAGAAACATAAGTGTTCTTTTCAGAGACGCTCTAAGTAATCTTTTGCTGAAATGCTGAAGATAGCTACGCCATCGGTCTCTACAATAATCTATACAGACTTGTCTACTGACGAAGGCGACTGTGATCAACCCAAGGACGAAACATCTTCTGCTGTGCCATCTCCTCTCCCAAGCTTCGCCAGAAGCTGTCTCTTCAAGGTCCACCAAAAATAACTACTCGAGGTAGTAGTGGTGCAAAACCGAAGCAGATATCTCCCAGCCTCAAAAACCTGAGCTCAGAAAAGGAGTTCCCAGTGCTTCCTGGGATATCAAAAACTTTAAATGTTTCCATATTGCAGCCAGAGAAAGAAACCAATGCTGGCTTAATAAATTTCTCTGACATTGTGGACCGTATTTTTACAGCTTTAAATACTTCTGATTGTCTTAAAAGCATCTTAATAAGCTTTCACTTCTTAGTAAAAACATTCATGATGCAGTTGACTGCAAAATGGCCTCTCCATTAACCGATTGTATCCCTCGATGGCTAATTCATTTAACGAGGTCATGGATTGGATCATTTTTCTACACTGGAATTGCAGAAGCATTTCGCTGAAAATCGATTCTTTTAAAATTTTACTAAATAATTTGAAATACGAAGCACTTGCATTAGCATTATGCCAAACATTGCTTACTTCAGGAATAGATCCCAACTTTCACGATTTCAATATTTTTTGTTTGGATCGAGGAGACTCTTACGGAGGAGTTTAGGGGATCAATGTTTCAGACAAATCGACGGCCCATTGACACCAGGCATTGAATCTGTCGCTTGATAAACCAAAATTGAAGGCAAAGTCGCCAAATGCCTCAGATTTGTACTTCAACTTGACATCGCAGCGACTATATTGCATATAGAAAGTATCCCCACGCCAGCGACCATTTGCCAATCGTAATTAATACCACTAACGGTTCAGGACCAACGAATACTATCAATATTTTGTATGGCTTCACACGAAATATTGATTGGCGGAGCTACGCGTCCGTGATATCCGGCAAAATCGAGTTAACACAAGAGCTTCATCCGGAGGAAGAGTACGGTTTGATTCTCGACACCGCGATTCAAAATTAGACTAAATACCTTCTAGATGCGAGCTGTCGCGGGCGTCCTCTCAACCCATGGTGGGACAAAGAGTGCTCAAGTTTGAAGAAAGCTAAGAAACTGAGTTATTAGCGCCGGTTCGTTAACGGGCTAACGAGAGAAACATCGATGAGAACTTTTTAGGCACGGCCCGGCGTATGCGAACCCAGAAAAACCAACCTCCGACTACAATTCGTATCGACCGATCGCAATGCTGTCCTGTATCCGGAAGCCGTTCGAGAAAATTATCGATTTTAAGACCTCTCATATCGTTGGTCGTCCAATGCGATATCTTGAACCCGTTAGTGATTGCAACTTTCAAGAGGCTTGTCGAGCTCAATTTTCATACCCGATTTATGTCCTTGTACTTCGATTACATGGCACAAAATATCATGAGAGTGCATTTCATACAAGACAAATCTACTGGAAGTATGCCTCGAACCGTCTCCTACCTTTTCTGAAGTTTCATGATAATTCTACACTGTTTTGGTCTGTTAAGCATCATGCTCGTCATGTGTTGGTATTTGGTACGCAATCAAATGATATTCATTGCTTAACAAATGAAGGAAATAATCTAATAGTTCTGAATCTGCACCACCATTGAACATTTTTGCATTATCATGAAATCTAGCACAGAAGCACGTTGAAACCCAAAAATGTATTACCTAAACTAGAACTAGTGAAAATATGTGGTTAAATAGCTAAAGAGAAATCAACTAGAATAACAATATTATGCTAATGAATAATTCTGTATTTGATTCCCAGATATTTTGGGAAAATCGCAATTCAGGTCATTTTTATATCAGATCGGTATTGTGTGTTAAACTTTTCACACACAATGGCTAATCTATAGTCGCCAGTCACCACTTAAGAAACCGCTCCGTCGGTCGCCACTTTCCCGCCAATGAATGTCCTGTCGGGGAAATATCGATTTCCTTATCACAGCGCTCGGGTAATGATGCCTTTGAATGGGCGCCAAAAACTGTTTCAAATGTTATAGAAAACGGAAATCGCATTATGGTGTCTTATCACGCCGTCGTAAAATAACGGAAATGTTCCACAGAGGAAAAGCAAAGGAAAAACCGAGCCATTTTCCCCTCGCGCATCTCGGCAGCTCTTACGACCTCCCCTGATTCCGTTTGGTTCACGAATGCCAACCGTAAAGCGAAAGGAGAGAGAGTAAAAAAAACCCGAATCGGAAAGAAAACTTTGGCCAAAGACCGAAAATAGACGTCGATTATGGATGACTAGGCAGGAACAGAAGAAAGAGAAGGATGTCGGTTTTTATGAGACTGTCCCAGACGATGACTGGTTTTGCAATGGGCTTCGATTTGTAAACGATATTGCTTACCATAAATTGTTTTTCCCGTTCGGAATCAATTGTTCCTATGCTGTTCGAAGTACGTAAATCGCCGCTCGGATGCTACCTACCGGTCGGGAAGGGATCTAGCGGAAATCGTTCACGACCCCCCGTCCCACGTGAAGAACAAATGCGAAAAGTGAATGCTTGACTTCTAGCAAACTTTTGATTATTTGCTGATAACTTTCCGTTATAAATCAGTAAGTGGAGCGTGATTTTTCTATTCCAGCGTCGTGCTCGAGGGCCATAATATCCGGTATTTTATGAGTACACTGAAGCCCCATTGCGATTTTACCGGCTGAAAGGGAGGGAAAAATCGGGTAGGGGATCCGAGAAGCTTCCAAATTTTACCTTCGGCTCAAGTGGAGCGTCGGTCGACGCGACAAAGCCAGTGAATTAATCGACGAATAAAATTCGATTTATATTGCTGTCGTTGGGCTTTTTTTCATTTTCGTGCAAGTGCCGAAAAGCAGACGGCGAAAAGTATAACCTGACCAAGCGGAAGTACCTTCAATGTTTAATGAGCCCGAAATTATGACAAACAGAAATTTATTCCGATTGTAAATTGAACTGCGAACGAATTCTCTTGTTCTTGCGAGTGCGGCGCGGTGAAAATTGCTTTTCATGGTCATCTATTTTTCGCGACATATTTATAGCGTCATGAGCTTTTAAATTTCACTTTATCGACAATTTTTATGGATAGTATTTTATTGTATAGGAAACATGGTGTGTAGCTTTTTTTTTTTTTTTTTTCATACGTTTATTTGACACGGCATTTGCAATAGCTTTTTACGCCAGTTTCTTTTTTTACTTAGCACGTTACAAAAATCCTTAAGACTAATTTTAACTATACTAGTACTTTGTCTAAAACTAACACTGAAATCACTTTATTGTTTGCTTTTTTCCTTACATTGTTGTATTTCATACTGATCTAGTATTTTCGGGTGTATTTATTTACTTTTTTTTCTGTTATTGTCTAAATTTAAAAACTAAATATTCTAGGTTCCTTTAATTGGTGAATGATTAGCCTTGGATGAGAGTATGAGGAGATGAATTTAATTAAATTTTGACAGACGCTGTTTTTAGAAAATGATAGATAAGTTCCATGTATAGAGGATCGCGATACGCCAGGATGTCTCTAACAGGAACATGGATTGGTCTTCCTCGGACTTGTAAAGAATCTACTAATTGTGATCTGGCTTCACGATATTCAGTGCAGGACCAAACAACATGCTCAATGTCATGGTAACCTTCTCCACAAGCACAATGATTACCCTCAGCGAGCCCAATACGACGGAGATGCGCATCTAAAGTATAATGATTGGACATGAGCCTAGACATCACACGGATGAAGTCCCGACTTACATCCAATCCTTTGAACCATGCCTTCGTTGATACTTTAGGGGTAATTGAGTGTAGCCATCGTCCCATATCTCCATTGTCCCAAGATGTTTGCCAACTAGCAAGTGTCCTCTGTCGAGAAGCGCTATAAAATTCATTGTAAGCGATGGGTCTTTCATATATTTCACCATCTAGTGCACCAATCTTGGCTAAATTATCAGCTTTCTCATTGCCCGCAATAGAGCAATGGGCGGGGAGCCACACTAGGGTAAATTTATAACATTTTCTTGTCAGGTTACTCAGAGATTCTCGTATCTTCCCCAAAAAGAATGGATCGTGATTATCAATCCTCTTTGAGCGTAGAGCTGCAATTGTGCTGAGACTATCAGTGAGGATAAAGTAATGGTTCGGGGGTAAAGTATTAATTATTTGCAAACTATAGTGAACTGCTGCTAGTTCCGCTATATAAACAGAGGCGGGTTCTGCAAGTTTGAGAGAAATTGAAAAATTATTGTTGAAAATACCGAAACCAGTGGCCTCACTGATTCGTGACCCATCAGTGTAAAACATTTTAAGGCAGTCTATGTGTTGATATTTACTTGTGAATGTTTTAGGGATCTCCCGCGAGCGTAGATGATCCGGAATTCCACGAATCTCTGCTTGCATGGACGTGTCGAAGAATAAAGTGGATTCAGGAATATCTAGTATATTGACGTATGTGGGAACATACCTAGCAGGCGTTATTTCTTGTGACATGTGATTGAAATACACTGTCATGAATCTGGTTTGGGGTTGAAGCTCGACAAGTCTTTCAAAATTTTCAATTACCAGTGGGTTCATAACCTCACATCGAATAAGTAAACGAGAAGAAAGATCCCAGAATCGGTCTTTTAAAGGAAGAACTCCCGCTAGTACTTCAAGACTCATCGTATGGGTCGACTGCATGCAACCTAAGGCAATTCGTAAACAGCGATACTGTATCCGTTCCAGTTTAATAATGTGAGTGTTCGCAGCTGAACGGAAACAGATGCACCCATATTCCATTACTGAAAGTATTGTTGTTTGATACAATCTTATCATGTCACTTGGATGAGAACCCCACCATGATCCAGTTATTGTTCGCAGAAAATTTATCCTTTGTTGGCATTTCGTTATTAGATACCTAATGTGGCCTCCCCATGTGCCTTTAGAATCGAACCAAATTCCAAGGTATTTAAAAGTCAGGACTTGGGCTATCGTTCTACCAACCAACTGAAGCTGAAGCTGAGCTGGATCACGCTTCCTTGAAAAAACAACCAACTCTGTTTTCTCCGTAGAGAAATCGATGCCTAAATTCAAAGCCCAACTTGATAAATTATCCAAACTATCTTGCAGTGGTTGTTGTAAATTTAAGGCTTTTGGTCCTGTAACAGAAACCACGCCATCATCTGCAAGTTGTCTTAGAGTGCATGGGCTGACAATACAATTATCAATATCATTCACGTAAAAATTGTAGAGAAGGGGGCTTAAACAAGAACCTTGTGGGAGGCCCATGTAACTTATTCTGAATGTTGCCAAATCGCCATATGAAAAATGCATGTGCTTTTCTGACAATAAGTTGTATAAATAATTATTTAATATTGGTGAAAGACCACATTGATGTAGTTTCTCTGAGAGAACATCAATGGAAACAGAGTCGAATGCTCCTTTTATGTCTAAGAACACAGACGCCATTTGTTCTTTTTTTGCATAAGCTAGTTGGATTTCTGACGAAAGTAGCGCCAGACAATCATTCGTTCCCTTTCCCCTCCGAAAACCAAACTGGGTATCTGATAGCAAGCCGTTCGCCTCAACCCAATTGTCGAGACGTCGTAGGATAATTTTTTCCAACAATTTCCTGATGCAGGATAGCATTGCAATCGGTCGATACGAGTTATGATCGGAGGCTGGCTTTCCCGGTTTTGGAATAGCGATAACTCTCACTTGTCTCCAGTCGTGCGGGACAATGTTCTGCTCAAGAAGCTTATTGAATAAATTCAACAAGCGTCTTTTTGCTAGGTCAGGCAGATTCTTCACCAAGTTGAATTTAATTCTGTCTAGTCCCGGAGCATTATTGTTGCATGAGAGGAGTGCAATTGAGAATTCGATCATTGTCAAAGGCGAATCTATGAAATCGTTACTTGTGGGAGCATCGCGAGTGATTTTCTGCGCAGGAGCAGAATCGGGACAAATTTTCTTGGCAAAATTAAATATCCAACGATTCGAAAAATCTTCGCTTTCATTAGTCACGTTTCGATTCCTCATTCTTCTGGCTGTGTTCCAAAGAGTACTCATTGATGTTTCTCTTGACAATCCATTAACGAAGTGTCTCCAATAACTAGATTTTTTGGCACGACGTATACTGTCAAATTTGTTTTGCAAAATGAAATAATTTTCAAAGTTCTCACGTATACCCCCTTTCTGTTTCATAATTTCTTTGTAGGCAACTTGTTTAGCTTCATATGCATCAGAGCACTCTTTGTCCCACCAAGGATTAGGGGGCCGTCTATTTATTGTCATTCCAGGATTGCATTTCGTTTGGGCTTGTTCTGCTGCTTCAATAATTAAACCCGCTAGGAATTCATATTCTTCGGTAGGGGGTAGCTCTTCTGTCGAAGCAAGAGAAGTGGAAATTAATGTTTCGTATGTTTTCCAATCAATATTTCGTGTTAAGTCATAAGGAACATTGATTGAATTCGTAAGGCCTAATTCACTGTTAATTGAAACAACGATTGGCAAATGATCGCTACCGTGAGGATCAGGTACAACCTTCCACGTGCAGTCTACCCGAAGTGATGTCGAGCACAGAGATAGATCTAATGCACTTGGACGTGCAGGAGGTCTGGGGATGCGTGTTGTTTCGCCAGTATTTAAAACTGTCATATTAAATTCGTCACAAACATTGTAAATCAAAGAGGATCGATTATCATTGTAGAGGGAACCCCACAATACTCCGTGCGAGTTGAAGTCTCCCAGTATCAGACGCGGAGCAGCCATGGATTCCACTACCTCAAAAATTTGACGTTGTCCAATTTGAACTTTGGGAGGTATATATATAGAAGCGATAGACATGTCTTTGCCTTTAATGTTCGTTTGGACAGCTACAGCCTCAATGCCCGCAAACAAGGGGATGTTAATTCTATAGAAAGAATAGCACTTTTTAATTCCTAGAAGCACTCCTCCATACGGGGTGTCTCGGTCTAGGCGAATAATGTTGAAATCATTTAAGTTGAAATTAATGTTTGAGGTAAGCCATGTTTCACATAGAGCAAAAGCATCGCATTTTAAATTATGCAGTAAAATTTTTAAGGAATCAATTTTAGGTATGATACTTCTGCAATTCCACTGTAAAACAGTGATGGAATCTTTCATTGGAGGAGGTGAATTACCCATTGAAAGATACAATCGCTGCAAGGATGGGCCATTGAGCAATCAGCTGCTCTAAAAATGTTCTAATTGTTGGGAGGAAAGCTGAAAGTATACTCTTTAGTGGTTCAGAAATATTGAATGCTTTAAAAATCCAATCAACAATTTCAGAAAATTTCAATAATCCTACCCCCGGCTGAGGCTCAGAGGAAGTCGAAATTTTATTATTTCCAGTAATGGTGTTCTGTTTGGATTGTACGTTCCCAAAACCGGGCGGAATTGATTTCGGTTTTGAATCGGAATTTTTCGGTTTTGGGCGCAGTTTATCTATTGGTGGAGAAATTTTAAGGCCCTTGCTTGGCAGCTTGGGAAAAGAAGACTGTTTTCTTTTTCTGGAATTTCCGGGTAAAACAAATGATGTACCTTCGCACGCTCCGTCAGAGTCAGACTGTTCCGAAAATAGAGATGTGTAAGTGTTTTCTAAGAAGATGGGTTTAGGGGTAGCATTTTTCAACATTTCTGCATAGGAGCGCTTAGACCTCTCCTTCAAGGATCGTTTAATTTTATCCTCACGCAATTTATAAATGGGGCATGCAGGGACCTCATGTGAGTTTTCTCCGCACATTAAACATTTTTCTGAATTTTCATTACATGTATCCTCTTGATGAGAACCCCCACATTTGCCACACCGTGCCTTATTGGAACAGTAAGTGGCTGTGTGGCCAAGCTGTTTGCAATTAAGGCAATTCATTACACGAGGGATAAAAAGGCGAACAGGGAGACGAATCTTATCGATAATGACATAGTTGGGCAGCGCAGACCCAGCGAAAGTCACTCGAAATGAGTCAGACAGTCGATAAACTTTTTTATCTCCTTCGTGTGATACTGAATGCAATTGCTTGCATTCAAGTATTTTTACGTCTTTAAGTATGGTGTCTTTGAAACGACCAACCCCATGCTTAACTAAGTCATCAACAGTCAAACTCGATTCTGTGATGACCCCATCAATTTCAATTTCCTTTGAAGGAATATACGCTCTATACTCACGCGTAAAAAGCTCGCAAGAAGCAATTGCATTGGCTTGTTTGAAACTACCAACGACAATGCGTATTTTATCTTTATTGACTTTGACGATCTCTTTTACATCCGAGAATCGCGAAGTCAAATCTTTAGAAATTTGAATAATATTTAGCGCCTTTACTTTACGCCTAATAAATACAATCCATGGTCCCGTTGACGACTCTGGGTAAATTTTAATTCTAGTCGGATTTACATTTTCAGCATAAGGCTTAGGGGGAGGGTCTGTTACTCGTTCTCCCATCTCTTCATCCATTTTACCTAGCAAGAAAAACTATCACAAAAAGGAATGAAAAATATACCTGTTATACCTGTAGAACACACCTCATGTGTTACGTTGTAAACTCGGTGCCCGTTGTTTGACAATGTGACACCTGCTGTTCTTCTTCGTCGCGTTGCTTCTTCAGTAGAGAAATAGTCCTACCTGCAACACTTCAAAACTCTCTCCGATTAAGCTGCTCGTCGGTATCACCATCACAAGCGCGCTCTCTCCGTTTCCACCACCTCGGTAGACAAATGTGGCTACCTGTGGCTTGCTGCGAAAATCCCACTGTCGATGCGGCACTTTTCAGTGCCACTTGTTTTCCTTATTCGTCGTACCACTTCTGCGGTAGACAAATAGAGCAAATGGGTCTACCTGTGACGCTTCCCTCTCGTCGATTAGAATTGCCCGACGACACCAATACACTATATTTTTTTCTGTGTGTACAGGCACGATCACTGTCGATCTCTGCCACCGCGGTAGGCAAATTCGTCTACCCGCGGTTTGCTGTCAAAACACCACTTGTCGAGGATGCCGTTGACCACGCCTCCGACGTATCAACTGTCGACTCACACTTAACAAACTGGTCTCTCTCTCTCTCCCACAATAACGCATACAGCGTCTCGCACTCCGTCACTCTCTCGAGAACAAATCCTTCCACCTGGAGGCACAACCGTCTCGGTCGGTTGCAAAAACTGTTATGAGGTGTGTAGCTTTTGGTTCGAATATTTCATCAAAACACATTTGTTACGTACAGTAAAGCTTGACATTTCGTATGTTGATTGCAAAGCGGAAAATATAATTTCAATTGACTTTAAACAAAACATGCTTTGACCAAGAGTAAACGTTGAGCTGTTATTAAAAGTGAAAACGGATCTTAATCTCATGGAAGTGACATACATACAGTTACACCACGTGAGAAACTGTGTATAGGTAATGTTTAGCCCAGGCAGAAATTTTCATTGCATAGAACTACATGCAACACGGTGTCGAATATGGCAATATTAAAATGAAGATCCTTAATATACGGATGACGATAAAGTTGAATCTACACGATCTAGCACCGTGAATTAGACCAGAACACACTAGAAGATTTATGTTTTTTTAAATGGAGAATGCAATTTACGCACTAACCCAGTACACGTGCTATTCGTAGATGCCAAGCTACCACACGGGGTGTACTGGAGTGTCGAGCTCTCATGGGGACCTCCATTCCATGCCTGGAACCAGATCCGGGCTGGCAAATGTTACGTCAATCCATGCCTCCATCCCGTTTCTACGGAATGTGCTAGCGGAGCCATTATTGGCTAAAACAGCGTCGAGTTTCGCAAGCGCCTCCTCTGCTATTTGTACAGCGGCTGCCCCACTCTACTGCCCAAGCGTTAAAGTCTCCCGCTATGAATACCGGTTTCCGGCCCACTAGGTCTGACAAGAGCCTGTCGATCATCTGGTTGAACTGTTCTATGGGCCACCTCGGTGGAGCGTAGCAGCTACAATAGAACACACCATTGATCTTGGAAATCGAAACACTCTCGGCGGAGGAGTGTATTACCTCTTGAACCGGGAACCGTCCCATTGTACAAATTGCCGCCATCCCAGACCCGTTCCTCACATAATTTCCGTTGCCGGCAGGGATGTTGTACGGGTCGGATAGGAGGGCAACATCTGTCCTCAACTCCGAGACCGACTGCCACAACAGCTGTTGGGCAGCTGCACAATAGTTAAGATTTAGCTGGGTTACGTTCACGGCTTCTTCTCATTGGCCTCACCGAAGGGACACGAAGGTCCACCCATAGCATGGTTACGGGCTTGCTTCTTAGCGGTGCAGATAAGGCATTTAGGATCTCACCTGAGCGCCTTTACCCAGGACCTCTTGGGCCAAGGCCTAGTACACTGAACTAGATTGTGCGCCTCGCTTCAGCACCAAGAGCATTTCGTCTGTATTGGTGCGTCACACGCTGCACACGTCTTGCCCGAGGGTCGAGAGGCTTTCGGCCGCCCGCATTGACTTTAGGACGTCATGTGCATACGAGGCAGTGTGGTGTAGTGTTCTTGCTCCTCAATCTGCCATCAAGCTACATGTTTATTGATCTTCCTCGCTTTTATTATGATCAGCCCTCTCCCCTATCTCTACTTCCGTCGCTGGACAAGACAGTACTGAGTAAGACCTATGTTTACTGGCACACAGAGAAAACGCTACATGTGACATCGAAAGCAGGGATTATTTGTAATGAAGCCATGGAAGTAGTAATGAAAGAAACCAATTCCACCAAAGAGAAACCATCCGAAACAGTCACTCGCATCTCTTTTTGCACCGAAGAAAGGAGTAAAGAAGAAACGTTCTATGGTATATTTTTCCCAAAGGAGTAAAAATTTCTCCACCAAGGAGGCAATTGGGTAAAACCATTTTTGCTCTTGAAGGGTACAAAACTTATAACTAAATTAGTTATGGAATTTGCGTCTCGTGAGAATCCGACCCTAACTTAGTATCACTATTGCCCTTAGGGAGAAATTAGACATAGTGCACTTTGATTTCACTGTTTCACATCAGCTTAAATAAAACACCATGCATTACTAGGTTTTGCTAAGGAACACAGATCGTGTCTCCGACTTTGTAGTTAGCGTCATTCGTCGTCGAAATCAAGTCATTCACCCCTTGAAGATGCATACCACATCCCAAGACAGATTAGAGAAACGGGACTGTGAGTTTGATTTTTGATACGGGCACAAAGTAAAGCTGATGTCCACCATCAAGAAAAAGGAAGCGACTGCGCAGGGTAACATGTCTGCCAAGGATGGCTTGAAGGCAACACAAGAATTCACTTTTCCACTAAGTTCAGCAAGCTTCATCAGAGCCCTGCAAAAAGATGAGGAAACGTCTGTGATCAAGAACACCTCGACATTTAGAACCTTAGAATATTGGACGTCAGGAATCTCAATTGCCCAAACTTTTTAAGCTGGTAAAATGCGTGGAAAATCAGGAGAAGAGAGGAGAAGAAACATTAACCATCAAGGGCCCAAGAGGTAACCTAATATAGGGTCATAACCTCAAAAATGTTTCGCATTATCAAATGCACACAAAGTAACCTTCAGCGTTCAAAGGAAGCTTCAGCGGTTACCAGCGAAAAGATTATGGAGGAATAGAACGGAGTGTTATTTATACAAGGGTCCAATGAACGTCCAACAGATCCGCAAGTGGCGAGCGGCACCTTGTGTGTAAGCAATTGATCTGCACAAATTTTCCTAATTTTAGGGCAAAGTTTTCATACATTCTAAACTAGTGGATTCTATTACCGCTTCCATCCCCTCTCACTCCTTGCCGCATCCTTTCCAACTCCTTTCCGAGTCCAAGATGTCATGTGACCCGCGCCGAAAAAAATGGATTGAGAGAGCCCCCATCAATATGGCGCTTCGACCCGAGTCCAATCCTGTTTGGCAGAGAGAGACCGAGTGGAAGAGATTTACTCAAACCCCCTACTCGTAGGAACAAATAGGGAAACAATTAGAAATGAAGACAAAAACAAAGACAACAACGAAAACAAAACCAAACAACAACAGCGGCAACAATATACCAGTACGGCCAAGTTTCATGAACAGTCTTAAATGATAAACGCCGAACAAAGAGAAGAAGGTAACTAAAACCTAAAGCATGGACCAGAGGAGGTCGCCCTGTCACAGGAGGAGTGCTTTCTGTCATCTTCTCGGGAGACAGATGACTCCAATAGTGGCGGCGAAGCTAGCGCTTAGACCGTGAAAGAAGACTAAGTTGACGGAGGAATCAATCAAGTGCTTAGGAAAAACATCGTCTGCAAAAGAGTTAGATCTAAAATGAATGGCGCAGTTAACCAGCTAATGGTGTCACGGAGACTGCATTGAAAATACCCCCGTTTTCTTCGGAGAAAAGCGGGAAGAGGAACAGCTCAGATATCTCCCATACAGTGCAGAAAACAGAAAAGTTGATAGTAAAGGCTGCGCAAAGGATTTATTACAAATTAGGCCGAAGCTATAGTGCGATTGCTAAGGTTAACAGACTAGAGTCAATCCAAATGAACATTTACAATAGATATAGAAATAGAACATGGAGGTGGCCAGTCAAATTAGTAAATGGGTATTGGGGTTGCTTATGAAGCAGTGGACCAGCAACAATATCAACCGGTTATTAATACAGAACGCTAGCCCCATATTTTGCCTCTCTTTAGTTGAAAAAAGAAGAAGCTTGAAGAACACAACTACTGGAATACTCTTGTCTGTACCACTGTAGTGGGACCTATCTTTCCGAAAAGGTTCACGGTTGTTGAACATTTCCGGCATAAAGTTAAAGGCACGACTGTTTTCATCTTCGGGATAAAAGAGGCCCTAGCCTAGTCTAACGACCGCTGCATGGAGGAAACTCAATCCAAAGAACACCTCCGCTATCCTGTCTTTTGCTACGATCAGAAGGTTAAGTACAGGTACACCAGCAAGCAAAAGGTGAACGCCACACAGAGTAACAAACCTGCTTGGTAACAAAAGAATCGGATCTCACACGATGTTCAAAAGCCTCTATCAAGGTCTACTGCAAAGAGATGGAAACATCTGTGATCATTCACAGCTCGACACCCTACAAAGCGTCACTAATGGATAACATGAATTGGCGAGTTAGTGAGCAGTACACATATGGGGACCATCAGGCGATCCACTACACCAGTGGTGGGCCGATTTGCATGGTCACGCGGAGAGTGAAGACTGATGAATGGAAGTGAAAAATAAAGGACTTCGACAAGGAGCTTTTTGTGGAAGCACTTCGTGCTGCCAGCCTCGCTGCAATTACGAATGCCGATGAGCTGTTGGGAACATTAACGAGGACGTGTGAAGTAACAATGCCGAGGAAAATGGAGGCGGAGAACTGCCGGCGCTTGGCTTATTGGAGAAACGAAAGGCTCAGAATCCTCCGTGGTGTCTGCCTAGAAACCAGAAGACGCGCTCAGAAAGCAAGATCTGTGGCAGTCAGAAAAGGGTGTAAAGTGGCGTGTGACGTAACAATGCCGAAGCAAATAGAGTCGAGGAACTGTCGTAGTCCAGCGTATTGGTGGAACGAAAGACTAAGCATCCACCGTGCTGTCTGCCTAGACACCAGAAGACGCGTTCAGGGGGCATGATCTGTGGCAGTCAGAGAAGAGTGTAAGGTTAAATTCCTGGCGGTTAGCGCCACTTTTCGACGCGAGAAAGTGCTAAGTAAATCTACCTGCTACAAGGAGCTGTTCAGATACGTAGACGCTAACCCCAGGGGCAGCACGTACCATATCGCAAGACCACCTACACCGTACGTTGCCGCAGACGATGGAAATGCTGGTAACAATCGAGTCTCCAACGACGAGTTCCACAGAGTGGCAAAAGGGCTGAAAGCGAAGAAAGCTCCCGGCCCAGACGGGGCAACGTGGCACTGTAGACCGCGAATCTGGCGTTTCCGGATATAATTAGGATAGTTTTACAGAAATACCTCGAAGAAGGTTACTCAAGCCACCAAGGGATCCAGCATCGTATCGACCCATGTGCCTGCTGGATACTCTTGGTAAACTGCTGGGAAGGGTTTGCTAACGAACTACGCTGAAAGTGAGAGTGGACTATTGTAGAGGCAGGTCGGATTCCGGAAAGGGTATCTTGATGGTGGATACCATCCGAACAGTCATCGCGAGCGTGGAGGAAGCATTGAATCAAAGGAGAAGGGGATGATGCTAATTGCTGAGGTTACGATCGACGTGAAGAACGAGTTCAACAGTGCCAACTGAGTGGCGATTGTAGCGCTGCACAGAATGCGGGTTACGTACTATCTGTGTAAAGTTCTGCAAGGGTACTTCCAGATCCGAGTGCTGGTCTACGAAACGAACATGGAAAAGAGGTCGATTACGGTTACGGCGGGAGAACCTCCAGGCTTCATACTTGGCTCAAGATGTTGACGGCAGAGAGCTCAGTCGTCAATCCCAGCGGTTTAGCTGGTTCACCATAAGACGGAGGTATTGCTGGTCAGCAACCGAAAAAAAATCCAGCGTTTCATTTTCGGCATCGGTGGACACTCAAAGCCATCGATGCATGCGCTGAAGCACCTGGGAGTGTTGGTCGATGATCAGATAAATTATAACAGCTATGTCGACTGAGCATGTGAGGACAACTAACATATTAGCAAGGATCATGCCGAATATCGGAGAAGCAAGATTTAGACCGAGACGTCTCCTGGCGGGTGTCTTACCCTCAATACTGAAGTGCGGCGTACCGACCTGGGATGTTGAGCTGAACTTACAGCGGATCCGGACGAAGTTGAAAGCATGTTTTGCCTAATGGCTGTTGGTGTTGCGAGCGCGCCATTGCCGGAATGATTCCCATCTGCATCAGGTTGGCTGAGGACGTGGAATGCTACCAGCGGATGAATATATGAAATGCAAGGAGACTAGTCAAAGCGGACTCGTTGGCTAAGTGGCAGCAAGAGTGGGACAAGGTGAAGGAAGGAAGGTGGACCCAACAATTCATCCCAAATGTGTAGGTGAGGGTGCATGGGAAAGCATGAAAAGGTGAACTTACAATGGCTTATGTATTCAGCAGCGAAACGGCTCACTGAAACGAGAGCTTAATGGTGACGTAAAAAATGAATGTGAAATGCTAGAGAAGAGTCAAGAGCAAAATGGCTCAATTCATGGATCAGGTGACGCTCCAAGACAGTTACGGAAAACTGGTGAGCAAAGAAAGAGGTGCGACGAAAGCATAACGAGGCTCTCTTCTCCACGAGAAAATATCTTAACGCAGTTTCGCGGGGAAGAAGGGCGAAAAAAGAGTAAGGAGTGTTTTAGTCGCTGGGTACGAAAGTAAGCATGAGTGCCACATAGTTCCAATGCACTACAGATCAGACTTTTGAACATTTTTAAATCTTACTATAAATAACAAGGCTGTAGGTTGTACACCATGAGTCTTTCACGCAATTTGTACCTTACCAGATAGTGTCTGCTTAGAAGCAATCTAAGGGACTAAGAATCGAATGGCTAGACTGGATTAAAAGCTCTGCGTAAAAAGCTATGGGTTCCTGTAACTTCGAGTCCAAACTCATCAATGGTTGCCGATAAATTCTGATGGATCCGGTACGCAAATTCCAATCAAATTTTGTTGAGGGCGTTTCCTTAAGGTTGTTGAGTTTAGTTCCAAAACATATATCAGGACCTGTGAAAAGAACACGCTGCTCTCCTGTTAGCAAGCTCGACAGTTAACTTGATTCCTTCTATTTCTATGTGTCGTAGTTTTTTTTATTGATTATAGGGGTTTTAACCTTAGGGTCATTCGCCTCTTTTCAGGATAGATGAATCTATTTTGGAAAAATCTCTGTACCTATGTGCGGGGTTTGGAATCGAACCCAGATGAGCTGCGTACAAGGCAATCGATGCACCAACTACGTTACGTTCAGGGTGTCAGTGATTGCCTCGATGCTTAACCGTTTCGCGCACACGCTGGATTTTTTCATCGGATCGGTCAAAAAGGACTTGTCAGAAGCCAGTACTACTTGAACGTCTTCTGTCGGTTATAACATTGATATTTCGAAAGATATTACCTCCTAAAGACCGTTCAGCTGTTCCAAAGAACCCCCTTTTCGCGTCTTTTACCTCGATTTTTTTTTAAATTATTTGGGAATGAGCAGGACACAAGTACCATCATTCAGTGTCCTGAAATTTGGAGTTATTAAAGTTTAACTCCTCACACTACCTTGCTAATTGCTATATTTAAAGGCTAGATGTAATTACTACAAAATACTCCAAATAAACTAGTCTACGTTAGTAGTACAAAATAATAATTGTGTCTTGCTATGATTTGTATATTTATATTTTAATTATTTCTCATTTTGACATTACTGGTATTAATCTTTCAACACAAAATTTGAATTAAATTAAATTTCGAAGTTCGAACATATGTTGAAAAAACTATCAAGTTTTTGTGAACAGCTGCACATCTCTCTAAATATGCACTTACTAAAAATGCTCCAATTCGTTGTATATAACTTCAATCAGATTATAGGATAGAATACGAAAAAAAAACTCAAAAATAACTGAACCACGAGCTCAGCATATTTCAGATTTCATCACTTGATCAGCACAGTTCGATTCCGGATACAAATTCCTCTCTCCACCCCGCCAAGAAGAAATCGTGAACTCGGATTGCTGATTGCTGGATGGCGCAGCATACCGAGCAGCGAAATCACCGCCCGCCATCACTATCATCCCCTTTCAGCTGGTAGTGACAATGACGAGAATCCGGATACATTCCCAACTGCAGCTGAGTGAGTTTATTCCCCGTACCAACGTCCCGAGTCCGACAGTACATACCCTATAAAATAATCTGATTCCAAACCACCACTTCGGTTCGGTCTGTTCTTTCAATTGAGACGTGTTGAAATGAGGGGGTGTCAAAATGACGTTACGATGCCAGTTATGTGATCCTAGAAGAATAAAAAAGAACAATGTAATGTGCGGTATGCTCATATGAGCGAAACTCTTTTGAACAGGCGGCAGCGAGCGCAATTTCTTTCTTTCGATTGCCATCTTTATGATGTGTTCGCTTTTTATGTACATATCAATTTGTTGGAGTAAAAACTGAAACTGGGTGTTATAAGAGGAGTAACATTATCGATGCAGATGTGTTTGGTAGATTGGGGGTGGGATGCGATTGTTTGAAACATTTTTACTTATCAAATTTGATAAACCCTAGTGATCGAATTACTTTATTGAAAATTTGGGCATGAGTGGCCCTGTATATGATTTAAAAACTACAAGGGACAGCACTATGGGGTTGCACGAACTGTGGACGTAGGACTACACTACTTAGTGTGAAATATTTAATTTCTTAGTGCATTTGGATTAATGATAAGTGAAGTATATTTCATTAGCACAGTTTAAATATAACCAATAGACCGGCAACAATTTTGACTTTTTTCGGAACACTGTTAAATCAAACGGCTTCACATACCATTTGTCAAATATGAGCTTTTTCTGAAAACTCTAGTTCACTCACAAGAGTTTTCAAGTTTGTATATTAAAATATATGAAAAATTGGCAAAAGAAACAATAAATTCATTTAAAAATGCCAGTGTCATGTTGTGTATCCCGTAATCTGCAGATATATAGCTTAAGGGTAAAAGATCAACATTTTTTTTTTAAACCACTGTACAACAGAATTTATTTATAATTAATTAATATCAACAGACACAGTGTGGTCCTAATGATAATTTCTTAATCTATTTAAAAAGTCAACATGTAATCTGCTACGTGGAATGTGAAGATCTAACTCGGATGACACTCTGTTGAAGGTCCGCTGCAAACCAATGATGGCACCGTTTACTCCATAGTTAGTCCGGCGAAGAGGAAATCGGAGGAATAAATTATTGCGAAGGGCGCGAGGGCGAACATTCATATTTATCGCACTGAGAAGCTCGGGGCAGTCAATTCGATCTTGTAAAATATCCGAAATCGTCATAGCACGGAATAGATCCCGTCGCACTTGCAATGTATCGAGTCCAATAAGCAAACCCCGGCTTTCATAACTTGGCAGCTGGTGAGGATTGCTCCAAGGCAATCGACGAAGGGCAAACCGAACAAATCTGCGCTGTACTGTCTCAATTCGATGGACACCGTTGAGATAATGAGGGTTCCACACAACTGAACAATATTCCAGAGTTGATCGAACGAGTGAGCAGTAGAGAGATTTCAAGCAGTAAATATCTGAAAAGTGCTTAGATATTCTCATTATGAACCCCAAACAGCGTGATGCCTTTGCGACAATATAGCTGATATGCTGTTTAAACGTCAGTTGTTCATCGAGAAAAACTCCGAGATCTTTGACGCAATTCGCTCTGTCAATTGTGGATTCAGCTAGACAGTAATTGAATCGAATTGGCGTTTTTTCCTCGAGAACGTAATGACCGTACATTTCTTGGGGTTTAGGGTCATTCGGTTGATCTCGCACCATTCCGCAAAGGTTTCCAGTTGGCGTTGAAGGAAAGCTGCATCATCAGTATTCCGTATTCTATGGTATAACTTGAGGTCGTCGGCGAAAGACAACCGTGGTCCTTCTAAACAAAAGTTAACGTCGTTGAAATACAGAAGAAAAATCAATGGACCGAGATGGCTGCCTTGCGGAATACCAGATGAAGCAAAGAACTCTTCGGATACACAATCACCTATCTTGACTGCTAGACGACGATCACTGAGATACGATTGCATCCAACGGAGTAACATATGTTGTGAACGACAGAAGATTCGTAGATGTTGAACGTTTCGGCATAAATCCATGCTGAGTCTCGGAGATATACTGTTTGCAGTGGCTGGAGATGGGTTCCAACATTTCAAACAGCTTAGGAACTGCGCTTAGCGTTGTAATACCACGTTAATTGTCAACTACCTTTTTATCACCTTTTTTGTGAACTGGAAACATGAAGGAGGATTTCCAGAGTTCGGGAAATACTCCGGTTGATAGCGACAATTGAAACAGATGACAAAGAGGTTCAATTAGACCGGCAGAGCATTTTTTTAGAATAATAGTTGGTATACCATCTGGGCCTGCCGAGGTTGAAGCCTTCATTTTGCTAATCGCCAGTTGTACCATATTATTGTCGATATTGATAGAGTTCAAAGACTGGTATGATTGAGGTACATTGAGAGCCGCGCGTGAAGCCTGGGTAGGTGTCAGTTTCTCGTTGGAGAAAACACTCGCGAACTTTTCAGAGAATAGTTGGCAGATCTCCTGTAAACTAGAGCTCATACGTCCTCCATAGCTCATCGTTGAAGGCAACCCGGATTCCTTTCTTTGCTCGTTTACATGCTTCCAGAATGTTTTAGGTTCGGACTTCAACTTACGTTGCACGTTTCGCAAGTAATCGGCATGGCAACGCTTCGATGTCTTTTTATAGACTTGGTTAACATGAACGTAGTGTTGTCGCAGCACGTAGCCCCCAAACTTGGAGTACTTCTTCAGAGCGGCTCTTTTAGTCGCTTTTAACCGTCTCAGCTCGGCAGTGTACCACGCTTGGTGCTTAGATTGAAGGCCACTTCTTTTGGGTACATAGCGATCGATAGCATAGCTCATGACATTGGAGAAGGTCTGCACTGCAACGTTGACATCATCATTGTCGAGAATTTCAGTCCAGTGGATATTCGACAGGAAGTCAATAATGCTATTATAGTTGGCTTTTCTAAAATTATAGCTGACGGTGTCAGAAGCATTGGCGAAGATTGCAAATTGATCCGATTTTACAGTAAAAAGATATTCTCATATAAAGTTTTGTGTTGCCTCTCTTTCTCTCACATGCTTAGAACAGACAATTTCAAAAAAATCGGTTGGTCTTCAAAGTTAAATATCTTTGTCAGGAAAGCTCCAATCAATATGCAACCTTCAACAAAGATGTTCGTTATAAAGTATGCTATGTAGCCAAAATTTTTGAAGTAGGTTGTAGATTTTTTATTTAATTTTAAGTTTTTGTTTCCGAGTTTCTATATATATTACTATAGAAACTTCAAACCTCTTGTGGGTGAACTAGAGCTATCGGAAAAAGCTCATATTTTGAATATGATTTGTGCATCCAATTACCATTTGATTTAGCAGTGCTCCGAATTGTTGGCCATCTAATAACCAATCAACATCGAATGTTGCATATTGAACCAAACCTTCTTACTTATCAATATTTTTTGAGAAGATATGAAGAAAAAAGACAGAAAACTGCTCCCGAAAACCGAGCTATTAGCTGGAATTGTTTTAAATCTTAATGGGACAATCCTTTGCTAATTAAATGTTTTTACAAAATAAAGAAGTATCTAAACAACGGACACGATCGGGATTATACGAAGAAGGATTGATGCTCTGTGTCATGTAGTTGAAGTACAAGGACATAAATCGGGTTTGGGAATTACGCTCGACCAGCCTCTCGAAGTTTTCAATCACTAACGGGTTCAAGATGTCGCATCGTATGAGCAATCGCTCCGAGCGTTCCCAAAATCAATTTTTCAGCGGCAGAATTCCCGCCAGCATTTCAAGGTTCGAGTTCGGGTCGAGTGTATGCAACCCAAGGCAATGCGCAAGCAACAATTCTGGATTCTCTCCATTTTCTCAGCGGAGCGGAAACAGCAAGAGCAACAACCGTATTCCATCACCGACAATATCGTTGAGTGGTACAATCTGATCAGGCTCTCTTGGGTGGGCTAGGGTGGTACAAAAATAAGATTATAGCTCCGAGCAACTTTTTAGGTTCCATTTCCACAACTGTGCAAATTCTTAGATGCACCCTTGAAACTATATTTTTACTTCCTAAAAATAAATCGTTATGTGACTTTTATAGAAAATTTAACAAAGAAACAAAGTCTCGAAAACCACGAAACGGTCTGACGCTTGATAAAAAAAAACAGAAACCGATTGATGCTCTGCCGATTGATAAAATATTCATTTTTTCTAGCACCACTGCTTTCAGTTGTCCAATTATACGCAATTTTGTGTTAATTTTCTCTTAATGTATCTAAATCATTTATCTATACTGTTTGGCCACTTCGCAAGGATTGTGAGGGATAAATTGAGGCTTCTTTTGTACACAATAAGAGAAAGTTAAAACAATTGTATATAATTCGACCATCAGCAGCAGTGATGCCATGAAAAGTGAAATTTTCATCAATCTTTTTTACTTAATAACTTTTTCCACAAGCATCAGATCGTTTCGCGGTCTTCTAGACTTTGATTTATTGACAAATTTACTATAAAAACAGACATCTGTTTATTTTTAGGAGGTAAAGGGCGACTCTTGAAAGAATTATTTTGCAAAAGGCGATTTCCCCATACAAAATCTCACGTAAACTTTAAACCCTGGGCGCAAAAATATAGTTTCACTGATTAAGCTAAAAATTTGCAAAGTTGTTTTGTGAGCTAAATGGGACCCAAAAGTTACTCGGAGCAAACTTTTATTTTTTTCATATAACCATGCCCCACTCTAGTGGGCATCCGGAGAAAATTGATCCTTTGTTGGAATTTTTGTTTCAGATACCTAATGTTGCATCCCCAGGTACCTTTAGAGTCGAACCAGACCTCGAGATATTTAAATGTGAAAACCTGACTAATCGTTACACCTGTTAATAGAATCTGGAGTTTCGCCGGCTCACGCTTCCTTGAAAAGACGACCAGTTCAACCTTTTCCGTAGAGAACTCGATACCCAGCTGAAGAGTCCAAGCAGACAAATTGTCCAAAGTATCTTGCAACGGTTCTTGAAAATCGGTATTATTGGGCTCTGTAACAGAGACTACCCCGTCGTTTTCAGGTTGCCTTAGCGTTCAGGAATTGACAAGACATTCGTTAATGTCATTCACGTAACAGTTGTTGAGAAGGAGGGTAAGACATGAGTCCTGGGATAGACCCATGTAGGTAATTCGTGATGTCGATAGTTCACCATGCGAAAAATGCATGTGTTTTAGCCAGCAAGTTTAGCAAAATGTTTTTCTGACAGAATGTTGATAGAAACTGAGCCAAACTATCGCAACTGGCCGGGACGTCATTTCTGATTCTATAACACCGTTATAGGCAATCGTTCGTTCCTTTGCCTTTCCACGGCCATAGCAGGTACATATACCCTACATTGCTTCGCAAAAAGCTCGAAGCAAGCAATGTGGTTTGCCTAGTCAAGGTCATTCACTATAATACTTATCTGATTAGCTCGAACACGCTACGGCGGAGTAGTGAGTTGTTAGCTCCCGTGAAATTTCCATAATATTCAGAGACTTCGAGTTGTGTCGAAGTCTCTGAATATTATTTCTCCGAATAGCCTAGATAAGCCGTGTAGTGTCGGTAGTGGTTGTTTCAACCGGCTAAGCATTACACTACGGACTACCTGTTCCGGTGGTAACACCAAACAGGGAACCCCAATTCCATAGTGTCATGCGACCCGTGCTATGGGTAAAATTGTTGAGGGGGTTTAAAATATTCTCAATGGTGAACGGAGCCTGGGAAGAGCCGGGCGAACTCCCCAGTAACTGGCTGTGGTCCACTAGGAGGTTGATAACTCTATTATCTTTCTCCGGACAAAACCAGCCTAGAGGCCGTCTGGCATCCGGCGGGTTGAAGTATGTCAACCAAGAATTGATCCACTGGGTTCCTGTTCCCATGTCGTAGGAGGCGACTGAAAACAGGAGTCCTCAAGTGAAGGTGTTACTCCGTGCCGAGGACTGAATGGCTGGCAGGACTAAAATATGCCAGTCGCGCACGGAGTGTCGTGGGTCTTACCCTTGCTGTGTTATGCGAATCTCTGACACAGTGGACGTTCGTTTCTTCGCAAATCGTGGAATTCAAATGATGTTCATGTTCCTAATACCCATTTCGGGGTTCGCTATATGCGATTATAAGCCAACGTGTTTGGTATCTTCTAGTTGCTGTACAACAAGTGCTGATGATGAAATGTGTAGTGCTGTAATCGAATATGGTTAGAGTAGCACAAATTAATCTTGAGCATAAACATACAGCAACTATGAATCTATCTCGCCTTGTGCAGGAAGGGAAAGCTTCCATAGCTTTGGTTCAAGAACCGTATTTCCATAAAGGAAACTTCTATGTTGAAAAGCTACTTAACCCCGTCTTCGTAGCTTTCAACAAAAATAGCATGACAAATCCACGTGAAATGCCTCGTGCATGTATACTTGCAAATAGTGCAATTGACGCTTGTCTTATATCGGACCTCACAACTCGTGATATTTGTACTGTCATGGTAAATATGATTGTTGACAACATAAACAAGAAATACGTCTATTGTTCGGCATATTTGCCGCATAATGAACCATCACCTTCTGATGATTTCAAAAGGGTTGTATCATACTGTGGCAGAAATGGGTTTCCTCTCATAATCGGCAGTGATGCAAATTTCCACCACATAATTTGGGGCAGCTCTGATATCAATTTGAGAGGCACCGAATTGATGGAATACTTAAGTAGTACAAATCTGCACATTCTTAATGCAGGAATCCGCCCAACTTTTGCACGAGCTGGCAGAGAAGAGGTGTTAGATGTAACTCTCTGCTCTGACAGTATTACGCATGAGTTGACAAACTGGCTCGTACCAAACGAGCTCGAACCGTCGTTATCTGATCATAAGTACATCGTCTTTGATCATTTAAACGTCTCGCTAGATATCGTTACCTATCGTAATCCCAAATCTACGAACTGGGACCTCTACGAAGAGGACTTGGCGACTAGGTTTCATGGGTAACTTCCGACGATTGAATCTCCAAGTGATTTGGATGAGGTCGTGGATAAAACAAGCTCACTCATAGTAGCAGCATACCACGAGGCTTGTCCGCTTCGAGTTATGCGTGCTTCTAGAGGAACACCTTGGTGGAATACCGAACTAGTTCGACTCAAAAAGTTATGTAGGAGAGCTTAGAATCGCAGACGCAGAGACGGGTCGGAGGCATTTAAGTTGGCTCGCAAAGCATACAGAAATGCCCTTCGATCCTCTGAGCGAAGTGGTTGGAAAAGCCTCTGCACAAATGTCTCAAGTCTCAACGAGACTAGTAGATTAAATAAGTTACTTTCGAAATCGAAAGACTTTCATGTCAGTTCCATTAGAACTGCTAATGGTGAATACTCGTCTGACGAAGATGTAGTACTCAACTGACTTTTTGACACACACTTTCCAGGATGTACGGAGCTATCACTGGCGACTGCCCCTGAGTTCTTTTCAGGCAGTTCTGATTCTTGGGCATTTGCTCGTAGAATTGTGACAACCGAATCGATCAAATGGGCGATTGAAAGTTTTGCTCCGTATAAGTCTCCGGGAAAGGACGGAATTATTTCAGTTCTACTACAAAAAGGATATGAACACTTCAAGCATATTTTGAAAAAGGTTCTTACTTGCAGTCTTGCAACAGGATACATTCCATTAGCGTGGCGGGAAATAACTGTCAAATTCATTCCCAAAGGTGGCCGCGTCACTTATGAGGAGGCAAAGAGCTTTAGACCGATCAGTCTGACCTCCTTCCTTCTCAAATCAGTGGAATGTTTAATCGACCACTACAATCGGGATGGTAGCTTGGGCGAGCACCCGCTGCATGCAATGCAACATGCATATCAGCGGGGGAAGTCTACTACCACCCTGTTACACAATGTTATGTACAACATTGAAAAAGCTTTTTCACAAAAGAAATCAAGTTTAGGAGTTTTTCTCGATATTGAAGGTGCTTTTGACAACGTGTCTTACGAATCCATTTTGGAAGCAGCACGAGATCATGGAGTACCTTCATATATCACGAACTGGATACACGCAATGCTCAGCAACCGATATCTGTGCTCATCGTTAACCCTTAAAGGCGCAAATTAATTTTTTTCAAATTTTCTGAAAATTGTCTCACAGCTTTTATACGTTACTCTGATAATTTTAAAATGGTTTTCGCAATGTTGTTTTAAAGCAACATTGCGCATTTAAGGGTTAAGACAAGTAGAGATGAGGAAACTAAGTGTCTGCGGATGTCCTCAAGGTGGTGTGCTGTCACCACTTCTATGGAACCTTGTCGCCGATAGCTTGTTGAGAAAACTAAATGAGCTTGGGTTTCCGACGTATGGTTTCGCCGATGATTATCATATAATGGTTACCGGTATTTGCATTAACACACTTTTTGATTTGATGCAACAAGCCTTATGTGTTGTTGAGCGGTGGTGTCTTCATGTTGGACTATCAGTTAATCCAAATAAAACCTCAATGGTGCTTTTCACGCAACGAAGGATTACAACCGGAGCTCGTCCATTGCAGTTTTTTGACTCTGAAATTATTGTCGAAGATCAAGTTAAGTACGTTGGGATAATTCTCGACTCAAAACTTAATTGGGCAGCTCACATCGATTTCAGGATCAAGAAAGCTTGCATGGCCTTTGGCCAATGTAGACGGGCTTTCGGCAAATCTTGGGGACTCAAACCCAAGTACATTCAGTGAATCTACACAACAATTGTTAGACCAATACTGGCATACGGGTGCCTTGTCTGGTGGCAGAAGTGAGTAGTCATGACAATCCAATCAAAGTTAAACCATCTTCAGAGGATGGTCTTGATGGCGATGACTGGTGCGTTCTCGACAACACCTACTGCTGCTCTCGAGACACTGTTGAACATAAAACCACTACATGTGTTTCTGAAACAAGAAGCACTTTCTTGTGCATACCGTCTTAAGGTTACTGGGCTCTGGAACAGTAACCCAATAGATCGTGTAACTAGCCACACAAGACTGTGGCCCCAAATGGTTACTTGGGATGAATATACACTTGCTCCCAGTGACCCTACACTCACATGTAGTGTTCCTTCTAAAACTTTCAATGTGAGAATTCCTCTTCGTGAGGAATGGCTGTCTGGCTGGATGGAGCGACAACTTGAAGAATACGTAGTTTGTTATACGGACGGTCCTTTGTTGGAGGGCTTTGAGAGATTGAACCAATCTCATTCGCTTGGTAGATACTGTACCGTATTCCAAGCAGAAATCTTTGCGATTCTGTGTGGCGTACAATCCGCACTTCAACAGGGAATTTGCGGTAAAAGAATCTATTTTTGCTCTGACAGTCAGGCTGCCCTGAAAGCACTTAGTTCGGCAGATTCGAGATCGAAATTAGTAATCGCATGTCGAACTCAAATCGAAGAACTTAGAATTTCAAATACTATCTACCTTCTATGGGTACCCGGTCATTCCGGTATTACTGGAAATGAATGGGCGGACGAATTGGCTAGAGCTGGCGCTGCGACTGATTTCGTTGGTCCAGAACCAGTTCTACCACTGTCAATAAGTTGGATAAAGCACAAGATTCGCTCTTGGGCTGCATTCGAACATGCCAACCATTGGCGTAGCTTGCAAACTTGCGTTCAAACGAAGGCTTTTCTGCCTGGTGTGAGTCCGAAAATGTCAAGAAATTTGTTGCATTCTTCCAAGCACAACTGCAGTATTCTGGTCAGGACACTGACTGGACATTGCAAACTCAATTATCACATGGCTACTATTCAGCGCGCTGAGTATTGTATTATTCATGTGATCTTTGTGAATCCGATTACGGAACATCATATCATTTGATATGCAATTGCCCTGTATTAATGCAATTGCGTATCCGGATTTTTGGTTCTCCATACATAGATGAACCTATGTACAGAGAGCTGAAATTTAAGGATATGGTTTTGTTCCTAACCCAGTGTGGTAAAGAGCTATAGTTTTTAGCCGTATTTGAATGACAATATCTCATCGGGAGTGTTGTCGTTCTGTTATCTCAATATCCCTCAGGGGTGTTGATATATCCGCTCTCTGTTTGAGTAGAGGTTCTAAATCCCTCCGGGGGTTGGAAGTTTTATTCCTGCTGTTGTAGCACCTGCAGATCGTTCAGCATCACTCCGGGGGTGCAGAATGCTCTGTTTTAATTGTTCTGTGTCGTTGTTTTCCTTACCCCTAACCTTATCACTTCCCCAATCCTTCCCATCAGGAGAATGATGAAAAGACGATTCTTGGCAAGGCACAAATCTCCGATCAACATGGGGAACGTGCCATTTGAGCCAGACGCTACTGATTCCTTATTCCTGTGTCGAAAGAAGATCACCCATGGTCCATTGGAACTGTCTGGATATTTTTTTATGCGAAGAATATTGGAGGAATCAGGGGAGAGAGTGATTTTGGGAACATCAGCTATATCTATTTAAATTGTTCTCACCCACGAACATTTAGGCGCGAAATTATATACGGAATGGAATATATAAAGCAGCGGTACAAGGTGAATACGTTAAAAAAGAGAAAAGTAAACTAATACTCAGCTTCTCCAGCGGCGTTCATTCGTCTTCACCGAATCGATTCACTGCGCTAGCCAGGCACCGACAAACGATGGTTCTGTCTCAGACAAAGGCTGGCCGTCACTATACTTTTTTTACTATACACACTGATAACAGCGAAAACATACTATCCGTTTCGATCGAAAACTCGGGAAAGCATGGATTAAAAGAGTTGGGATAAGTCAGGAAAACTTTACGTAAAACTAACTCGATACGAATCAATAAACATAAACATTATTAAAGTTACCAAAAAAATATAAAATACTTCTAGAATTTAATGCAAGAGGATGAAAATCAATCAATTGGTGATTTCTGTTTGTTTATAGATAATATTGGTCAAAAATAAAAAAAAGACAAATGAGCCTACGAATCTAAGCAACATTTGTATTAGATCAACCATGCCACCATTTGGTTGAAATTCTTCAAAACAGTGTGGTAGTTGAAATCGTACAGTATTTACTCGACATCATCCCGGTTAAGACCGTAAACTCGCTTATGCCGAAGCTACTAAGTGAGTAAGAGTTACAAACGACCGTACCTTTGGCTGAACTAAGCACATAAAATCAATATCCATAAGTCTTATCCTTCGTTGCGAAAGTACACAGCGGTGCTTTCGCCGAGACATTTGAATTTTGTTGTCGTTGGCACTTGGCCAAACATTTTCAGTAAATTTATTGTAATTGAACGTAGCTATAACGTCGTACACTTTCACCCATTCGTGATCCGAGCACGGGAATGACCCTTCTTATTTCGTCTGCGACTAACTTTCCAGGGCCACAGTGGATACAGCACAAGCCGGTGCTATCGAGACTACTCAAACGAACTGGAAGGACATAAAAAACTACATTATATCGTACTTTAATTTCTTGCTAGGAAAAAAAGCCCCTCCTCAAACAAGCATTCCATTGGGTTAACGGCATTTGCTCGGAGGTTGCCGTAATCTGCCCCCATTGATTTAATTTTATTGCTCTTATTATGCTAGGCATTTATCCAACCTTCAACCACTACTACTGCAGCTCTGTGTCGCGACACCAATTTGTGAATTACTCAGGAGCAGGGCCGCCGAGAGGGGGGGGGGGATCGGGGTGTTTCCCCCCGGGCCCGGAGTTTTGAAGGGGGCCCGGATTTTTAACCTAAACCAAAATTTTGACAAATACTTTTTCGACAAAAATTTATTTGAGAATACAATTAAAAATTCAATATCTTGTGTATGAGGTAACTAGAATAGCGAAAATTCTACTAACATTTTAATAGTTTTGTTTTGAATTTTATATGTCATGGAGCATAAAGAGAAGATCTCTCAGTTCACAATCCTTCAGCTGCTAATGATTCTAAGATGCATACGTTCAACTAAATTGCTAAATTGTGTTTGATTGATTTCGAAGAGAAAATTGACCAAACTAAATCAACTAGTTAGCAAGATTAGCTAACTAATCTAGCTAGTTAAATCCGCATACAAAATCTTTTCGTTTTGGAGGTGTGAGCGTGAGATTTTGAACGTCGCTTCCTGAACGTAACGATTTTATTTTTATTTTTGAGCTATTTTCTAGAAATCAACATTCTTGTAAAATAATTTAAGGTGTGCTAACACACCAACACAAATAAAAGAACAATCCATGTTTTATAGGATTATGAATGTTTTCGAAACCAGCATAGCGTAAAATCCAACCAAAGCCCTTATTTGAAATTTGATTCATGTTTCTCGTTTTTGTTCCATTGTTTTATTCCTACATGGACTTGTATTGTATTTGTATTTCTACAATTGTAAGATTCTGCCTTTTTATCTTTTTGCATACTTTTATTTTATCCATTTTTTTACGTTCCTTACTTTAGCTTTTTTTTCTATTGCTAACACTATCACTTACTTTAATTTATAGTTTTTTCTCTGTTATTTAATATTATTTGCATTTTTTTGAAAAAATTCTGCTTTCTTAATTTTTTCTTATTGTGTCATATTTAAATACCTTGCTTTTTTATTTGTTTCTTTTGTCATTCCACCTAATTTTTAGAATTTGTCTATTAGCTACATTTATTCTTGTCATAGCGTTTTTCTATTTCCTTTTTTTCATATTTTTTGCATTTCCAAAAGCAATTTTACTTATTCAAATTCATTCCAATTTGTCTTATTGTTTATTTTTTTACCTTTCTCCTTTTTTTCCTCTTTTTCTAGTTTTTAGCTTTCCGTTTATCGTAGTTTTATTTTTTTCACATTGTTCATTTAATATAATTTTATTTATTTTTTATTCGTTTTTTCTTAAAATTTAATTCGTTATTGTTATTTCTTCATGTTTTCCATTTAACCTATTTTGAAAGTACTTTTTCAGTTGACCATTTTACTATACGTTAACATAGATTTTTTTTTATTTTCCTAAAAATCATTTGATTTATCTTTTCTTAACACTTTGCGCACTTTTTCTTAATTTTACATTTAGTTCGTTGTTTGAATTTATTTCAAATTTCATTTCTAGTGCTTTTTTCTATTCTTTAAATAGTATCCGTTTTATTCATTTTTTTTCGTGTTAATATCTTCATTTTTGTGTTTCTATAATATACCATGTTGGCTTTTTCCTATTATTTTTTATTTTCCATTTTGTCTGTTTGCTTCGTTTTTGTTCAATACTTACAATTTTCTATACTTTTTCGTCTTTTCATCATTTAAATTTTCCAGCTTTTCAAAATTTTCTGGTTCGTTCATTTTTTTTAATTTCTTTATGGTTATTTTATTCTTGTCTTTTATATATACTCCTCTAGTTTTATGCATTCTTAACGTTTTATTTATTTTTTCTATTACTTTATATATGTCTTGTTTTTAATGCTATATAAATTTTATTATTCTTGATTTATCGAGTTTTCTCAGTTTTATGCATTTTTTATATTAATGTTTGTATTCTTTTTAGTAGTTTCTTTTCATTCGCATTGATTCTAAAAAATTTTCCTACTTCTCTATCGATTTTTCATTATTTTCACCATTTGTTCAATAACGTTCGACTTTTTTAATCTTCGCAATATGTTTTTCTAATTTCCTGTTTTCCTTTATCAATTTTTTATCGGTTTTGTTTTGGTTTTTCTCGATTAAACCTTTTTTGACAATTGATATTAATTTGTTTATTTGGTTAATTTTGTTATTTTTAGCTCTTTTGTACATTCTTTTAATATTTAATTTTTCTATTGTTTTTTATCTTTTTACTACATTTTTAATCTTGCCATTTCCTTACTTTTATAAATACTATTAACAAAAATGGCGCTTTTCAAAGTCAAAACTGTCGAAGAGGTATTAAAAACTCCCAAAGTATAAAAATACTCTACGTTTTTTACTTCATTGGCACTACAAAGAACTAGAGCAAAAAAATGGTACATGAATATAAAATTTCAGTGTACTATACATAATATCAGTGAACTCCAATGTATTTCAAACATTTACTTTTTTGTACTCAGGCAATACACAGTAGTGGGGGCCCGTACGTTGGACCCCCCGGGCCTGTATTTTCTCTCTGCGGCCCTGCTCAGGAGGAATAATTGAGCCGGCTGAAACACATAGAAAATCAATTACCAAACTGGTAACGTGTGGGCGCCAACCAACACTCCTTCGTTTACACCCCCGAAAACAGCAGCTCCAATCCGTGCTACGGGACGCATCGCTTAGAGCGTCTTTTGAATATTCAATTGCCACTGCGCCCAGACTGGTTCTCTGTGGACTGTTGGATCGATCGCACGAACCGAAAAATCCACTTCAGACCGCCATGGAATCGATAGCTCGGTCGAAGGCATCCCAAGATAAACTGCCATTTTCTGCACTCTTTTTTATTCCTTTCAAATAATCTAAATTTATCACAGAAGAGAAAAGCGATAATTTATCGAATCAACAAACTCCCTTGAGGATGGTGGAAAACAATGCCGGATCCTTGCTGCCATAAAGACGAACGAAGACATTTTTCCCAGCCAGAACCAGTCGATGAAGATACTATTCGACGGAAGGGGTTTTGTCACCTGTCACCTGTGACCGAAGCCAAAGCGCTCTGTCTGTCTGTCTGCCAGGACAGGACGAGAACCACGGTTAAAGTGACGTTTATTGACTCACCGAAGACAGGCGCATATTTCTTCGACTTTTACTCACGCGAGGAAAGAAAAGTGATGCCCGTGTTTCCTCCTCGGTACTTTGGCAATCCTCCAGCGAGCCCCCAAGACCGTGGAATGGGATGCGTGTGAGTGAATATTCGAGCAGGAAAAAATAGAATTTGTTTGTGTATTCATGGAATTCGCTAAACTCAATTTAACTCGTTAAAGATTAATTCACTGCGGAGGTTGTACGGGTGCAATTGAGCGTTGAGTGGTGTCTTGAAAGGATGGTGTGTGCCGATTCCGCTACTGCCCGATACACTTGTGTATCCGTCGAGGAACTGGAAACCAAGGGAACAATAGTGTTTATGTGGATGCATTTTTCCTCTTGTATAAACAATTAAAGATATATGTAGATAGTGGATTGATCTGCCCTTCAACCTCAACGTGCACGGTCACTATCCTTCTTTCGTCCCTGTTTAACAGCACAACAGTCTACTTTCAACTCTTCCTTGTAATTGCCACTGCACAGTATGGATCAGAATAGTTTGAGACTAATACTACCAGAGAAACAAATGTGCTCGACCTTTTTATTCGAAACTTGGCTTCAAATGCCGTCTAATATTTACGAACAATATATTGAATTCAGTTTTGTGATTCTTTGATAATTTTCCTGTCAACACGTATGGTAAAACAACAATTACAAAATGGCTCCACGCCATAAAGCATGTTTGAAGATAATAATCATTGTCAGCTGTTCCAGACCCACCGTATTTCGAATCAAGGCTTCCATTGAAATTTTCACAGAAGCATGGAAGTGAAAATCATCTGTGAGAACACTAGCATTAATCAGGCGTATTAAAATGAAAGAGATTTGAAATTCAGTGGGAAATTTCATGAGAAATTCCGCGTGGAATTTCGTGCGAAATTTCTTGCGAAATTCCGTGCGAAATTCCGCGCGAAATTCCGTGCGAAATTCCGTACGAAATTCCTTGTGAAATTCCGTGCGAAATTCCGTGCGAAATTCCGCGCGAAATTCTATGCGAAATTTCGTGCGAAATTCCGTGCGAAATTCCGCGCGAAGCTTCGTGCGAAATTCCGTGCGAAATTTCTCGCGAAATTCCGTGCGAAATTCCGTTCGAAATTTCGTGCGAAATTCCGTGCGAAATTCCGCGCGAAATTTCTCGCAAAATTCCGTGCGAAATTCCGCGCGAAATTCCGTGCGAAATTCCGTACGAAATTCCTTGTGAAATTCCGTACGAAATTCCGTGCGAAATTCCACGCAAAATTCCGTGCGAAATTCCGCGCGAAATTCCGTGCGAAATTTCGTGCGAAATTCCGTGTGAAATTCCGTGTGAAATTCCGTGTGAAATCTCGTGCGAAATTCCGTGCGAAATTCCGTGCGAACTTCCATGCGAAATTCCGTGCGAATTTCCGTGCGATAATCCGTGCGAAATTCCGTGTGAAATTCCGTGTGAAATTCCGTGCGAAATGCCGTGCGAAATAAAGCTCGAAATTTCGCACGAAATTTTGCACGAAATTCCGCGCGAAATTCCGTGCGAAATTCCTTGTGAAATTCCGTGCCAAATTCCGTGCGAAATTCCGCGTGAAATTCTATGCGAAATTCCGTGAGAAACTCCGCGCGAAGCTTCATGCGATATTCCGTGCGAAATTTCATGCGAAATTTCGCGCGAAATTCCGTGCGAAATTCCGTGCGAAATTCCGCGCGAAATTCCGTGCGAAATTCCGTGCGAAATTCCACGCAAAATTACGCTAGAAATTCCGTGCGAAATTCCGCGCAATATTCCGTGCGAAATTCCTCACGAAATTCCTTGTGAAATTCCGTACGAAATTCCGTGCGAAATTCCACGCAAAATTCCGTGTGAAATTCCGCGCGAAATTCCACGCGAAATTCCGCGCGAAGCTTCGTGCGAAATTCCGTGCGAAATTTCATGCGAAATTCCGTGCGAAATTCCGCGCGAAATCTCGTGCGAAATTCCGTGCGAAATTTCGGGCGAAATTCCGTGTGAAATTCCGTGTGAAATCTCGTGCGAAATTCCGTGCGAACTTCCATGCGAAATTCCATGCGAAATTCCGTGCGAATTTCCGTGCGAAATTCCGTGTGAAATTCCGCGCGAAATTCCGTGTGAAATTCCGTGCGAAATGCCGCGCGAAATTACGCTCGAAATTTCGCACGAAATTCCGAGCGAAATTCCGTGCGAAATTCCGTACGAAATTCCTTGAGAAATTCCGTGCGAAATTCCGCGCGAAATTCCGTGCGAAATTCCGCGTGAAATTCTATGCGAAATTTCGTGCGAAATTTCGTGCGAAATTCCGTGCGAAATTCCGCGCGAAGCTTCATGCGAAATTCCGTGCGATATTTCATGCGAAATTCCGTGCGAAATTCCGTGCGCATTCTATGCGAAATTTCGTGCGAAATTTCGTGCGAAATTCCGTGCGAAATTCCGCGCGAAGCTTCATGCGAAATTCCGTGCGATATTTCATGCGAAATTCTGTGCGAAATTCCGTGCGAAATTCCGCGCGAAATTCCACGCGAAATTCCACGCGAAATTCCGTGCGAAATTCCGTGTGAAATTCCGTGCGAAATTCCGTGCGAAATTCCGTGCGAAATTCCGTGCGAAATTCCGCGCGAAATTTCGTGTGAAATTCGGTGTGAAATCTCGTGCGAAATTCCGTGCGAAATTCCATGCGAAATTCCGTGCGAATTTCCGTGCGATAATCCGTGCGACATTCCGTACGAAACTCCGTGCGAAATTCCGTGCGAAATTCCGTACAAAATTTCGTGCGAAATTCCGTACAAAATTTCGTGCGAAATTCTGTTTGGAATTTTCGTGTGAAATTCCATTCGAAATTCCGCGCGAAGTTCCGTGCGAAATTCCGTGCGAAATTCCGCGCGAAGTTTCTCGCGAAATTCCGTGCGAAATTCCGTGCGAAATTCCACGCGAAATTACGCTCGAAATTCCGTGCGAAATTCCGCGCGAAATTCCGCGCGAAATTCCGTGCGAAATTCCTCACGAAATTCCTTGTGAAATTCCGTACGAAATTCCGTGCGAAATTCCACGCAAAATTCCGTGTGAAATTCCGCGCGAAATTCCGCGCGAAATTCCGCGCGAATAGACCTGTGCGCCGCCGCGTCACGCCGCCGCCGCCGGTAATTTTTAACGTACGCCGACGCCAAACGGTAGATCGGCGGCGCGCCGCCGATGCATTTTTTCCGCGCCGACAATTCGCGAACTCTAAAATTGTTGACTCATAATTTTATCCACAAATCTAGGAACATTGTCCATGGGCCGAATATACGACGTTAACTGATTGATGATTTATCACATCTTGATCATTATTTGGTACTAGTGGTCGTCAATTGGATTACAAAATTAAAATAATCTTGATATTTTCTCGAAAACCATTACACGATACTCGTTATATAATTCAAAGATCCATTCTTGCTTCGTCAACTGGTTATGATTGTGAGCATATAAGTTTCAATTCACCATTCGTGTGCGTGAAATGGTCCACAAATTAAAAAAAACTTCCACTTTAAGGATATATGTGCCTGAAATTTACGATTATGTGCCTGATCCTAATCTTTGCACGTAATCAATTTCACTGGAACGCAGTGTATTATTCATTGATTTTTTAACCGATTCTTAATTCCTAATATGCTACACACGATTCACCAGTCGAGTTTGTGAAACTGTTCATGATGTAATTCATGAAGTAATTAATTTTCCACATCGTCGCTGTTGTGCTATCTTATGACAAACGCCATTTTGGAGTAAACTGAGTAAGATATGCCACATTACTTGTTTGAAAAATCTCTACAAAGTGGCGTTTTCAGAATTTTGAAATTCTACTTGGTTACTTAGATATAGCTAGAAACATGATAAGAAATTGTGAGTTTTTTGCTTCAAATCACTATGTCTAGGGATTGGCTCAAGTTATATTGAAGTTTTAGACGGTTTTATGTGTGAAAATGTCTGAGGAACACAATGGCATAAACATTTTCGAAAGAAAATTATACGAGTTGTGAGAAAAACACAGTTTTAGTTTTGAACTGGAAATAAAATATATTTGGCAACACTGTAATCAAGAATAACTATTTTTTCTAGATTCCCTGACTCATTTCCTTTAAAATGCATTTCACCGAATGTTTATAGACCATATGAACCCAAAGATATGAATAAAAGTTAAAAAGTGATGATTTTTTTCTATGGAAAATTTTCCATGCACGATTATGACACGTCATACAAATTTTGTCATCAATACACGCCTATGACACGTGTGAGTGCGACTTTTGTTTACATTCATAGTAAAAACTCGCAACATAGTCAACCGATCTTCGTAATATTTGAGAGATTAATGCAGAACAGATAGAAGCATCAATTGTCTTCTTTGGATTGTTTATACCATTTATAAGTTTCAAGATATTCAATCTCAAACTTTAAAAATCGTTTTTCTCGAAATGTGCTAAATGGCGCTTGTCATAAGGTAGCACAACAGCGACGACATAATCTTATTATACTTACGTAAACAATTACAAGGAACGCAGACTATCATTCATGGATTATTCGCTCTGCTTTTTGGTTTTGAAATTTCTATGTGAGCTATTGTGTACAACTGCTAGCAACCAGTCTCATAGGCACGAGCATTAGATACAAAGACATTACTAGGACCTGTAACCCTGTTATTCCTTTGTTAAAATTCAGAGAAATGTTCGGAATTAAATGAAACTGCGCTGAGCAAAATACATTACCTAGCCACAACTCATGTCCGTGAAATAATTTAGAAAACTATAAGACGCGTGACTCTGTGTAAAAAATCCAACGGTAAGCTCAAGACTAAAATATCACGATAACACGACGAGAATTTACGAAAATCGTTGCACGTCGTTCAATTCTTGACTGTTTTAGTCAATAAAGTTAATACGAATCAATGTTTCATCGAGTTATGAATTAGAATCATAAAAATATTAAACATATTCAGACACAACCATAGTAAACATTTCAGTATAATGTCTTTTTTTACGTGAACTATTTTTGTGAAAACACAAAATTTATTTTCAATGCGAGGTTTATTTATAATTGATTGAATCGTCACCTATTTTAAATTTTTTTTCCCGAAGAATAGTTGAGCAAAGTGATCTTGACTTTTCGCGACGCTGGTGCACAGATGTGGCGATGCAGAGGGTAAGATTTCTAGTCTCATAAATTATTCATCGTGTGATCTAGCCCCACTCAAGAAAGATTTTCAGTGTCAGTTGCACCAGCCCGGTATCACAGACAAATAAGACGTCACACGAGATGAATTTTCATCACTCGTAGAAAAAACGGTCGATTTCAATTACAAATCGGTGGCGTTAGTGAGATTTTGACACAGAGCTAATTGCGTTACTTAGTTTCCGCACCCATCCGAAAACGTTACTGTCTTTTTAATCTCATACAAACCAAAACAAACAATATGGGCCGGAAATGTGAAATTCATTCTTGTCGAAGTGCCCAAGGTGGGAGTTGTTCACAACCATTTCTTAAGTTACAACACGATGGCGATCGATAAGTAAGCACATAACAGGACGTTAGTAATTTAATTGATTCGGTGTATCGAATGTATGCAATGGATTAGAATTTGTTGGTCCCCGGAACTGCTGGAGAAATTGGATGGGTGCGGGTGCTACAAAAACTAGAGAACGCTCAGACCATTTTCAATCAGACTTGTTTAGTGATCAGTTTCAACCTAACAGGAGCTAACACGTCAAGTCGTGGAATGATTATGATTGATAGTAACTATTTTTAGGTTTCGTCAGGGTGTAGATCTGTATTATTTCAGCAAATCGAGCATACTTTGCACTCAAGATAGAAGCAGACCGTACGTTGTAAGAAAATGTAGTGCCAGGGAATCGTATTCCTTATCATTGGCGATTTTGTACTTACAAGAAGTAAAAGTAAACACCAGCCTGGAAAATGAAGTAATGTGTCTACCTTGAAAGGTGTCCTTACACGATCATTAAAAGTTACATTTCTGCGCAGTAATGCCAATAGTAACGCCTCGTGTTAGGGTTCCTGATATCTGCGGGATTCTAAAAGAGCGACGGTAAACAACCCAGGGACAACTTGACAGATAGTTCTTGTTTCATATATGCACCACCGATTTGATGGTGGCGCTTGTATGCCTTCTCTGTATGAGTACCACGAACAACGAAACGAAAAAGTTTCAAGAGAAAAGCGTGTTTCGTTACGTGTGTTATGAACGCCGTCAATGCAGCTAGAACAACATTTAGAAAAAGCTTATTCCAAAATGTGAATAAAGAAAACTATTATTAGAGAATAAATTTATCCCTAACTGAAAACCGTCACCAAAGTTACATAAATCTTATTATATATTTAGCTGGAAGTCGTTGTTTTTAACAACCGACTCTCTTCCCTCCTAAACATGTTTTGGTTTTCTTGTTGTGTGAAGTTTGAAACCGTTAAATCATTGGTGCTTTTTATCTCGAGACATGTAAATGAAAAACATTTTGGCCAATGAAAGTACATCACCACCAAGCTTAACCATTCGTTTTGAATAGAATTTATGTTTTATTAGAATTCTAGCAGCAAAAAGAAATGGTAGAAATGCTTAAATTAATTATTTTCCACAGATATGGAAAATAATAAATGGGATGCGCCTTTTTCAAATTTTGCTCCATTCGAGCCGCCATGACATCACCAAATCACCCCAAAATTTGCTTATGAATTCAATATATGGGAGCTGTCAATTGTCCCCGGGCTTACGGTAAAGATGACTAAATAGAAACAAAAAACAATGAAACGACAACGACAATTAATTTCCTCAAACAAAACAAAAACTGTTTTACCGTTACTTAATTTCCCAAATATAGAACAATAAATAATTATTATGGGTCATTGAAATACAGTCGTTACTCTGCATTCTTCAAATTTGTCCATTGCAATCATTATTTCATGCGAAGTCGTAGTATGCGACATCGCCAATTTTTCTATTTCGTTCTTCAAATTTTACAACTGTAAAAATAGTTCCACCTTTCATTTATTATCTTGCATTTGGCAAGCAGGGTGGTCACTATTGGAGCATCAGTTGAAAAAAATTGATATGGTTGCGAGAATTACATTTTGTGCAATGTGTTCAACAGATGTCGCTAGTACATCGTGGGCGATGATTTTTTAGATTTTCTTCAAACTGTAACGTTTGTTTGTATGTGCTGTGAAGTCTGTTACAATAGCAACCGAAAATTTGAGAAATGAATTGTACTGTTAAGAATTTTTTTTAGTTACCTTGGCGTCAATATTCGTCACGCCGACACACGCCGGCGCGCCGCCGCCGTTAGGGTCCAACGGCGTGACGCCGCCGCCGCCGGCAAAAAATGTCGCTTACGCCGCCGCCGATTAAAAATGCATCGGCGCACACCTCTCGCGCGAAGCTTCGTGCGAAATTCCGTGCGAAATTTCATGCGAAATTCCGTGCGAAATTCCGCGCGAAATCTCGTGCGAAATTCCGTGCGAAATTCCGTGTGAAATTCCGCGCGAAATTCCGTGCGAAATTCCTCACGAAATTCCTTGTGAAATTCCGTACGAAATTCCGTGCGAAATTCCACGCAAAATTCCACGCAAAATTCCGTGTGAAATTCCGCGCGAAGCTACGTGCGAAATTCCGTGCGAAATTTCATGCGAAATTCCGTGCGAAATTCCGTGCGAACTTCCATGCGAAATTCCGTGCGAAATTCCATGCGAAATTCCGTGCGAATTTCCGTGCGATAATCCGTGCGAAATTCCGTGTGAAATTCCGTACGAAATTCCGTGTGAAATTCCGAGCGAAATGCCGCGCGAAATTACGCTCGAAATTTCGTACGAAATTCCGCGCGAAATTACGCTCGAAATTTCGCACAAAATTCCGCGCGAAATTCCGTGCGATTCCGTTCCATTGGAGGACTGGGTTGCATGTCTCATGGCAAGTTTCCTGCGAACAATGCAGACTAAAGGTACCAATAATGATTTTATGGGTTTCACGTTGTTTTTGCTGTACTAAAAGCGCGTCATACAAAACGATACGAACGATTGTTGCATTCGCCGCTAACGAAACAAGTAGGCCTTGCAATTTGAAATTTCAGACTCAAATAGAAATATTTTTTTCATGTCGGTCTCCGTCCGCCATTTGGACCCTACATATCGGTTCCACAACACATGGATTGGGACCAACGCAACGGTTTTACATATCTTCGCAGAAAAACGTGATCAGAGATTGTTCAGCTCAGAAAATCTCAACGACCTCCGCTGGGATTGAACCCAGACCCATTTAGGCGTGGAAGGGCCGCGTTCACCAGTCAAACATCTGCGCAGCCAGAAATTGATACATGTACGGTGATGAGCCCATTATCGCTATGTTTCTATTATCACGCTACCCATTTGAAGCCGTTGGTTAGAGCAGTGTCTGCCATCTTTGTTTAACGCATTGAGTCAAATGGTAGCGCAACAATAGGGGCACTCGATTCGTGTTTTCGTTGCGCTCAAACACGAGAATTTCACTGTTTTCAGCGCATGTATGTTATTATCTTGATAGTTAACAACGAAGCACAGCTGTTGATGCCAATTTGTGCGCATTCCATTGTTTGTAGGCCGAGTAATTAATGAATCAATGAGACGCCCTCCTTAGTATGGTGAAAATAGGCACTTCACCCTACTCGGATTTTCCAGAATGACGAAAAATTTTAAACTACTACATTTCAAACTACTTCGACGTAAATTTCGGGTTGTATACCCGATCAGAAGATCATAATAAAACTTTCAGCACTATATCTCCAGTGAATATTTGTTATAATTTTCTGTTAATTTACACAACTAACGAAACGTAATTTATAATATATTTTTCGAAAATTGAATACTTTTATAATGCTGTTGATTTCATTCTGATCGGATTATGAAAAAAAAACTGAGGAAAACTTACATGATGCCGAAAAGGACATACTAAACATCGTTGCCTTCAGAATTGCCATTTTGAGCTTTTTGTGCTACCAGTTCTAATGCATGGCGCAACCTCAATCAATGTTGCTAATGTTGAAGACCTCAGAGTGAGGTTCGGTGCGATGTATATGTTTATCATCGCCATCTTGTAGTCAGTTAGTCGAATGTCTTCAGCGAGAATGTCGCCATACTTTTCGGCTTTCGTGCAAAATTCCGAGCTAAATATCATGAACAATTTCGTGCGAAATTCCGCGCAAAGCTCCGTAGGAAATTCCGTAATAAATTGCATGCAAAATTTCGTGCGAAATTCAGTACGATGTTCCGTGCAAATTCCGTGCGAAATTTCCAGTGTGGAATTTCTCGCGGAATTTGCACGGAACATCGTACTGAATTTCGGAATTTCGCTCGGAATTTCGCACTGAATCTCGCACGGAATTTCGCACGGAATTCCGCACGGAATTTCGCATGAAATATCGCACGGAATTTCGCATGAATCTTCGCGCGGAATTTCGCACGGAATTTCGCACGGAATTTCGCACGGAATTTCGCATGAAATATCGCACGGAATTTCGCATGAAGCTTCGCGCGAAATTTCGCACGAAATTTCGCATAGAATTTCACGCGGAATTTCGCACGGAATTTCGCGCGGAATTTCGCACGGAATTTCTCAAGGAGTTTCGTACGGAATTTCGCACGGAATTTCGCGCGGAATTTCGTGCGAAATTTCGAGCGTAATTTCGCGCGGAATTTCGTACGAAATTTCGAGCGGAATTACGCTCTAAATTTCGCACGAAATTCCGCGCGAAATTCCGTGCGAAATTCCGTACGAAACTCCTTGAGAAATTCCGTGCGAAATTCCGCGCGAAATTCCGTGCGAAATTCCGCGTGAAATTCTATGCGAAATTTCGTGCGAAATTTCGCGCGAAGCTTCATGCGAAATTCCGTGCGATATTTCATGCGAAATTCCGTGCGAAATTCCGTGCGAAATTCCGTGCGAAATTCCACGCGAGATTCCACGCGAAATTCCGTGCGAAATTCCGTGCGAAATTTCGTGCGAAATTCCGTGCGAAATTCCGTGCGAAATTCCATGCGAAATTCCGCGCGAAATTTCGTGTGAAATTCGGTGTGAAATCTCGTGCGAAATTCCGTGCGAAATTCCATGCGAAATTCCGTGCGAATTTCCGTGCGATAATCCGTGCGACATTCCGTGCAAAATTCCGTACAAAACTCCGTGCGAAATTCCGTACAAAATTTCGTGCGAAATTCCGTTTGGAATTTTCGTGTGAAATTCCGTGCGAAACTCCGCGTGGAATTTCGTGCGAAATTCAGTGCGAAATTTCGTGCGAAATTCCGTGTGAAATTCCGTGCGAAATTCCGCGCGAAATTCCGTGCGAAATTCCGCGTGAAATTCTATGCGAAATTTCATGCGAAATTCCGTGCGAAATTCCGTGCGAAATTCCGTGCGAAATTCCGCGCGAAGATTCATGCGAAATTCCGTGCGATATTTCATGCGAAATTCCGTGCGGAATTCCGTGCGAAATTCCGTGCGAGATTCAGTGCGAAATTCCGAGCGAAATTCCGAAATTCAGTACGATGTTCCGTGCAAATTCCGCGAGAAATTCCACACTAGAAATTTCGCACGGAATTTGCACGGAACATCGTACTGAATTTCGCACGAAATTTTGCATGCAATTTATTACGGAATTTCCTACGGAGCTTTGCGCGGAATTTCGCACGAAATTGTTCATGATATTTAGCTCGGAATTTTGCACGAAAGCCGAAAAGTATGGCGACATTCTCGCTGAAGACATTCGACTAACTGACTACAAGATGGCGATGATAAACATATACATCGCACCGAACCTCACTCTGAGGTCTTCAACATTAGCAACATTGATTGAGGTTGCGCCATGCATTAGAACTGGTAGCACAAAAAGCTCAAAATGGCAATTCTGAAGGCAACGATGTTTAGTATGTCCTTTTCGGCATCATGTAAGTTTTCCTCAGTTTTTTTTTCATAATCCGATCAGAATGAAATCAACAGCATTATAAAAGTATTCAATTTTCGAAAAATATATTATAAATTACGTTTCGTTAGTTGTGTAAATTAACAGAAAATTATAACAAATATTCACTGGAGATATAGTGCTGAAAGTTTTATTATGATCTTCTGATCGGGTATACAACCCGAAATTTACGTCGAAGTAGTTTGAAATGTAGTAGTTTAAAATTTTTCGTCATTCTGGAAAATCCGAGTAGGGTGAAGTGCCTATTTTCACCATACTAAGGAGGGCGTCTCATTGATTCATTAATTACTCGGCCTACAAACAATGGAATGCGCACAAATTGGCATCAACAGCTGTGCTTCGTTGTTAACTACCAAGATAATAACATACATGCGCTGAAAACAGTGAAATTCTCGTGTTTGAGCGCAACGAAAACACGAATCGAGTGCCCCTATTGTTGCGCTACCATTTGACTCAATGCGTTAAACAAAGATGGCAGACACTGCTCTAACCAACGGCTTCAAATGGGTAGCGTGATAATAGAAACATAGCGATAATGGGCTCATCACCGTACATGTATCAATTTCTGGCTGCGCAGATGTTTGACTGGTGAACGCGGCCCTTCCACGCCTAAATGGGTCTGGGTTCAATCCCAGCGGAGGTCGTTGAGATTTTCTGAGCTGAACAATCTCTGATAACGTTTTTCTGCGAAGATATGTAAAACCGTTGCGTTGGTCCCAATCCATGTGTTGTGGAACCGATATGTAGGGTCCAAATGGCGGACGGAGACCGACATGAAAAAAATATTTCTATTTGAGTCTGAAATTTCAAATTGCAAGGCCTACTTGTTTCGTTAGCGGCGAATGCAACAATCGTTCGTATCGTTTTGTATGACGCGCTTTTAGTACAGCAAAAACAACGTGAAACCCATAAAATCATTATTGGTACCTTTAGTCTGCATTGTTCGCAGGAAACTTGCCATGAGACATGCAACCCAGTCCTCCAATGGAACGCATTCGGTAAAATATAGCCATAGCATGCCAAATCGAGAAAGACAGCGAGAAACGAAAAACCAAAAGACAAGTAGATTCGCTGCTCCATGTTTCGCACGAAACATGAAATCTGAGAATAAAACTTTTGATCCATTTAATATTAATATCGACGAATTTGTTTCGCTCTTCAAATGGCGGGTTGGTTGCAAAATCGGAAATAAACTTCCTGCTGCGTGGGAACAATAGCACTTCGCCCGTCGAGTCAGCAATCGGTGTTCAACGGGGAGTCACTTGGCGAAGGCAATATGCAAAATTCGAAACAGATCACAAAGGAGTAACTGGGCGCAAATTTTGGCCAATATTGAAAAAAACGGACAATTTTAATTATATACAAATCAAATAAGAAAACGTTTACAATCTTTAATTTTGGTATGATTACAAAAATTGAAAAAGAGTGTTTATTAAAAAGTATTTTCTTTCTGGTTTTATGGCCCACTACTTTGCAATTTTCAAATTGAATTACAGTTATAAACTCGACAATTAACTCATAACAAAAAACACCTAACTTCTGACTGTTTTTTCTTATTTTTCATGCTAAATTTGCTTTTAGATCAAACTTAGGGTATGGTCGCTTGAAACTGCCATTTTGTAATTTTTTTAACCTTAGAGAACACTTACTCTAACTCGAATCCAAAATAATATACATGTGTATATAAAATTCTTAATAGTGTCGTGAATTCTGTGCGTGTCTGTCACTGTGCGAGCGGTTTTTTAGCTCACTCACATAAAGTGTTCCACCGTGTTGTGTAAAAGCAATGGCAAAACAAACGCAGCCTGCTGGGTATGTGTTTCCGTCCATCCATTTGTCTAGATGCCGGAAAGGTGTTCTAGTAGTCACACCATGCTCTAAAGGTTCATACGATTCGGGAGATTTGTCTGGATGTGGAAGGCAAGCTTGAAATGCAAATTCAACCGGTTGAAATGTGAATAGGAAATCGGAAGAACTCAATATGTCTGTGATATAAAGTGATGGTGCTTCACCAACATTTGCAGGGATGATGTAAGTTATATTTCAAGAAAGTAGTCAATAAACGTCAGGGCAAAATCACTGTCAATAGAGATTGTTATAAGTAAGTTCCTAGCGTAATCGCAGATAATTAGAATTTCGTTGGCGGTTCCAAATGTTTTTCATTCTGTTGGATGAGCTAGAAACACAAAGCGGCAAAGTTGTCCCACGAATCGAGTATAGCAGAGGCCTCAACATAATCAAAACAAAAACGGCTCCCGCTGCGATTGCGCTGCTAACAAGTGTAAGGACAAACTTTCGTGGGCTGATGGTGAAAAGCTCACTGTTGAGTGCTGACTGGCCAACAGCCAAGTAATTATTCCACTTTCTGCATTTGATATACAACAAGGTAAGGTAGGGCAAGTTCAATTTTCTGTGAATGACTTTTATTCACCATTTTCACTTACCCCGGTGTACCAATGGTGATGTTTCGACCGACAACGCACCGCTACTCGCAAAGAAAACAAAACTTTACCTGTTCAACTTGTTGAAGTTTCTGCACAAGTTGGAAAGTAATCATTATTGTTGCAAACAAATTTTAATGAATTCAGGAGGAAAAACTTTGCTTTCAGAATAAATCCCCACCCGGTTCGGATCTTATACAACGTTGTTTAGCTTTTTCTGATTTCACTTTGTTCCTATAGCTAATGGGTATCGATCGGGCACGAGTTTTAAGGTCGAAACTGGTTTGTATTCAAGTTTGGTGAAGGAGGCCAGTTGTTACGATGAAGTTCCCTTTGATTTTACAGACGCTCAAAGCAGTTCAAGAATTCAAACTCGAGCTCCACTTCAACCGTACTCACGGTATTTCACTTAACCTGAAACTGCAGATTCAGCAGTGAGTGTGAAAGTTCGCATCAAGTACCGACCGACACGGACACGGCAAAATGGGTCTTAAAGAGAGAACATTTCTCATGTCTTCTTCCACACATCCTGCGACCTCACTTGAACTGCTTTGGCTGACCATTTCCCGGGTGGCCGTTTTTCGCACTCACCTCGTCTGATGGTGAAGGTTCCTAATTCACCAAAAAAAAAGGATCTTACTCTCAAAAAGTAGGCGGTGGCGGCCCAGGTTGAAGTCGACGTTTTGCCTGCTGCGAAGTAGAAGTTGAAAAATTGCAGCCCGTCGAGCAGGTGGGGGTAGTATGAAGGGGGGGAGTCGGGACACAACCTCTCTAAAATATTGCTGTAATATGGCGTAAAGGTTGTCCGTACTTTGAGCCGCGTTTTTATGTGTCGGTCTTCTCTCGCCACCCTTCCGCTACGACTCCGCTGCTTTGTTATATGACAACTGACTGTCATTGGGAGGAGGAAATGCAAAATGCTGCCATAAAATGATAGAAGGTAAATTCTCCACTGCAAAATGTATGAAGGGCTTTTGACGATACTTCAATTTCTTTACTGCTCTACCGAGCCTACCGAAGACGGTGAGTGATGAGGGGTCAGGTTCCTACAGCACGGAATAATGGTTCTCTTTGAGTAAGCAGAATTTGTACGTGAAAGTTATCAATATTTGAAAAGGTTTGTGAATCATGCAACCGTTTTTTTCCGGCTGGAAGCGGGAAAGTATAATTTAGTTGTCTTTTACTTCGGCAGTGTTCTTGTCGTGTCCTGTCTTGCTGATCATACAAACGAAACGTGCCGCGGGTTAAATGTATGCAGGTAAATTTATTGCTAATTCAAATGTTTTCAGCTTAAAAGCTTTTAGACAGCCGTCATCAATGGAATTGTTTACACAGGCTAAGAAAAAGCGTGGATTGAAGTAAGTCGATGTGCCCTCAAAAAAGTGCTTTTAAAAAAAGGCTCGTTGTGGTAATACGAAATCCTACTTAAATAATGATATCGAAAGAATTATGATGTTACTGGCAAAAGTGTGTCATATGTCCGGTTGTGGAACATGTTTGTCCCGGTTATAAAACACTACAAAATTAATTTTTACGAAAAAATACGATAATTGTTAATTTATGTGTTTGAAGTAAGTTTTATGTTTTGTTTTGCTATATTTTAATGCTTGCAGAAAGTATTTTTTTAAATATTCTGTTTCCCGTGTGGTTCCGGCGGCTGATATCTCGAATTATTTCAGCAAAGAATTGACCCACTAGGTTTCTGTTCGCATGTCGTCAGAGGCGACTAACAACAGCTGTGTCATCAAATGGTGAGATAACAGTACTCACAAGTTTCCTATCTCATGCCTCTACGTGAGTCTATCGATGACATTTGGTCGTTGAACCGGCGTCTGCTGGGTGCTATCATCCTTCTGCTGTAGCAGCGAAATGAGAGTGTGCCAACGGGTGGGCCTTGAAACACGTACCGTAAAATTTATGCCCCTATCCAAGGTGTGAAGCGACCCGGGTAGAGAGATGAATGCCGGGGAGAGGGGCATCAACATCTCGAATCCAAGCTCTACGTAAAACTAGGATTGGGATTAAAGTGATGACAAATACCAAGCCAGTTGGGCACCAGGGCGCACCTCACAGTATTTTTGCCCTTACCCTGCCAATGCTCTGACAGGGTCATTCTTTCCCTAGCTAATTGTGGAAACAAAACGGAACACACTAAGAGTACTGTAAACATGAGTTTGGAGGAGATTGCGGCGATGGTGTGGAAGAAACCTGGAGAGCTGCTGAATAGCTCGTTGGAGGATGTGGTCGTTCTGCACAGATTCCAAAAACTGAGCAGCGACCCACCTTCAATGATATGGCTAAGTCGTACTCGATGGCCATCATTCGGGATGGGTACCCTGAGAATACTCTCAGTCAGGAACAACTGAATGCTACTTGATGCGCGCTGATCGGAGCAGTGCTCAAGCAATACGCCACAAACAAGGCCACCACGAAATCGCCTGTGCAGACAAATATTCAGCTAAGTGGGTGCAGGATGTCACAGCTGCGATCAAGCCTTGGGAAGTCGCTTCGTTGAGAACCGTTGAAGTATCACAGATTTCCAAATCAGCACTTTACATCCCGGTATTTTCCCGACTACATCGACAGGTTCGATGAGAACATTCTTCTCCTGGTGCAGAATCAGAACAACAATTTCTGCACAGAACGTTGGAGGGTCGTGGAGAAAAGCACGGTCCTCAAAACGGTAGAGCTCCTGCTGGTGGTAGATAACCTCCCAACACAATCAGTTGAACTATTTACGTATTATACGTATTTGGAAAGGCTAGAATGCGCCAGTTGAAGAGTGCCCCGGTCTTCGTCGAACGTAGAAGTTCTATGTAGACTTTTGTTCATAGCAAGCCTACAGCAACAGTAATCTAGTGCACCTAGACGAATGGTTGGTCGATGTTGAGTACCAAGAAGCGACGGACAAAAAAAACAGGCCAGAAGTCGAATACTTGGCGAGGCAGATCAGAAGCCAATTGCAGGGAGAGGCATTTGTGGATTTTAAAATGGAAACCATAGTTCGCCAATTTTTCATGCGATTATACTGACATCTGATGGTGGGTTTTTCAACTACATACAGAAAAAATACCTAAAAATAATTGACGGGAACCATGGCGAAAGCAGCGAAGCAACTACGTTCAATGGTTTATAATTACCGCTGGTCTACCGCGACGCGGAGAAGTCCATTATCGTGGCGTACGCTGTGTCGGCCGGATGCAGCCCAGTGCCAATACACAAGATCTTGGCGAAAGGTGAGATCATTGAGTGCAAGCCGAGTTTTTGCTGGTCGATGATTTTGCCCGGAAGGTGCAGTAAACGCTGAAGCGAAAGACGGCAGCAAGGTAGCCAAATCCTTCCGTGCCTTGGATCGGAAGGTCGGTACAACTGGTCAGATGGTCAAAAAGTATTTGGCCAACATGGATATCGTCATGAAGAAGCGGAAGCCGAATTCGGTCATGTTGGAAGCGCAAGCGGAAACGTAAAAGCAGCAGTTGAAGGTGCTAATGAAGGATTGTCTTCCCTGCGAAGCGCAATGTGGTGGTCGTTGACGTGCCGGACGGCTACGAGACGATCTTGCTGCCAAAGAGTACGCGCAGCAACTAGAGACAGCGCTTCCAACGGTAGATCAGTCGGGCACGGTTACTCTTGAGGTTGACTGGAACAACATACAACGTTCTAGCTCTAGCTAGGCCGTACTAGGTACGAGAGCTCTGAACTTAAGAAATATCTTGTTTGAGGGCGGGTTCCACGTTGATATTGTGGCACGTATTCTTGAAACTACGATGGAGGCACATATCCGACTAAAGGTTGAAGCAAAGACAATTTGACTGGTTATAAATGTGTCAAAGGCGACATATACGATTACAAGAGATTCGAAGCGAATTACCGAGTACATCGATTTATGTCGACGATATCGAGGTGGTTGATGAGTTCATGTATTTGGGCTCACTGGTGACACCAGCAGAGAAATTCAGAGACGTTTTTGGCAGGTAATCGTGTTTATTTTGGTTTTCAAAAACTCCTTTCGGTCGAACAAAGCATGCTGCCACACGAAGTTATCCAACTAATAACGCTCATTAGCCCCATTATCCGATATATCCAGGAACCTGGACTATGCAGGCGAAGGACCAACGCCCTCTTAGTTTGTTTGAACGGGAGGTGTTTCGAACAATCTACATGGACGATGACATGTGCCGATTGGGTATGATACGCGATTTGCAAAAGTTGTTTGGAGTGTTAGTACAGTGAAAATTAGGCGCGTGCGGTATCCGGAGCACGTCGTCTGAATGGCGAACCAATATCAAATATCAATATCAAATATAATGGCAAAGCTAATTGGACGAGTACAACGATGAGAGGTGCACAGCGAGCAAGGTTGATCAAGTGGTAGGTGACCTGAGGAATCTTTGTACCCTGGGAGGCTAGCGACAAACAGCTCCGCTCGAACATTATAACGCCAGGTTGCCAGGAAATGGTTTACCTTTGAACTCGGATAAGATCGCCCAATGTTGCGATTCGTGATGTACTAACGAATCGAAATCTCCTCTAGATGTCTTTTATCCAGCTCATTGCAAGGCAGTAAATATTCAAATTTAGTTCAGTCTTTTGCCAATTTTCAGAAGTCTTAATTATCGCCTTGTCGCTGTATAGAGTTAAACCGGTAGCGTGCGATTGGCCTGATGACCTCAAGGAACACATTATGAAATAAGTCAAATGTGCCATTTCCTGTTATATTTGACGAACTCTCATGAAAAAACTCATCTGCTTATAATTTTTAGGTACAATAGAAGATGTACCCACATGGGTATTGTCAGAGACACTCTTCCTGAGTCAAAAGCCTGAGTGGTGTAGCTTTGGTGAGTGACACAGCTCTTTTTAGTATTTCTGTGAAAAGAGTACTTAGACCGTCTTTGTAGGATCAGGTCCTTTGGGTGCTGGTTGTACAGTCGACATGTTGATTTATCATATGGACGGAGCGTCCATATGGTCACTAAACATGTCCCCTGTACATGCAGCGGAGCGGTCTTGATTGTATTTAGTGAAATGCTGCAAATACACCACGCTAAACAGCCGAACAGGTAGGCGACCCTTGTCAAAGTGCTTCAGTAGACCCACACATGAAATACTCGAATCGGTTACCACACCGTCGATCTAAACTTTGTGAGCGGGCATGTAGACGCGATAGTCTTCCATATAAGACTTGTCACCGTTAAAGTCATTTGTATGCTTTAGTTAGAATATCTCAATTCTGAGCTTATCTGGGCGATCTTTCTAGATATCTGTCACAGATGAATATTTCTGCACCAGTTTTTTTCGAAATCTTAAGAATATGTAGCAGATTACATTTGATCCGAAAGAAGATCGGATATGGTGTGACCGAGTTGAATGTATATGATTTTAAACAGGAATTCTAGAGTTTTTGATGGCGAATATCGTTTGACATCCATTTACTAACTGCTAGCTATTTTTTATGATAATTTGTTTATTTATGAGCGTGAATTGAAAGCATAGGAATACGAAGTCAAAGACAAGCATTCAGCCTTATTCTACGTTACCACGGATCGGTTTTTCGAACCTGTGGTATGTGGAAGGTTAATTTAACACGTAACAAGTAAAGGTTTTTGTTAACTAAATACGTACAAAATGCGGATATTTTCAGTCGTTACGGCCATAGTACAAGATTCAAAAGGGAAATTTTCTGTCAAGTACTTGATGTATTCTTGAATTCTACTCTCAATACTCGATCGCATAAATATTAATTAAGATTGACTCGAACAAAACACAACAGGCTTCAATTGACTAGGCATGTTGCGCTAATACCAGCTGGAATTTACCTAACCTGACAAAATATGCTACTAGTCTGAGCATACAGTGACAAAGAAGAGCTGCTGTCTATTGATTTCTTCATCTTTTGCATAGTGGTCAAAATCAACCGTACTCATAGAAATTGTATACTCCATTCCATCAATATCCAATTTTCATCTGGAGATTTTGCAGAGCCGGCTTCTAAGAGGCGAATTTTTATTCTCAGTGTACATTTTGTTTTATTTTCACAATGTTTTTTAGCGTGTATAAGTGTTAGTTTATTAGTTATCAGTGATTCAAGCTGTACAAGTATGAGCAGAAAAAAAACCTAAACCCATCGCAAATCCTAAACAGTAATCTACAAATGAACTGCAAATCCCAACCCAGCAGCAAATGTGAGCCTTTTTTATCTCTCACGTAGCATCAATCGAAGCGAAGGCCGTCATAAACTGCGAACGTAATGGCAAAACCGTTCGCAAAAGTCGATTGACACGAATACGAGCGAGAAGCGAGAACAAATTGAAAATGCCCTCCAGCGCCTACTTTTCACCCCGGCCGGCAGCCAAAAACTTCCATTATCTCACTTTGTCGTTGATGGCTGACTATGTTTCTCTGCGGAAAGAATGCAACAACAAAAAAACTCGGAACAAATAGGTGGTGGGTGCCTTTTGAAAAGGATTTTCCAGCATCCGTGTAGATATTTGTTGCTTCATCTCATGCTGATCCTTCCTAGTGCTCGAACTTGAAAGAGGAAACTTTTTTCCTTCCATCATCGCGCACAAGCTTTCGACTTCTTTGTCGGTGGGTAACAAAAAAAAAATGTGCCGTTTCACACTACCCGAACTAGGAGCGCAGCGAAGAAAAGAAGTGCTCCGGCACGCACACAGGATCATTGCAGGAGGTACAATAGCAACAGCGAAATACCACCAGGCGATGTCGTTTTCGTGCTCATTTGCGAAAATGGAAAATAATTTTCTCTCATTGTTACAGCCGTGCGGCGTGTGTTGCTTTTGCTCGTTCAGTTTTCCCCCCTTCTTATTTCACCTGCACAAGTATCGTCGGAAGGATATCGAGGGTTGTGCCTTTTCTGTTCAAGCCGTGCACCATGTTATTATTTATCTTTGTTTGCCTAGTGCTGGTTTTCCCTGTTTTAGCTGTGTTCATTTTTTGTTCGTACTCTGGGAAGGTGTTGCTTCCACTAGGGCTCCGTGCCGGTATGCTACTACTATAAATTTATTGCTATATATTACAAAAATACTATAGGATTCTTTTCATATCTAACTTTGATTTTTCTGTAGATATTCGCCCAATGAACATGAAAAGAATGCTGCGCCATCTGCCCTGTCCTAAAATCCTTACGCTTGTTTGGCTCGCGTTGAGCAATAATTTGATAATTTTCAAGAGAGAACATCTCTCGTTAACCCAGGGGATTTCAGGAAGAAGAAAAATCTTGCTTCCTCATAAAGGTCCCAAGATGTCCTCCTCTGAGAGTGCGCCAACAACAACCCTAAATCCGAAGTAAGCTGCTCCAGGACTTTGAAACTTTAATTCTTACAAGGCTCATTCACCACTTCCAGGGACACCACATGTCAGGCATTGCGTTGCGTTGCGATGCGTTGTGACGATGATCTTGGCAGATTGCACACTGACTTCATCATGTCTTTCTGCAGATTGCCTAATAAGAGTTGCTTAAGAAATGGTACTTGGGAGATAATACCAATTCAACCAGATTAAACCATCAGCAGCATTATAGCCATTATTGCCGGCAGCCCCCATCTTCATCGTTCACGGGGGTGGGAAAAGGTAGGGCTAGAGAGGAAGTGTTGATGCTTCACTTACTTAACGGAAGGACGACGATTGATCAGACTCTTCCATAAGTGTCGCGGAGTTGGAGATTTGGGAAGGTGTAAGGTCTAGGATTCGCTTCAAGCCAGCGATGCGACCATAGAGCATATTTTATCGAGTTTTAAGTTAGTCCTTGAGCGTTCGGTTACTCGGATAGGAAAAAGGTCTTATTTAGATTTTTGGGGTATTTAACCTCTGAGCAGCCGGCTGCTCCGAGTGGTCTTTGGTTTCTAAACAATGGCAATTTGAACTCCAACGGCCGGCCGTGGGAGTATCGCCTGATGGAGTTAATCTGTCCTATCTTATCAATCGAATAGAAAGTAATGGGATTTTGTTATTTCATCCCCATGGTATTCGATTCTTAGATCGGGAACTAATCGGTAATCTCGCATACGTAGAAATAATTAGGAGATCTAGGAACGGCCAACGATGCTTGAATGTCTGATTATTAAAGTTATTCGCGAAACTAAATAAGGATAGTGTCTATAGAGTTCTAGCTATGACCACGACTATTGGCGCGCGTTGACAGGATTAACGCCTATCGATTAACGAGCTACAGTTCCCGGCCACACCACCATACTCAAACCTACTACTAATACCAAAGAGCTACTTTTCGCAATTTCACATGCTACACCCGTTTATTATCTGGCAGTACAAGTTTACTAATATCTTTGAGCGAGTAAGCATTAGTAGTTTAATAGTTTATTACGTATATTCATATTTCTCACTCCCTTTCATTCATGTATGAAAGCTGTGAGTCTTAAAGAAACTAAATAAAATATTACCATAGGCATAAAAAATGGGATCGGTTGAGGAACTGTTCAATATCGACGACAACAATGTGTTGAACTAGGGGTAGGCAGGCGACCAAAAATTGAAAGCTACATCAACTCAAATTTAATTCAGTTCTATTCAGCGCTTCAACATACACTAGGAAATTCATAGCTATCTAGAAAAATATTCAACTTAACTTAACTCAAATATGCCATGTGAAAAGTAAGAACATCTTTTTTGTGATGTATTATTGACAATATATATTCACTGTATTGGTATGAACTATTATGAAGAATAACGGATCAAAGTCTAAAAATATCCACGAATTAGCTCCGGGAAAATAAGTCTCCCAAAGACTGCACTCTCGATGGGGGTCCAAGTACAATGTTTCTTCTAATTTTTTGTTGTCCATTTTTGCTCTATACTAAGGACAATTCAATTGATGTTTCAATGGTTGTCACAATTAGTAGAGAAGCCTTGGATGTACTGTGTACGGAAACGTTTGATCTGACTATATTTTTGCCATACACATTACTGTGTAATAACAAATGAAGCCGAAGGTACTCTTTTCATGACCATTCTAATTAAACATATAAAACATATATATTCGCAGAAAATTAAGACTTGTATTGTCAAGTATGTCTATCCATCAAAAGCAGTATTATGTCAAATGACACTTTCATTGGCCGCTTGCGTTTCCAACAAATTAAATACTTATCCTGAAAATTAAAACCAATTCTTTTTCGAAGTATTAGTTTGTATAGCGCTCATTTATGCATATTTCCTGAACGAAAATTCCGAACGAAATAATATACAAGCTATAAGGATGACTGGAAAGGGACTACATTATAATCAATGAATGACTTTTGTGCTATCGACATAGCATAGCTTCACACTATTTACGTCGCTTCAAATGAAAACATTGAAATGTGTACCTTTCCCATTCACAAATCGCATTCTCCGTCTGTCGCTTTCTGTTTAAAGGGTTTGAAAGCGCATGTGGCCTAGTCTTACATTACTATCCAATATTGAATTCCAAAACAAATTGAACGTTCCAGATCCCTTATAACTAATTCAGGTCCATTAATAAAGTAAAAACACCAGATAATCTTACATGACGCCGCCAAGACAAGAACAACGAAAACGAAAAAGTGAAAACAAAAAAATGAAAACTTTAGAAAGTTCATTGCCTACTAACTATCCATTTTTCAGATGATGAGATTTTCAAAAACAATGCATAACTTTCTGATACAATAGTTTTCACATCCGGTTTATTCATTTACTTCATTCAAAAATGGTTTTTAATATCATCCTAAATAGTATTTTTTCAGTTTCTTCATTTCATGAATTTTATTCGTCTTGTTTACTTCATTTATATTGAACATTTGAATAATTTTAAGTATGTGATCTTTGCATTTTAATTATTTATTTCATTCAGCCTTCCTTTTATTCATTTTGTTCATTTGGATTCATTTAATCTACTTTATTCGTTTCATTCTTTGGATTCACTCTGATCAGTTTATTTTTTCGTACATTTTATTCATATCATTTATTTAACTTGTTTTATTCGTTGTTTTCCTTCTATGCATTTTTTTGGATTTTCCAGTTTATAAATATTTTCAGTTTCTTCATTTTAATAATTTGATCAATTTTTCAGATTTATTCATTTCGTCCAAATTATTTATTTGACACAAATTGTTTTTTTCTATTACTTTATAACTTTTTAACATCACTGCTTAGCTTTTTCATTTCAATCTATTCATTTTCTTTTTCTTTTTATTCATTTTATCAATTCTATTCGTTTTGTCTATTTGATTCGTTTGTTCTATTTATTCATTTTATTCAATTCATTTATTAGTTTTATCCTTTTCATTCATTCCAATCATTTTATTCATTTTATCCATTTTATCCATTTCATTCATTGTATTCGCTGGATTCATTAAATTCATTCTATTCATTTCACTAATTTGTTTCAATTGGTTCATTTGATTCATTCGAATCATTTGATTCATTTGATTCATTTGTTTCATTTGATTCATTTGATTCATTTGATTCATTTGATTCATTTGATTCATTTAATTCATTTGATTCAATTGATTAATTTGATTCATTTTGTTCATTTCTTTAATTTTATTCATTTCATAATCAGTCATTCCACTTATTTATTTCATTCAATTTGTTGGTTTAAGTCAATTTAATTTGTTCATTTAATTTTATAACTGTTTTTAAATTTTGCTTAATTTTTCATTTGTTGAGCTAATATAATATGATTTATGTATTATATTAATATGATTTATATTATTCATTGTACTCATTTAATGAATTTGAAAACATTTTGTTCATATTTATTTTTTTGCTTTATTTTTTATTTTGTTCGTTTTAATAATTTTCTATATTTTATTCAGTTTATTCGAAGTTTTATTCGTGCAGGGCTAGAAACTGCAAACTAATGAACAAGTTCTGTAAACTAATGAATGATCCAACAGCGGCCTGTGTAAGAAATGTCTCATCTCACTGCTAGGTGGATTAAGTTGGTTTTTGGTTCCATTTCGGGTCCCAGATAACTATGCAAAATTTGGGATCGATTGGTTTTGACCCAGCGTAGCGCATTGCGTTTGAAATTTGTATGGAAATTAGTATGGGAAAACCTACTTTTTTACGTTTTCAATTCTACAGACTACAATTCTTTCTATGGTATGCCAACAGTTAGATAGAAGTGTAGTCCAGGATATGCTGAGCAACTTTGCCGAAGGATGTATGGTGTTAGAATGTCTCTAAAACAAGTTATAGCTATTCAAAGTTCGATAGATCGAATTAAATGCAAAAAAAATCGTTTTTTTGCCAACACTGCGGGTGTACTAATGATATTTCATATAGCATACCAACATATAACTTTTTCAAATAGAATTATCTTTGATTCGGGCACTGAACATTAAATACCGTTGCTTCCATATGAAATACCGTGCTTTGTAGTATAGATCACCAAAAATGGCAAATAGGATATTTTTAAATCTTGCAATATTTACTCAAAAAATAGTTTATTTGTAGTAAAAAGTATATATAACATTCTAACGAGTGAAGCTAGAGGTTCAATATATTAAGACAAATTGTTCTCCTTCAAAATATCTAAAGTATCTAAAGTGATCTTAATGAAAAATCTAAACTGCAAAAGTTATACAATGAAAACCATTTTTTAAGAAACACCCTAAATTTTTTTGGTAAATTTCTTGTAAAATGAAAAATACACGAGATAGAGTTTCAGTGTCTTCAACAAAGTTTTTTTAAATTTCATTTTCTTCATTTTTCTGGAAGACAGCGAAACTCTATCTCGAACCATTAAAAAGTCAATTTATTTGATTTTAAAAAAATTAGAACCACCTTACCCACTATTTAAAATAATAGAAAAATATTGTAAAATATCATGAAAATTAATCCGTGAAAGTAAATTAAACATATTACAAAGAGTCAATTCCTGAAAATCCAAATTTGTAATATAACTTTTTCAGTTTTCATTGTTTTTCAGAGTTTTTGAAGACGAACATTTTCTTCTAATACATCAAAACTCTAGCTTTTATTGTTCAGAAGATATAAGCACTTAATATTTCAAAAATAGTTTTTTTAAATCAATTTTATAAAATTTAAAAAAATATCGTTTTTGCCATTTTTTGCTCAATTGGTCGGTGTTAGGTCAGACTGGACTAAGTGACAGTGCATTGATTTCGAGAAAAACGCGTTTAAAGTTTGAATCGCAGCATCCTTTACATTATAATAGGAAAATAATTTTTACCATAATTCTTGTTTATTGTTTCATATTTCAAATCTGGTAAAAGTAGAATGTAGACGAAGAAATTCTTTATCCAGTGCTATCATTAACTCATTTTTTGATGTTTTGCGACTTGGTCCGGTCTGACTTAACACCGACCAATTATAACTCTAATCATGACCTTATTTATAGTTCAAAAATAATTATCTTTTATTTGCCCCAAATGAGTAATATTGTTATTCCAAGCAACCTCATTTTTGGCGAACAAGTGCTCATAACTTTTCAACGGAAATAGTTAGATATATGGTGCCATGAAACAAATTATTCGCCTTAAAACAATATTAAAGTTGTCTGAAGACTACTTCAGTTTTAAATGAATACAACAAAAGTTATTTAAATAAAACTGTATTTCTAAGAAACACCCTATGCTCCGACTTTAAATTTGTTGTAAAATAAAAAGTATGACAGATAGAGCTTACATGTCTTCAGCAAACTTTTCCAAAATTTGTCGTTCTCAAACTTCGCTGAAGGTCATTTGACTCTAGCTAGAATGAATAACAAGTTAATTTTTTGATCTTGGTAAAATTAGAACCACCCTAACTGTTGTTTTAACAAAAAGAGGGGGTCATAAACTACGAAAACTTCTCCAAAGACTTAAGAAGGCTAAGTTGTTTAGTTTTAATAAAATGTCAAAATTCTTGCTAAATTTGCATTCTGGACCAATGTGCATTGGTATGTTTGGATAAATTATTCAAAAGCCTTAGTTCAATTTCATGGGCGTAGGTAGTTGAGCAATAGGGCCTAGTGAGGGGAGGGGGGAGGGGTTTAATATATAGAAATTCGAACTGAAATATTGTCGAGTTGGAATGTTCAGAAGAATTATTTTAAAACATTTGCACAATGTCCTATGCATAATAGTAACGATGAAACGAAACCTACAGTATCTCTCTGCCTTGACTTATATCAATGGAAGTAAAGTTACAGTAAATCTAAAATCTATAATGTTATTTTGGTATGCTACATGAAATATCGTTGGTACACCCGCAGTGTTGGCAAAAAAAATGATTTTTTGCATTCAATTCGATCTATCGAACTTTGAAAATCTATAACTTGTTTTAGAGACATTCGAACACCATACATCCTCCGGCAAAGTTGTTCAGCTTATCCTGGATTACACTTTTATCTACTTGTTGGCATACTCTAGGAAAAATTGGAGTCTGTAGAATTGAAAATGTAAAAAAGTAGGTTTTCCCATATTAATTTCCCTACAAATTTCAAACGCAATGTGCTACGCCGGGTTAAAACCAATCGGTCCCCAATTTTGCACAGTTATTTAGGACCCGAAATGGAACCAAAAAAGTGCTGTGTTGAAAAAACGATCATTTTGCCCCACCCTAATCTACATTCCTTCTAGAGCACCAAACGCTTTGTAATATTGCGGAAGCCTTGACGGCACCGCAACTAGTTCTAGGAGATTTTAACTCACACGGTACGGTATGGAGTTTTCTTCATGATGATAATAGATCAACATGAATCCAAGATCTTTGCGACAATTTCAACATGACCATCTTAAACACGGGAGAAACGAAACGGATTCCTACACCACCTGTGGCTTTCTTAAGGTACTTATTATATAATTTCTGTGTTCGATTTCAATAATATTTCGCCACACTCCACGCATGTCGAGAAATCCGTTTTCAAGATACGAAATTTTCCACATCGTGCATCAGACACATTTTTCCAAAAAGACGTACCCCCTTCTTACCATCTGACCGGAGCCACTTATGAAGGACAGTGAGACAATTTTGCAAACAATGTGATGTAGGATGCTAAAAGTTACAAGTGATCTTATCTTGTGTGATAATGGAAGTTTTTAGTTTTCACCAGCAAACAAAAATAAGAAGTAGAAACGACTGCATCCAATTTAGCTGCCAGCTTGTGACTTTAGTGCTTAATTGTTTTAATGACAAACTAACAGACTGATTCATTATCTTAGATAGTAAAACTCTATGTGCACAATTATTTGATAAAAGGTGAGTTTTTTGTTATGGCAAATAAATTTGAATGAAAACTTTACTCAAACTCCATATAATTTGCCCCAGCCACAACACTCATTCGGCTCAGAGCTCTTCCAATGCAGCAAGGGGAAAGGCAGGCAGGAAATTCAACGCACCACAGGAGGCTTTATCTTCTCGCTGCCTGAAGACTGTGGTGAAAGGATTCAAGCGAATGAAAGAAACAAACTTCGCAGAAAGAAGAAGAAAAGCAAACAGGAGCTGCCACGGTAGGTCGGGCTGTAGTAGTCAGCTTAGTGCTACTACACATAGTGATTTTTCATTTTAAATGAGAGCAATTTGTTATCCCGATGAGGATAATGTGGGTTTGTTATCCTGCAGTCGACGACGCAACAACGGTTGTTCCTGTATAGTGCTGAAAGAAGTTCGCTGTTCAGCTTTCAGCGAGAATACCACTTTCGACATCTCCTTCTGTTCTCATCTCATCCCATTCTTCACAAACAGTTCACTTGAATAGGAAAAGGATTCCGGGTGTATGCGGGAGATTAAAAAATGAACCGGAAAATGTTCTTCTGTTCGCAGGACTTCGCGCGGCGGCTCCGGAAAACAATGATTGCAAAAGAGCTCCTGCAAGCTGAGCTCTTTATCTCCTAAATTCAGTTTCTATGGGGATACGGTTTCGAATTTGTGAAAGGTAGGACTTACCTGGCATGCTGAGGGCCCACATTGCCGATGTCGTGGGCCGAACTCGCCGTTATGTGCGAATCGTTGATCGCTCCGGACTCCATCCCTAATGGATTTTTGCATTTCTCTGTAATTAGAAGGGGAAACCGACGGGAAAAAGAAAGAAGAAAATCGATTAGTCTTGACTCATTAGCAACAGGTTTCGGTTTGCAACGTATAGCATCGTGCTCACCATCAACCAGCAGAGCAGTGAAGCTGCAGTGGTGAACTGAACAGAAAAGTGCGGATGACCACAGCAAGACGATGCTGGACAGAACTAAATTACTTGGGACTGGTTGGAGCCGGTCTGACGGTGATGTTGAGGTATGATTTGTGGGTCGGTTTTCGAGCAGTAATTGCTTTGTCGTTCTGTACTATGATTGACTCGGGTACGGATTCGCAGTGAACTGATGGATTGTGATGGTAAACTATTCAAAAAGGTGCATATGTATAAGATTATCGAAGGGACTCAAACGAAGCGCAAAGCACTTGTTTTATTGTCACACATTTGAAAATACCAAAATACCGTCCTATCGCGTCAGCAATTGCTCCTTGAAGATAGTCATTTGCTTCTCAGTAGAGTCACGTTCTCCGCAAATAACACCACGTTTTAGAATGCAAAACAACCCATTAAATCGTAAGTTATGAACCGTGTTTAACTGCGACAGGAATGAATGATCATGTCCACAAATGAACTAACATCAGCTTTCATCACCAGTGCCGCCATCTACATGCCTAGTCGACAACTGTACATATAGTTATGCAATAACCGGTGCAGTACGGTGGACTATTCCAAACTATTATACCAACCAGCACGAACTCGAGCAGACGAAACTTTCCGAGCGCAAACTGAATTCAGTGAAACTTGTGCTCTGTATAAATCATAATTTTCTCTCCGGATGCTGCAAAGGGTCCGATAGAAGGATGAAGGGAAGGAAAATGGTGTTACAAACCGGCAAAAACTTCTGCTCGAAGATAGTTTAATTTAATGTTTGTTTATAGAACAATGAAAACTGCAGATTCTTCTGCCGGAGAATCCTTTTCTGGTCCGGTCAGGGGGAAAGAAAAAAAATATATGTAGGTAAAGGTAGAAAGCAAGGACCGAGCAAGAAAAAGTTGCTGCGGATACTTTATTATGGTAAGCATCAATCAAGTGAAAAAGTTTTTGCTTTAGCAATCCTTTCAGCCTAGATATTGAAGGCCGACCAAGAGGACTTTTGTTTGATTCAAAGTCCGAGCTCGTGCTCGTAGCAGGATATGAGAAACTTTCAAACCATGAAATATGAACTAATTCAAGCATAGTTTTGCGAATGTTTTTTTTTCTGTTTACAAGGGCGCGAGTGTTTTGTGATGCTCTAGGGAATGGAGCAGGATAATTGGATTTAGCTATTTACTGTCAATGACCGGGAACTCAACAAGACGATCGTACCTTGATCGATTTTCAAAAACGATTTAACATTTCGACGGATGCTTCGGATTATTATAATAATTTTGAGAGCTTGGAAATGGAACCTCATGCAATTAGTTACACTTCACATTTGATTGGAGGCATCTGCTGTTTCGGGTTCCGAGAAATCCGTCCTAACGATGAAACCACTTAGACCCTTTTGTAAATTTGTGTCAATCTCTCAACCAATTATTTTGAGCAAGCAAATGGAAGTAGGCTTGCCAAACTATAAAAATTATTACTTAACTTTAAACCACTTCAAAAATGCGCAAAAACAATTCGCTACGTTGCTTTTCTGGTGACGTCATTTCTTCCTATTTGCGAAATACTGACAGCGAAAAAATACAGTAATAATAAATAAACAATACACTCTAAACTACTTCTACTCAAATTTTCAAGAGAAAATACAATTTTAACTGTCTTCTGATAGGTTGTATTATTTCGTTATTTCTAATGGAAATATCGAAATATCGGTACACGTACATCGAAATCTAAAATATTTGGACATACGTATCCTAATATAGTAACCCTGAAAAGAGCATATAATGAGTACTGTTATTTCGCTATTTCAATTAGAAATACCAAAATAAAGTAAAAATTGCGGCAGTCGTATTTTTTTACAATAGAGAATGCAATTTACGCACTGACCCAGTACACGTGCTTAGTAGATGCCAAGCTACCACACGGAGTGTACTGGATTGTCGGGCTCCACCATGCACAAGGTAACACCGACTAAACTCCATTGGGCTCCGCCGTTGTTCTACCCAGGGACTACCTCTCGGTATTACTTCTGGGGGGATGGCTGTACCTGATGTACTCACTCATTCTCGCTCACGCGTTCTTACATCCTGTATGAGGCTTACTTGGGTGCTCGCTCTGTTACACCGTGATTCACTCTCTAACACTAACCATGTGAGGCTTATTTTTGTGCTCACCTCTAACATACCATGTGAGACTGACATGGATGCTCACTAGAGTGACAGAAAAAAAATGACCACCATCGGCCCACCCCTGAGTCGATTTCTAGTCCCACCAGGAGTGTCTGCTCCAAATTTGAGCCAAATCGAACAAGTCTACTTACCGGACCAACGTGCTTGAAGTTTGTATGGGATTTTTCGACAATTTACATGGAGAAAACCCACTGGCGAACATTTTCGCCGCTAGGAGGCACTGTATACATCAGATTATCACCAAAAGTGAAACTTAAGAAGATAATTCTATTATCTACAACTTTGTTGAAGACTGCAAACTTATAACGAAGTGATGTCTGAGTCAGTTTTGCATGGGGCCTAGCAGTGCATGGTAGTGTATCAGTACTAGGTTCTAACAAACTAAACATTTTTATGGAATAATGGTTAGATTTAGCTCACTAGTGTGTTCGGAAGAATTGTAGTACATAATACGAGTTATGTTTTGGTTAGAAAACTTTAGTTCCAGCTGTGACCGCATAGATGGCGCCACCACTAACTTTTCAACGGAGAGAGATAGAATTTAGGTGTCTTCTACAAAGTTGTAGAACAAGATTTTTTCAGTAATTTTGCCAAACATCTTGATATTCTATCTCTCTCCTTTGAAAAGTTAGTGTTGGCGCCATCTATGCGGTCACAGGTGGAACTAAAATTTTCTAACCAAAACATAACTCGTGTTATGTACTGCAATTCTTCCGAACATACTATTTAGCTAAATCTAACCATTATTCCACAAAAATGTTTAGTTTGTTAGAACCTAGTACTGATATACTACCACGTACTGCTAGGCCCCATGCAAAACTGACTCAGACATCACTTCACTAAAAGTTTAATAACTTCTTTCAACAAAGCCGGATTGACTAGCAGTCTTCGACAAAGTTGTAGACAATTAAATTATCTTTCTTATTTTCACTTACAGTGATAATACGATGCATACAGCGCCACCTAGCGGTGAAAATGCGAGCTAGTGGGTTTTCTCCATGTAAATCGTCGAAAAATCCCATACAAACTTCAGGCACATTGGCCCGGTAGCTAGACTTGTTCGATTTGCTTCAAATTTGGAGCAAGTACTCCTGGTGGGACTAGGAATCGACTCAGGGGTGAGCCGAGTGAGTTTTCAAAAATTCATTATTTTTCTGGGCACTCTAATGCTCACCCTATCATCTGATTCACTCTCGATCATACCACTCTATTACGCCCTGTCGCTCCCCCTGGCATCCTATGTGGGACATTTTTCTTAGGCCACACTTCTGACATACCATTGAGGCTTACTTTTGTGCTCACCCCTAACATACCATGTGAGGCTGACTTGGATGCTCACCCTTCACTTCTCTGCCACGCCACGAGGTATCAATAGCAAAGTCCCAACATACTACGCTACGACCCTCCCATCTTGGCATGAGGCAGTCCATATATACGCCTAATCACTCACTATTCTGCCTTGCTTCGGGGTGGCTGGGTTTACCCCTTACGCGATTACCAGTCGCTGCGCCAAACCTGCCACAGCATGAACACACCATTCGCTCACTTTTTCGTGCTCGGCTCTTTCTGCTCCAACTAACCCATCACTAGTTAGCCGCGCCCGTCGTCTGTTGCTCGGTGCGCCAGATTCCCTGTAGCCTGCAGGCAATCTGGGTGGTTGCAGTTGAGACTGCGTTCCACTTCTTCACCGCTTGACACATCCGCTGAATAAGGATATCAGAGGTTGTGTCCCAGCCACAGACGTCAAGCATTGCTCTCCTTTCGACTTCGAAGCGAGGACATACAAACAGTATGTGCTCATCAACACATGGGCAGTCAGGGCAGACGGGGACCTCCGCGGGCCCGAACCTGTGGAGTTACTATCGGAAGTAGCCTTGGTCTGACAGGAATTCTGTCAGATGGAAGTGAACTTCCCCATGGGGTCTACCCACCCAGCTCGATATGTCAGGTATCAGCCGGTGGGTCCACCTACCTTTCGAAGAGTTATCCCACTCACGCTGCCATCTGGCGACCCAAAACACCCTGGTGCGCTCGCGGGCTCCTCTATTTCCACGTAGCTCAAAGCACTCCTCATCTTCCTGGATGACCAGCCCGACTGGCATCATGCTCGCTATCACGCAGGATGCATCGTGTGATACCGTGCGGTAGGCAGATATCACTCTGAGGCACATCACGCGGTAGGTGCTCTCCAGTTTCTACAGGTAACTGGTCACCCTCAGTGCTCTTGACCAGGTCGAGCCGCCGTACCTGAGGATAGATACGGCAACGCCTACCAGTAGCCTACGTCTACTAGCGCACACCTTTAAGCTGTTGTACATCATCCTCGATAATGCCGCAACAGCAGTCGAAGCTCTCTTGCACGAATAGTCGACATGGCTGCCGAAGGTCAGCTTGGCGTCTATGGTGACTCCGAGAGACTTCAGACTCCGCTGTGAAGTGATTGCGACTTCTCCCACCTGGATAACTGCATGTTGTGCCGACTTGCGGTTTGTTAACGATAACAACCTCCGTCTTACGTTGAGCGAGCTCCAGGCCTCTCGCGCTTATCCATTCCGTCACAGTGTTGATCGCGTGTTCTGTGGTCAGTTCTACCTTAGGGATTGACTCCCCGTAGAGCTCCAAGTTTACGTCGTCGGCAAAGCCGACTATCTTGACTTTAGAAGGGAACTTTAGTCTCAGAACCCCGTCATACATGAGGTTCCATAATACCGGGCCCAGGATCGAGTCCTGCGGGACTCCGGAGGTAATAGGAACCCTTTTCTGGCTGGCATCGGTCTCGTATAGCAGTACACGGTTCTGGAAGTAACTTTCCAGGATCCGGTACAGACCCACCGGTAGGCTAAGCCGGTGTATCGAGAGCGCGATGGCATCCCAGCTTGCGATGTTGAATGCGTTCTTCACGTCAAGTGTCACAAACGCACAGTATCGAATGCCGCGCCTTTTCCGTTGGATCGCTATCTCAGCAGTCTTTTTCACTGAGTTGATAGCGTCCATCATGGACTTACCTTTCGAAAACTAAACTGATTGCTTGACAGTCCGTCCGTACCTTCAGAGTACGGAGTTAGCCTGTTGAGGATGATCCTCTCCAGCAATTTGCCAGTCGTGTCGATCAGACTTCCCGGGCTTCGGCAACAGCACCAATTTCTGCCTTTTCCATCTATCGGTGAAGCGGCATTCATCAAGGCATCTCTGCATAGCATGAACATGTTCGGGTTCGCTATGATCTCTGCCTTGCCTTGCACTGTTTGGAACTCCATCCGGCCCTGGAGCTCGAAACACTTCACGGCGGTTCTCTCTTGCATCCTAGGTACGGGCTCGTTGCATCCTACGTCTAGCTATGAGGCAGGCTGATCGTAGGGCTGCAATCCCGGCACTCCACCAGTATACCGGACGTCTGCCGTTTCTTGGCAGGGTTTTCCTCAGCATTGTGGCGTCGCACGCGCATGATAGGGCGGCTACCAGCACATCCCCGCTTAGGCTGTTGGTGTTGGCCTCCAGTTCCGCAGCATTCGTATCATCTGCCCAAAGTGTATGCTACTTAATTTCGGCAATGTCTGACATTACCTACCCATTTCTTTAATCTAAAACAGAAAAATTGTTTTGAAAAACATAATAATTGCATAACTTAAGGCGATGTAAAGCTACTCTTTTGTGAAATCTCGATAGAAAACAAAATTACGTGTTGTTGTAGAGAATTATGTCCCCTAATTGTAATGAAGTTTACCCCCACAAGTGCGTTTTCGCTGCCCATTTTTCATAGTGTAATTTACAATGATTTTGAAACAGTGCGTATTTTACATGTTTTTGAACATTTTGCAAAGCGTTACGATTGCGATTACAGGGGAAAAACTTGGTTAAATGATATTTTTTTTATTCATGTCGTTTATTTGATAGGCACAAATGCGTTAGCTTGGCGGTGCCAAATTCTTTTGTTTTTACATTTTGGATATTTTAAAACTAGGAGGTTACAATTTTGAAATATTGTTTTTATAAAGGAGAAAAATTTTACAGCTATCTCAAGACTAGAAGGTTAAATGATATTGATTAAATTCTCTCAATTAATGTTGCATTGCTAAACTATGATTATAATTCCTTGGGTGGTGCGTTTTACCCCATCTTTTCCTAAATAATGATATGATCAAACCTTAACCAAGCAGGTTTCTTAGAGTGGAATTTTCGCAATAATCCTGCAACGAACGCAGTACCAGAACATTACTTTTAATAGAGATTTTCACTTGTTGAGCCGCGATCCTCGCAAACAAAATAAGTAGAATGTACATTGCGTCATCTAGCCGCACATAAACTAAGCGGGTCTTAACTTTAATGTAAAAATCTCGTCATACATCAATCTGTTATATAATTAATCTGGTTTTACGGATCGATATTTAACTATATTTAAATATTTATGATACGTAAAACTTTTTCCCAGTTTACCCCGAGAACCGAGTACTTTAAATTTCCCCCGGGTAGTGTAGAAATGCTCTATAAACTCGTAAATAAGCTATACGAAGTAACTCGTATCAAGTCATCAACAGAACATCATAATATGCGCTTCCAATAAGCCAACACCATCTCCTTGACACAACGAAACAACCAGTGCTTATCTACCTAATCATCGATCGCACCCGCACCACCGCTTGCCAGAGAGTACTCGCCAGTTCACACTTCAATGTATACACCATAGTGCACTCTGGGACGCGCGCCATGGTGCATTTATCTGTACACGCACCTGACGCCAAGAGCAAGGGAGCGTGGTTCTCTCTATGCACCAAACCACCCCATCGCTAATCCATTTATTCATCTCCGAAACAAGGAGCTTTTTGCTTTTTCTATGGTGTGTCATCATTGTATCTTCTGTGTATGCATGAAACTGACACGCCAGTACATCATTGAAATGAAATGCCATCAGCGCCTGACGGCAGTCATGGGATATATTATCTACCACTGAAGAATGCGAACTGGCATGAAACGCACCAGCTGCTACGCCTACAACATCAGAACACAAACTAACGAATTTTTACTTTTGTTCCCTTTTTATACGTGTCGCAGTTCATTGGATGACAAAGGGGCAGTCTTATTAACGCTCGCTGCTTGATCGAATTGTACCGACCGATCATGGATGAGATAATTACTGCTTTCATTAAATCCATTCTTTCCGTTATTATTAGCGATTGTACATTATACGGAATTGGATACAAAATTGTTGTATATATTTCCAATGAGATAGCGCAATAATCTTATTTTTTTCATTCAGTACAACGGCAGATATTCACGTTTAAAAAATCGGGTGAAATTTTGAAACGGGATCCATATATTGAAACGTTGAAAGTATTCTACTTCAAAAAATTGATTCCAAATATCAACCTCACTGTTTTTACAACGATGGGTATTATGTCAAATTTATGGATAAAATCACGAGTTAAAATTTCGTTTAATAATCATGCTTATAAAAATATGTGCTAGTTCACATACAGAAATACCATTTAGTATTGGCATAGCGGAAAACGCGAAGTTCACAAAAAAAACAATTTAGCTCATTTATAACTGTAACTGTCTTCAGAAATTATAAACAGTCTACAGTGACTTGACGTATCACACTCACACAACATGAATTTCAGGACGACGATTCTAATGGTGTTTGTTACAGTCACGAAATCGAAAAGACGTATCATGCGATTTGCCCAGTTTTAACATAATACAAACGCGTCAAAGGTGTAAAAATGTTACATTACACCAAAATGTTAGAACAAAAATGTTAAATGTAAAATCTGCGTTGGAATTTTATCAGTATTTTTGAAACAGCATTCAAAAATTTCCACGCAACGATCCATTTGAAAAACTACTTGAGGAACATTTCCACAAATAAAAGAGTTATGCAGGTATTACGGAAGGAAAATTTTACATTATTATAAACACATGATTTTTGTTCACGGTCCTGTTTCCGGAACGCAAAAACGTGAGTATTCCCTACTTCGTCGCACATTTTTCAATTTTTCCGTGTAACAATTGTTAGATATGTAAATATTCCTTAATGTTTCGATACAGCCCGTGTTGTAATATATGAATCAATTTTATTCATACATGCTGCATGAAGAATGTTCAATTTACCCTCCACAGACAAAGTGAAACTAAATCAATCTGTGCAAGTTCATCCACTTAATTTACTCATCTTCCGTTTACGACTTCACTAACGTAGCATAAACTTTCTCGTTGTTCGTTCCGTATCGAATCACTCCGGTTTCAATCCATCAAAAGAATCAACTTTTGTCCACTCTTGTCTGCTGATACCGTGTTCGGTTGCTTCACATCCGACCACCTCCCCGTGCGCCCACTCATCGGAGCAAGCAAACCGAACGGGTGGACAACTTTATCGCAACAGAGACCGGCGGAAAACGAGCTCGAAGCGGACAACTCCTCTCCGTCCTCCTTAGTCTCCTCCTAGGGGATCCACTTTCACTCGACCAAGAAGTGAGTGAATTAGTTTAATAGCACTCGTTTCGGCGAGGCGCTTATCGAATTTGGAATTCTTTACACTGCCGACGTCACCCACCGGAGAAAAGAGGAAACGGAAACGACCAGCTGACAAAGTGATTGAAAGTTGGAAGTGGCGAGAGCCGAAGAGCGAGGAACTAGGCGGAACAAGTTAGGTAAAAGTTACTCCTTTGAGAATGAGTCCCACACGATTCGTTCGGTCATCTGACCAAGGGTAAAAATTAGTCAACGATAGTGGCTGAATAGCAAGATTTGAGGATCGGAACACGAGTTGAAGGAGAAAGAAGAATTCAATGAGTTGGATTGAAATTCAAAACAATTGCACTCATTCCGAGTGTTATTTGTACCTAGTTCAATCTTTATGTCCAAGGTATACATGATTATTTTTACAATCGTCCATCGCAATAATTAATCATTTTTTCCACGAGTAAAGTTCCAACAAGGTAGTTTCTGAATTAATAAAGCATCTAATTTCGAAATCACGTTACATCGAAGGTGCATCATTATAAATTAATTATCCCGTGCAACACTGCCTGCAATTCAATTTAAAATTTACCTTACATATCAAGTTTTTAATTAAATTTACTACATTCGAATCGGAGCCCGACTCTGTGTGTCTGACTGCACTCCACTGGGGAGAGGCTGGATAGTTTGGAGACGGTTGTCTCTGTGGCTGATGGGAAGGAGCAAATTCTGACACACCCACTCCTATCAAATGACACCCCCGTGACGTCTGTTAAGATCCACAAATGGTTGACTGCACGGAACAAGTGTACAAGCATGAACTCCCGCAACATCCAGCAACCTCAATGCCAACAGTTCACAGTATTCAAGAAATGCTAATCCAATCCGAGGAAGACAATAAAGCCAAGTCAGCAACAAGATGAGGAAGAAAGAGGTAGCTCGAAACTATTCCTGCGGATGATTCCTTTGCCCCTACTTCTTCGGTTCTTACGCATCAAGCTTTAAATTAAATTAAATTTATGGTGCTGCACATAAATATAAATTTTAAAACAAGCCGTACGTTCTCTTCGACTGACATCGAAAATATGAAATTCTCGGAATACGCATCGGTTTGCACTTTTCTCATGACACGGACCGGAGTAGCAAGTACTTGATGCGGGCACTGCTGAGACTTGTATTCTGTCTTGAACGTCCAACTGAAGAAACGTATTGAAGATACGCAGCTCCGTTGACCTCCAAGCCCATCAGTATGATACTGTGGCCAGGTCTGCATCGCACTCTCGTATCATCCCCGTTGGAGATAAAGGAGGAATTGAGCCTTCTAGAAAACGAGGGAAGTAAAGAGAAAGAGAGAGAAAGGGAGACCTGTAATTACACACTTTAAATAACTACACAAGACTGGTCATGGATGGGCTCACGGTGCTCGGAGATGTTCGAGATATATTTTCTTAACCGGTGATGCCTGGGAAATGTTGAATAACGAGCTGATGAGTTTGAAAGCTGCTACAAGTCGGTACCAGAACAGATTTCCAGCTCTAAGGAGAAAATTTAATTTACAAACAGTGTGTTGCTATTCGAGACGATGGTTTGAAATCTGTACGGATGATGGTCACCTAAAAGTTAAATGTTTTGATACACATTTTATTGACTACGATGGAAATTGTTTCTTCGTGATAGTAATTGATGTTATCCGTTAGTTTTCCTTAATATGCTGTGGTTTATTTTAAAAACATTCCGACTGTGGTATAATAATATTGAAGGGATTTATCGAAGAAATCTTTCCAAAACCGATAACAGCATAAGTCGAATGATATTTTACTGTTTGAAGAATAACAGTACAATCACAAAAGCCCATTTCAACATAAACATTTTGAATCTCTGAAAAGATTATGACATGATGATGTGCTTTTTTGTCTATTGTGAAATATTCCTTTGGAAGGTGGATTGACATTGTTGCATTGGAGGATTGACTCGAGTCTAAGATATCAATAAAAAGAAAGATACCCAGATTCGATATTTTCTCATTGAGGACCGACCCCCCCCCCATTTTCGTTTATTAGAACCATCTGTTGAACCAAAATACTACTACTACTACTACTACTTACTTTTTACTTCGTTTACTTTTTGATTCTGTGAAAATGAATGGAACTGGTTCTTCGTAATCCGGATTTTCCGGAGTAATGTGCCAGTACTTGGGTATGATTTGTAAATTTTAACTATATCCTAGCAATATGAGTATCAAAACTCTTCAAATTGTCTCGGAAGTCTGTTATTTATTGTTACGGGACCGTATGGAAATTTTGACCTCGGAAAGGCCACTCACAGCCCCAGGGGCACCTGCTCCGGAATGTCCGTTCCGCGGTCAAATCACCAAATGATTCCAAAACCACGAGATACAACGTACTGAAGAATTTGATACCCATATTGCCAGTATTCCATTGAAATTCACAAATAGTATCCCAGCACTGGAACATGCTTCCGGAAATCCGGATTCCCGGGAACCGAATAAAGTAACCCGATTAATTTTTACCAATTCTAAAAGTAGATGAATTCCTGAGTCAAAAAACACCCAAAAGTGTCGAAATCGGTTGGAAATTGCCTTAGTTATTGGGATTTCAGTTTTGTGGGTACCCGGGTAACTTCGTTGGCCCTTCAGGGGCCCCTCCCCACTCTCCTCTTATTATATCAACAATACTATTAAACCAAAAGCTTGACTTAGTGAAGTTCTAGAATGTCACAAAGTTTTAATTTCAGCTATGGATAAAACATTGGAATTTCATTAATTGAAACCTGAAAAGGTACCCGGGTACCGCGTCGGACACATAACGGTTAAATCCATATCAACTTTTGAATAGAGCTAATAAGATTTGTAAATAAACATTTGTTTGTCTGAATTCTCTAAATTTGTTATAATTTCAACCCAGAAAACACTTGGAATTGATTCTATTAGGGGTAAAGATGTTGATTCATGTGTATTTCACATGAAAATCAACTCGACAGTGGAATAATGAGCGAAATAAGTTTGTTTACAAAAATCTCATTAGCCCTTTTAAAAATTAATATTGAAATGCCAAATTGATTGCCGGCAGAATTATCAAAATCGATTTATTCTGTCAAAAAATACAAGACCTGAGGTTGTCAGTCAAGAGTCTAAGCTGACATTCCGGTCGACAAGGACCGCTTTTAAAACGCGAGGCAGTACTAAGTAACGGGTGTTAAAAGAAATGAGAATTTTTTCAGTCATGTAGTTAAAAAGTAAACAAAAAATCAACGAAGTATTTTTTAATAAAAACATTTTTATGCTTCAAAAATACCTCAATGAATATTGGAGAAGAGGCCCTGGTCAGCCGTACGACGCAACTTAGTAACGATGCTCTCACAAGAGCGCTTGACGGATACAATTCCGGATCCTGGTGGTCAACTGTTTCGTAGTAACTTTCATCATCCAGCACGAACGACGCCCCGCGGAAGATCTTTGTCATCCAGCGGTACTGCGATTTCACGATCGTTATCGGGGTACTGAGTCTTCTTGCGACAGATGATGTCCACTATCTTGAGGGTTCGGTGAATCAAGGTATGGGAGCAGTGATATTTTCGGCCGGTGTCGCGCAAACTAGTTCCGTCCTTATTGTCGAAGATGTCTACCGTAAACTTTTTTCCTCGATGACCATGCGTTTCGTAAAACCATACAACACGCTCGCGGAGTAGTTGCTGTTTCGACGTCATATTCGATTGAACTGACAACATCCGAGTAAAAAGAAACATGCCACCCATTTCTAGAGAGTCCAGAGACCGATTTTCTTGAAGAATTTACGCTCTTTACTTTAATTACAGAAAGATATTGAAATCATTCACATTTTTATTCATTAAGTCCGCCTGCTACAAAGAACTGTACAGAGAAGTAGACGCCAACTCCTAGGCCAACGCTTACCGTGTTGTGATGGCTAAGATCAAGGGTCCAACGACGTCTACTGAAAAGTGCGCTGACTAATTGAAAATTATCGTGTAGGGTCTTTTCCTGAAGCACGACCCAATCGCACGGCCGGCTACACCATACGTTGTTGCGGACGGTGGAAATGCTGGTGACAAGCGAGTCTCCAACGACGAAGTCTTTATAGTGATAAAAGGGCTGGAAGCGAAGCAAGTTCCCTATTCGGACGGTATCCCCAACGTGACACTGAAGACTGCGATCCTGGCGTTTCTGAACATGTTCAGGCTAGTTCTACAAAATTGCCTGGACTTGTGACACTTCCCAGATAGATGGAAAAGCTGGTGTTGTTCTCAAAACCAAGGAAGCCACCGAGAGATCCAACGTCTAATCGGCCTATATGCCTGCTAGATACTCTTGATAAACTTCTGAAAAGGGTAATCCTCAACAGGCTGACGACCTGCGCTAACAGTGAGAACGGACTATCGCAGAAGCAGTTCGGATTCTGGAAAGGGATCTAGACGGTGGACGCCATTCTCACAGTCATAGCGAGCGTGGAGAATGTATCGAAGTAAAGGAGAAGGGATAATCGTTATTATGCCGTGGTAATGAACGACGTAAAGATCGCGTTCAATAGCGCCAGCTGGCTGGCTATCACCGTAGTGTTGCAAAAAATGTGGGTCCTGGACTATTTGTGCAAGGTTCTGAAAAGTTACTATCAGAAACGGGTACTGGTCTACGAGCCAAACATGGGACAGAGGTCGATTAGGGGCATGACGGGAGCACCTCAGGGCTCCATACTCGGCCAACACTCTGGAATATAATGTACAACGGTGTGTTCACACTAGAACTGCCCAGGCGAATCGAGATCATTGGCTTTGCAGATGACGTTGTCCTGACAATAACTCGCAAAATGCTTAACCCTCTGGAAGTCACGCAAATGGCTTAATGAACGAGCACCCGCTGGTACCCTAAGACGATTTCGCTAGATTTTCAAAGCAGCGTGCACTCAGGGCACAAGCGCCGGAAGGTTAAGAAAGTGAAGATGCTGACGGTAGAGACAATAGGCATCGTGGAAACCTGGATGGCTGATCTCAAACTGCAGCTGGCTTACCACAAGTTGTAAGTAGTACCGCTCAATAAACATAAAAGCCTATCTAGGATGCAGTCAACAGAGTAGTGACGAGTATACTTTCCAAACTGCAGAGGAAGTGGCGAAGGGACCAACAAAGCAGCACCTCCGACTAAAAGACCGTTGTTAAAAAACAAATCGGGTTCGGAAAAGCACCGCCGCCGGGGAACTCTCCGCTGGAGTAGACTAGGTCCACGGCCTAGAACCAGTTGAATAGTACGCTAAGCAGCATGGGATTCAGGTCATTGGGGTGCCAGCGAACATGACGCCAGACTCCATCGGTATCACCGGATCGACATCGACACCCTACCGGGGAGCGCGTAAGTAGGCTGATCCGCGGAGGGGACTTGATTGAGTAGACCGAGTCGAACAGCCGAGTCGTTGGGGCGCCGGAAGCTCACTCACGGAAACAGTAGTTAAATGGTGCACTGAGATGAGACTAAATGGCGATTTAATAGATGGAGACGAGTAGCAAGAGAAGAGTCGAGACCTAAATGGCTCAAGAGTCGCGTCCGGGTCAAGTGAGGTTTTGGCGTGACGCAATAAATGTGTGACCCATATATTTAAATTTGAGGTTCAATGTTACGGGCAGAGCTGGTACTGAGTGAGTAAATAAAAATGCCAAATCCCTATTTTTCAGATAAAATTTAACTACTTTTGAGGGAATTAAATGTATTACAAGATTATCATTCAGTTTATCTTTCTCATTCTTCCCCTAATCACACTTAATATTTTATACATTCCGTCGTAGAAAACAACCCACGTGCCAATTTCCAGCCCACGTTCCTGTAACTAAAACAGCTACATCTAAACTGTTGCCGATAGAACTACGAAACCATCCCAAAAAGATCCCCTAGTTTCAAATTCAGATTATTCACTTGCACTTACATCATGGTTCCAATGGACTCCCAAATAATGACTGGACACGGACGGTCTGTTCAAACTGCCCCCCCACCAAAGTAAATCCAGTACTTTGTTGCGCTAAACCGACCGACTGACGGTTACGCTCTTTCACTATCTTCACTTCCATTAGTCGAATAATAGGGTAAACCACGGATGCAAGTATGTCAGTGCAAGTCTTGCCGGTTCCGGGATGACGCCGGACGGAACGTCCTTCTGCTGGCATCAAAGTGGTTGTTTGCGTTGTTGTGGTGTGAGTGGTTGCTTTCCTCCGTTCAACATATCCCCGGTTAAGCTGAATTGCGGTAATTTTTTCCACTAGTGCACTTCCGCCCCCGGAGAAGAACACGGCAATGGCTTATGGCATGCCCTGGGTGCAAGAAACGGAACGTTATGTGGGTTGTGGCCCATTCACCCGTCGGTTGTAACGAAATGTGAATATTTCGTGTTACAATGCTTATTTTTGCTCCAAAAATATTGTTTCAATCCACCAGCACCGCACGAGAGTCATGCAGGATGTAGGCAGAAGCAGAAAAGAATGCGCGTCCCATGGAATATGTTCTGTTCCGAGTGTTCATGAAAATTGTTTATGAATTTTGTGAAAAGCGAAACACCCCGTTCCACGGTCTGGGTGCTGCATCCGGTTTAGTCGTGTGGCTTACATGGGGGCGTGGGTACGCTACCCGGTGCCAAGTTCAAAAGAGGAAGTATTTTGAGCATTTTGTATTTCCATAGGACCTTCCTCCGCCCGGATGGTTGATGTTTTCGTTCTGCACACGCTGAACGGCCGGAGCGACGTGGCCCCGAGATTGAAGGCATCCCGTTGTGTGGAAAATAATGAAAAACAATAAAGGAAATTAAGCATATTTTCGAAATTGGTTTTCCCCTGGTGCTGTTGGTGCTACGGCTTCTGATATTGTTCACAACAATCAGTGCTCAACGGGTTGAGGCTGCGGAGATGGTTTCCGACCCAACAACAATGAAGTGAAATGCCAGGCGAGTGTTTTGGAGGTGAGAGTATACTGCAGCTGACAAGGATCGCTTTTCTAACCTGCAGTAAACAGTACAGTACAGTACCAGTATGGTATACTACATGAAAAGCCGTTCGCTCTGATTTTCATCCGGGGCATTCGCCTCACATTCTCGTGAAAGGCGGGTTGGAATTTTCTTGCTGTTCAAGCAGTTTTTACTCCGGGCATATTGGGCGCCTGCATCTCAAACCAGGCAGCCAGCTATCCAACCTCAGGGTTATTTAGTGTATAGTGTTTGAGGAGGTCGAACTAGCCTCGAAATCGAAACTGGCAGCAGCGATGGGGTGAAACTTAATTTAGTTTTTGCATCTTTTGATGCTGCCTGGCTGGGTGCAGATGTGGTTGGTATGTGTATTATTCCGTAGAGCATTGTGCTATTTTTCGACTGGCATAGATGAAAAATTTATTTTTTTGACGTAGTATAGGGGAACATGGGAAGACTTGACCAGGTTTTCAGCTAAAACTGCATAATTCTCTAAAAAAGACCTTCAATCCCTTAAAAGTCATTGAGATATAATGTGCAATGTCTTCATGATTTTTTGCAGAATTTTTAATTTAATGTTTGAAAAGTTTTTCTGAGATGGTTTTTTTGTGGTCAAGTCTCCCCACTGCGGGGAGACTTGACCAAAGCGTGGGGAGACATGACCAAGAGAATTTTGAAAAATCATAGCAAAAAATAATGACATAAAACATACTGTAATTATTTTTTTCCATATTGTCGAGATCTTTAGGTAGCAGTAAAAATATAAAAGGCCTCCCCAACATTAGTTATTGCGTTCAATGTCATTCAAATTCTAGTAATAACTATTCCAATGTTCCAATGTATGTAGAATCATTTCACTGCTTCACGAAGATTAAGATAGTATATTAGAACATTAATAGTAATTAGTAGTCGAGTAGATATGTCCATACAAAGTTTTCTAAAAATTACATCATTTAATGCAAATTTATTATTCACGTAATACTTTCTGTAAGGAAAGGATTTTTCATTCCAAACTTTTAAAATTACCTTAAGGGATCGAAACAGATATAAAAATATTCTTGAAAAAAACATAAGAATCGAATAGAAGACGCAATAACCAAAAATAGAATTTTGCGCTTGGTAAAGTCTCCCCATGTTCCCCTATGTCTAACCTTTCAATATAGGAGCACCGTTCTTAAATTACAACGAACAGGTTGTGTGAGATTTTGAACGATAATAAATTTTTGCATCGCTTTTGTAAGAAAGATGTGCTCCAAAACTTTATCTACTAATAGTTATGATTTTCATATTTTTTTCATTTAATTTCTTTTTCATTCAGAATGTCTGTCTACTACTCCAGCTCACTTTTAAAATTTTGGAGAACTTTAACATTTAATAAAGTTTTGGAAAATTTAGTGAGCAGAATGTAACCGCTTTTTTTAATCACTGTGGCGCTTCTAGTTGTAGGAACGAGAAAGTAATGCCAACGTTTTGATCGTTGAATTTTATTGATAATTGGGGGAAACTTATTTTACGTGGCAGGCCCGTAGCCAGGATTTTGTTTCGGGAGGGGCTTAAAAATTATTGCATAAATGTATTAATTCTGCTGACTTGAGATAGTCACTGGAAACTGAACGTAATTATGAAAAGTTCTTAGTGAAAACAATTCCAAAACTAAGACAATAGACACTAAAAACCCTAAAAATATGTCTTCTATTACAAGAGAGGCTATAGTGCATCGACGAATTAAATTTCATTATTATTAATTTACAAGTTAGGAATATCTCTAGTTACAAAAATGAATATTCAAGAGTTCAAAGTATTTAGGGCTGCTTGAAAATGCTACGCACTCTAGACTACACGTTTACAATTTGTAGAAGACGCTAAATTGGAATGAGTAGAAAAATATGCAAAACCCGTCTCACGAAACTTTTCACGCATTTGCTAACCAGGAGAACGAAACCATCGCCAAGGTTGTCCCCATGGATAGGAATATATCAGTGTGAAATCCAAGTTTACCGTTGCAAAGAATGTCAGAACAAAGTGAATGTCGAAATTTGCTTCAAATCTTCTGATAAGGCAGGTGATTTGTAGATGCGGAAAATAGGTTCAACTCCTATTTTCATGATCAGGTGTCTTGCTACTATTACTAGTTCTGTGACTTCATCCGAAATTTGCGTCAACTGAACTTTATGAAATTTACAATTTAAATGATACTGATCATGTCGTAATCACAACAATCCTAAAAAAACACATTTTTTTGACTCTCGTGGGAAATGGGTTAAAGCCTATCTTCGACAATATTATCAGGTAACTGAAAATAACTATCTATTTATCTATTTAAGTAGATTCTTTTTAGATATTTTTTATATCATTGAACATTCGAATTAAAAATATCGTTGACTGATTTTCCTAGATCTCTGACACTATAGTGAAAGTCAAAATGTAAAGTGAGTGCAAAAAACTACTGATTTAACTACAAAGCAAGAATAAGAACCTTAGCTCTATTGACTTTCAGCAATCTTGCAAAACCGTTGGAATTTGAGAAGATTACCAAGCTTAAGTAAATATTATATTTGAACATTTGAAGGCTTTATTTCCGATTTCATGGGTTTTTGGACTATGTAAAATATATATTCCAATGATTAATTCTACTAATGGAAACTATCCAGAATTTAATCTACAGAGTGAAACTGCTCAGAACTTGTTCACTAATCGAGAGAGAATTACTTAGCACTAATTAGTGAATGCTACTAATTTACTTAATATTTGGTAAATATAACATTGATGACACCACTAAAATAACTAGAAACTATAAACAGGTGAGTTTAATAATTTCAGCATCACGTGCTTCCGACACATAAAAGAGAACACATCGCGCTTACATCTAATTTGCCGAAGAGGCTTTCTTTTAGAGTTGTCTGTTTTTGAATTACAGCAAATTATATGTTTCCTGTGAAACTTTTGCAAAACTTTTTGTCAATTCGTTAAACAAATATGTGGACACTAATCTTCTCACTAATTGGTTTGTTTTTGAATAAAAATAATTGTTTTACCACTATTGGGGAAAAAGATTCAATTAAAATTGTTGTACCCAACGCATCAAAGTTGTGCGGATAACGAAATTATAAGATCAGAGCGCAATTCCGAAAGCACTCGTGTTGAGTGTATAGAAAATAAAGAAGAAGATCTTGAGTTAATTTCGATTGATTGATTTTTTTTCCTCTCATATCTCTCTTATTTAAGATTATCTTTCTCATTTTATTCCATGGCGAGCAAAAACAGAACGGAAGACTGTCACATACTGAAGATATGAAATCGAAACACTTATCCTAACTTATTAGCTTATAGATTTAATCAGTCCCAACATTTTAGTCGCTCTTCGTGATTCGTCATATTGGTTTACCACTTTTGACCCGTCCACTTTCAAAAGAATTTGCTTTAACTCTTTTGTTGCAGATATCACGGATTTACGGATGAACAGTGTATTAGTACGGAACGAATTCCTCGTAAAAATGAAATGAAGCATCAACAAAAATGGTATTGCGTTAAAATGACGCGAAACAAAAACTGTCTTCACGGCTGAATCGTCCTCAAACAAATTGAAATACTTTTTGTGTAGCACAGTTCAGAGAACAGAGTGTACAGTGTGCACTGACCTAATACAGAAATTCAAAATTGTGCGCAATTCAAAAACTTATCATTTAAAAATAACAAACGGGGTCATGGGTCTTTTATATATTTCCTTATGTAAACAATAAAAATAATATAACGAGTTTAAATGGTTGTCCGGCAGATCTCGTGTAAGCGCTTAGCCATTGCACGTAGAAACCTGTTTACGAGGCGAGGAAATATGTTTTTCCTCACCAACGATGTCTTGCTTATTTCTATTTCGCTATTGTACATTTCCGTGTCATTATCGTAGTTGCTGCCTTTATGCTCGCGAATATATGATTTCTTCCTTACTTCTCGCCCTCAATAATTGCCCTTCCGAATGGATTCCATTTCTGCAAATGTGACATTAATCTGCGAGTAAGCGGTATCCGATCTTGTAGCGGAACATTGATTTTCTCATCGTCCATATACTGAAGGATCTTAATTATAGCATTGTCACACACAACCATGTGTTTTAAGTTGTGCGAAATGAATGGTTTCGTCTGGGCTAATTTGCTGAGCGCTAAATGCCTGACATGGTAGAACTCGATAAAGGCGGCTTCCGAAAGTCTAACCTCCATTTACACCTTCAGGAAATGTTCCACATTATGAATGCTCGGTTCTATGCGAATCATCAATAATTTTATAATCACCGTATTTGGCTGGAGCACCACTTCTTGCTTCTGCTACTCACTGATTTCGACAATTATAGTAACAGTTTCTTTTATTTTTCGGACAAGACACATCATATAAAAGTTACTATTTTTGTCGTTCGCTTCGCACTGGCTCGAGCAAAAGCATAAAGCACACTTAATTTCGTGACCAATGCCTTTGGTGGTTAGGAATAGCCTTCTTCAACTTTTTCTCAATAATTTGTTCAAACCAAATTTTGTTAAAAGTCGCAGGTTTTTTTAATTTATTTTTGAAAAATTTCGGGAGGGGCTTTAGCCCCCTAGCCCCCCCTCTGGCTACGTGCCTGTTACGTGGGAAGGGCGTTTGGACTTCTAATGACCATGAATGACCATTAAACATTAAATAACCAATTTATTTTGTTCAAAACGCTGACCTCATAGTAGGTGAGTTCTCGTCTGTGACAGATCGCTTTGTTCACCTTTGGTTTCGTCCCGTGAGTTCTAAAACAAAAGAGTGTGTTTTCACACACGTTAATATTGCTTTATCAGCTAATCGTAAGCTGATCGTCGGTGATCCATTGTTCCTGGACTATTTTGGTACGGAGTGCGAATGGCACATTCAAGTGAAGTTAAATGTCGCTGTTATATTACATTTCCCGCTCTTGTCTCTTCTATTATCCTGCGCTAGGCTCTAGGCCCACGCAAAAGACTTCACCTGACAGTGATTCACTGCAAGGTGAGTTGGAGGTCGGAGTAAAACCGTCTCCTCGGTTCAAGCTATATCCATGCTCCTTAACCGAACCCAATGCGATCTTTTTGTGGGCCAAAACCAGAAACTATTTAAATTTGTTTGAGAATTTCTCAAGTTCTGACGGAGCGGTATTCGGCCGCGACAGAAATATCCAAAATTCGCCCAGATAAACCTCAGGTGGCGGTAAGTGGTTTGAAGCAGTTAAATAATATCGCAGGTAACGGGCATTCTACGATGGAGTACTGGGGTTATATACCAGCTAACCGAGTTGAAGTAGACGGGGTCGTCTTCGATACTAGTTTGAATTGCATGGGGTTAGCTGTTTTAAAGGCCAGTGAAGATACTGGACAGCAAACGTTTGCATTCAGCATCAGTCGCAGCTGACGTGAAAACATATGTCAATTTTTGAGAAGCTGTTCCAGCATTGTCTTTCACTGATATTAACCAACTTTTTGCTAAACTTGATGTCTGAAAAACAGGCATTTTGGCGAATGTCTCATCAATTCCTACATCAAAAGGCAGCTTGCAGGTATTTCCAGAACCAATTCCTGATCTACGGTGACAAACGGGGGACAAAAATCAATTAAAATTGCGGCTGGAGTCCCGAAAGGCTTTGAAATGGAATGTATAATGGCACGCAGATGCTCAAGCTGCCTAGGGGTGTAGAGATCGTAAAAAGGTGCAAATGTTAGCGATAGAGGCGATCGACAGGATTGGAAACTGGATGCAAGTAATGAAGGTGCTGATAATCCACCACAAAACTGAGGTGCTATTGGTAAGCAACTGAAAAGTGCTGCATCGAGCAGAAATCACTGTCGGGGAGCATGTCATAGTCTCCAAGCGGGCTCTAAATCAGCTAAGCGGAATGATAGATGACCGACTGGCCTTCGACACCCATGTCGAATATGCCGGCGAGAAGGCGGCCAAAGTTATAAACGCTTTAGCCAAAATCTTACAAAAACAACGTTGGGCCAAGCAGTAGGTAGACGCGTCTTCTAGTTAGCGTATCATCGCTGATACGGAGGTACGGAGGCCCGGTCTGGGTTGTGGCGCCTGAGACACAGTAGTACGTTCAGATTCATGGCCATGTGTGTCGCGAGCGCATAGAGGGCTATCTCATCAGAGGAAGTCTGCGTTATCGCTGGAACAATCCCTATCGCCAACATCCTAGTGGAGGATACCGAACGCTATAAGCAGAAGCGGACAAGGGGAATACGGAAAACAATAAGAGCTGACTCGATGGCCGAATGGCAGCATAACTGGGACTCGTCGGAAAAAGGAAGGTGAACTCACAGACTCATACTGATTCTCTCGACCTGGGTAAATAGGAGGTATGGTTAAGTAACCTTCTATCTGAAGCAGTTCTTGTCCTGGTTGTTTTAACTAGTACCTTCACCCTTTTGTACGGAATGCATAAACGTTGAACATGTGATCCTCGTATGTCCTAGATTCGATGCAGCGCAAAGGGATATACCTTCGCTTAACATACAGAATATTATGGTAGAGATGTGTCGAGACGAGGCCACATGGAATACCTTCAGCAGAATAGTGACACTAATACGGTCGGAACTTCCAAGAAAGTGGCCAATAGAACAGCAAGCTGGCAACACCAACTAGCATGACGTAGGCGATATGGGCGAGTGGTTCAAGTAGGTTATAAACCCTGCGAGTATGGTCGTGATGAAACGCAAGCCAGGTCTTATGGATTCCCCAGAGCGGTTCACGTCCCGACGGGTTCCAGCACGGCGTGGACCGGATACGCAGCGAGAAACAAGCACTAAGTTACCAACACTAACAGGTGGTTTCACGGCGGTTTAAAGTCTATTGAGAGTGGTTGTGAAGGGATGCGAGTCAAGTGTCTGCATTTCCGGATAGGATCACTTCTTAACGAGTTGGCAACGGTCCTGGGGTCGACTGGTTACGCAGCGAGGGTTGGATAGCATGCTGACTCAACGTAGTGGAAGCAAAAGGGCTCCGCAAATGCACGGGCATGAGAACAGGTGGGAGCTAATGACAGTAACACTAATTCTGTCTGAGCTCCAGCGCAGCGCAACACCAACAAACAGTTTCACGTCGACTAAAAATCGTGTGAGAGTGGCTGTGAACGGATGCGAGTTGGCTTTCGGAATCTCAGGATCGGTTCACGTCTTAACGGGCTCCGAAGTTGGCGACGGCAGTCGCTGGTGCACTGTAGCGCAGCAAACAGTAAGTGGGTAAAAAAATAAAACACCCACACAGCAAACAGGAACAGTTGAGGAGCTACGGAGCTCTAGGAAAGAAGAGGTGCAAGAGCACAATCCCCTCCCTATATAATAACCAACTGGGGTGCTGGAAGGAAGTGGATACGGAGACACAGGTTTAGTTGGGTAGGAGAAAGAGTTGCAGAAAGAATTCGACAGCGCTACGGCCAAGTCGGTAGTGGATTCACTCTCGATAAAAAAAACACACACATACGCACTCTGCTATATTTCTCCTTAGTGAGAACAATTTAGGTAAAACATATTTTTTTCATTAAGGAAAAAAAATGTTTAAACCATCTTTGCGCATGAGGAGCACAAAACCTATAGCAAAATTAGTTATCGAATCCTGGTAAAATGCCTCCATATGACGGAGTGATCACAGACAGTCGCCCTCCTCTCCCCCATACCTCACCGAATATGAGTGGCAAAATTCTCTCGAGGATTTCGGCACTCACAGAAGACTTGTAGAAGCCTTGCAGACAAAGCTCTGTCAGAACTTCTTCGTGAGAATTCGATCACTGAGCACTTCTTCGGATTTACACACACGCGGTTCTTTTTACACAACAATCAGCGATGCTTTCAGACTATTGCTGGAAAAATCGCAATCCTTAATTGAGTGAATGAGATAACATATGTTAAGTTCATACATATGCGAAGGACTGGCGATGAATCTTCTGCCATAAATACGCGTTATTGGAGTACAGCAGAAGCATCAACTGTTCAAATTAGTTTCCCTGGATTATACCTGACGTAGAAATCAATATTGGTTTACGGTAATCTCCAATGATAACCATTATCTCTCGATATATAAAAAAAGATCGATAGAACGGTACAAACTATCACTGATTCCGGGGACGGGCATAATTTAGTTGGTAAATCAATTGCCTTGTACGCAGCTCATCTGGGTTCGATTCCCAACCCCGTATATAGGGTTAGAATTTTTCCAAAGAGATCTGTCTAACCCGATAAGAGGCGAATGACTTTAAGGTTAAAACCTCTATAATCAAAACAACAAAATATATAATTGATTCCACGTTTCTCCATTTTGGCGATTGTTATATCTGGTTCACTCTATCAAAAGTAGCAGAAACGTCGGTGTAAATAATATTAGTTTGAGCGTTTGCCTGTTACGTAGAATGTTAAACATTAACTAATTAAATTTCGCATTGATTTTTTGAGCCCCCACCGAAGCTACGGGCCTGCCAACTCAAGAAATTTTTGTTTCAAACGTTTTCTGTTGGTCTAAAAATTTTATGAATCTTGATATTAAAATAAAAATTTACCCCCATTCGGTAAAACAAATTTCCATATGCGCCACATCCAGAGGTATGCAAAATGTAGCAGGTTGCCGCGGAACACTCGACGGGAGTTTTCTCAATTTCCGAATCCGATTCACTCTCGTATTCACTGACCGAAACGAGCAAACAAAATTCGTAAATTAATAATCACGTGAGTGAATAAAATATGTATTTCTATTACCCTTCCTTCTTGGGCTGCTGCAGTAGAGTGGAAGCTGAGGAACTTGCTTTGCCATACGTAGGCGGAGGGTATTCTTATTCTCGCCAAGCAGCGCATGTATAAGGAAATTCATTCCTTTTTACAGCCCACTGCGGCAAGGACTACGCCATCAGAGAGGCGAAAACTTTCATCAATAATAAATTGATTTTATTTCCACGTGTGCCAGTGTTTGACTGTTCACTCGCCTTATCGTCCTGTTTTGTTCGTCATTCGGGTGGAATTGAGGAGCAAAAGGGCAAACACACAAACACACTCGAAGACGTCCATTTACGACAGGCGAAGACGACTCGGTTGTCGTTGGAAGCCTCCGGGGGAAACGTGGCCGGCTTTAACATGTTTGTGCTGCTTATGCTGCTGCCTCCATCAAGCCGGTGCCTTATTCCGTGGTCCATAAATTATGCAAAATCGGTACAATTCTTCGGCCTGACCCGTATCCTAAGCAACCGAGACCAGGTCGAGAGCACTAGATGAAGATATATTCCCCGAAGGTGTGCTGCTGACTTTTCCTCACGTATGTCAGAAATCCGGCCCCATAGCATTCTTTGCCGCATCGTGGTAGTAGTCAGGTATGAGAGTTCGGATGTTTTCCTTCCTGTTCCAGCGTTAGTGGACAGCTGTTATGGTTTGTCCCCGTAGGGACCAGGTAATGTGCGATGGAACCAGCCAGAAGAAACGAACGATGTTGGGACATTTTTATTGCACTTGTCTCGGGTTGTCGCTTGGGGTCGTGCAACGACCCGAGGACGAGTGGGCGGACAGCTTGTAAGACATCGCATCGGTCTGTTCTTTGTGAGGAGAACTGTAAAAAGATAATAAATGTATACGATGGTTGTAAAATTTACAAATAAAACTACGAAAACGATGACATTCGTGTCTTGGACTGGAAGGCTTAGCCGCGAGTTGCTTGTCCATCATTCGGTCTATACACTGCTTGGGCGGTTGGGCCAGATGACCTTTTCGTTTGGCGCCACCGGTAAGTGCAATCGGTGGTAATTGGAAACTTGGGTATTCAACATTAGTCAGGGTATGGTTTAACTAAATTTATTTATTTTATTTCAAGTTTACGATGTAGAACTACGAGATCACATGACCCATGTTGCTGATTTCTCGCAAAATTGCACTGGTTGTAAAGATGTTATGTGATCAAATTATGATGAAGGATTCAATTATATAACAAAAAAATGTCGACACTTGTACTAATGATAAAAAATCATCAAAATTTAATGAAAACACATGAACACACAAACCCAGGAAACGCTGTTTGCAAACTCTCCCTGTGCACTATTGGTTTTTGACAGCCACCGTCCCTATAAATTCATTCTGAATTGATTGAATCATTGATTCCCGCCATGAGTTGCACAAGCACCGAAGGGCGAAACAAACAAACGGAACGCATAACTAACGTGTGCATTTTCTGCCATTATTTTTCGATTTCCAATATTTTCACCTTTTGGCATTGTGCCGCTCGATGCCACCTACAGCTGAAATCCAGTGCCGCTGCTTCTGTGTCGAGCCGATATGCGACATTGATTCGATCTTTGCGCTTCCGTCTCTAATCCATCGCTCCAGGATCAGGTATGGACTGTCCCAGCTCCCGATGCTGATCCAATAGGGTTGGAAAGTACTACGTGATGCCGGCAGTTGGCCATTGGTTAAGCCACTATTGCAATAACGAGAGGCAGCCTAAAATGGTACACATAAATTTCTCTACGCTCGGCACTGATGACCGATATGAAACATCGATTTTGCCTCCCGGGGGTTAAAGCGCCGGCGATCGAGCATGGTACGTCTAGAAAGCATCGCAGTAACCGAGTTTTATGTTGAGTTTTGCTATCAAAGTGCACGAGGTCAAATCAATGCTAGTTTATTCAGCGGTGGGTTCCTTCCATCACAGTTCATGATTTAATTGGATACAGTGGTAAATATGTTTGAATGGTACATTTATTATATAGTTTTACTACCGAAATTCATTCGATTTTCTACATTTAGAAATATATGGAGAAATACAGAAGAAAAACCTTAATATATTCAAACTTCCAGAACGTGGCATAATAATGTAGCAGTTAAATGATTAAGTCTTGAGTATATATACAGAAAAGTATTGTTCAGATAGAGTGGTTACAGCATATGTTATGGAATGGCCAGATGATAAAGGATATGCCAAAGGTACCACACCTCGCCTGCAAACTAGTCACCCAAACGCCATTTAAGTTGCATTCTAAAACTAAGAGCCATGCGGATGTCCTCAAGGCGGAGTTCTGTCACCATTTTTGTGAAATATGCATGTTTGTTTGATTATCAGTTACGCTGTTTGTAGACTAGACAACAGGGCACACGCCACAAGAATATTCACTATGGATTTTTTGTACCTAACACTGTTTTAACACTGTTGCTGCGTTGGTATAGCTAGGAAGAAATATATACGGGTGTCTTGTGGAAGAAGGAAGAATTCTCAATAACCTAGTCAAAACAACACGACGACAGTCCTAATGGAGACGACTGGTGCGCACACGACTATTGTTGCTCTATAGGCAACCCAGTAACCCAATAAACTAATTACTAGGATTCTTTCTCCTTGGAAACCTTCAATGTGAAAATTCCTTGTTGCAAGAAATGGCTCTGGTGCAATAACTTGAAGAATAGGTAGACGGTTCATTGTTGAAGGTTCGAGCCGGTACTGGTCGACTAACGTGAAATAAGGTTTGACCAATCTCATTTGCTTAGTAGAATCTGTGAAGTATTTTAAAAACAAACTTTCGCTATTCTGTGTGGCGTATAATCTCCACATCAACATGGAATCTGTGGTGAAGGAATTTATACATATTTGCTCAGTCTGTGTGGCTCCTTTAAAAGTATTTAATCTGGTAGATTTGAGATCGAAACTAGTATGTTGTGTAAAATTATTGTTTTGGTTGGTGGTAAACTAAATTGAAGTGAATTTAGGATTAAAATAATTTTACGCTTTTCCTTTCAAAGAGTTCCTTTTACATGGGTCAATGTGTTCTTTGCTTGCCTTAATTCTTCCGTTGTGAGAAACGCGGTGGTAATACTAACCTTTGTTGGTACTAGTAGAAGATCTGTCAAACATAGCCAATGTGCAGTGCGGCTAATGAGATTGATATATGATAAAAATCATCCGATGTTATACCTCTCATTATATTAGGTTTTTTACTGGCACAGTTAACCTCACTTTTCTTGACAGTTCGCTTGTACTGTTTACATGGACTTAGAAAAATTTGTGGACGTCTAGATTCGCTCGAAGAAAATCGTAAAGAATTTTTCTAAGTCAATGTACACAGTACAATCGAACTGTCAAAAATGAACACTCAGTTCATTTGTGACGTCAGCGTAAAGTATTCAATTATATTAGGCTGTGCACGCAGATGAAGTCGATATAAATAATGACTTTTACTGTGAGCCGTGTTTACCAACACTGCCATTATACTGTGAAGCAATCTTTGTAAACACGACTCAAATGTCAAATTATGTCGACTTGCTAGTCGACTTCGTCAGCGTGCACAGGCTAATAGCAACGATTGACAGACAAACCTCTTACACACTAATACCTTGCTCCAGTTCTTGACAGTTTCCCTTGCCTCGCTCATGAAAAACATATAAAGTGTCAGGAATTCGTCAGAGTAAGAACGGTTGGAAAAAGATTATCCGCTAAAGGAATAAAATGCTGGTTAACCATTAACTGTCGTGTTATTCCATCTCGGCCCTACACCAAAGTCCTGGCGACGAGGACGGTTACGCATCCAATTCAGTTTTGCGGAAAAAGCGGAAAAACAAAACAGGTAAACAATCTGCGTTCGGCTGTGTCCAGAAAGTTCCGAGCGTTGCTACTACGATGTCGAACCCTGCTGTTCTGGCTCTGTTTGTAAATCTGTCCGCCGACGTTTTCTATTGAGCCGTTCGACAAAAAGAAACTTCAATAGAAACGGTATGTTCAACGCTTACAGACGGCGTTTGCAACTCATGGGATCGCTGAGGAAAATTCGAAGACAAACCTGTTACTCCACCACATGGGCCCGGATTCTTATGACGTCATATGTAACAAAGTGGCTCCTGCTTCACCGGAAATAAGCGAAAATTTTCGTTTCAAGTGTCGCAGACAGGGCGACAAGAATGCTAGTTCCCCGGAAAAATCAATCGACGAATATCTGGTTGTCCTTCGCCGAATCGCTACTACCTGCAATTTTGGCAACTACCTCGAGACGGCATTGAGGAACAAGCTGGTGTTCGGCATTAAGAGGAACGACATTATGAACCGATTGTTGGAAAGACGAAATCTCACACTACAAGACGCGCGGGATGTTGCTTTAGTATGGAGTTATCTCAAAAAGGTGTTGCTGAGATCGAAGGAAGTGTTGCCAACCAGGAAATGCATGCAATACACCATACAAAACTGCTAAAAGGGAACAAAATGTATAAGGAATAAATTGCTGTCAAAGTTGGTAAAAACACGAAAGATGCTGTTTGTTTCGTTGTGGTGATAAGTCACATTTCACGAATACGTTCAAGCACATAACTACAGTGTTCTGCAAGTTAAAAGGACATCTCGCTAGAGTATGCCAGAAGAAGGAATCCGCTTCCAGTGCCGGTAATTCACGAGCGTCGGAAAGATGTAATTCGGTTCAAGCAAATTACGCTGAAGAATGATGCAGTGTTTATGAAGGCAAGGAAGATCCCGTTCAACATGCGGGGTGCGGTCGAGAGTGAATTGGATGAACTGTTTGCCGAAGGTGTGCTTACTAAGGTCAACCAAAGTAATTGGGCCACTCCAATCGACCCGGTAAAGAAATCTCAAGGCCGTGTGCGAATTTGCAGGGATTACAAACAAACCGCGAATCCACACTTTTTGGTGGACAGGCATCCACTACCTACCGTAGATGAGATGATCGTTTTGCTGGTTGGCGGACAAAAATTCAGCAAGATCGACCTGGTTCAAGCTTACTTACAAATGGAAGTCGCTCCGGAGGATCGAGAAATCCTGACACTGAATACGCATCGTGGTCTGTACTGACCAAATCGGCTTATGTATGGGATTGCTTAAGCCCCAGTCATATGGCAACGACAGGTATTGAAGGGATGAATGTATTTCTAGACGATATCAAAATAAATGGCAGTGATCAAAACACACATCTACGTCGGCTCGATTAAGTCTGCGACTAAGTGAGTGGAACATCCGAGTAAATAGGTCCAAATGCGAATTATTTGCGGACATTATTGAGTATTGCAGCTACTTGATCGACAAAGAGGGGATTCATAAAATTCGGACGGAGGTTGAAGCCATCATTGGAATGCCAATTACAAAGAACAAGGAGGAGGTACGATCGTTCGTTGGTCTAATAAATTACTACGGACGATTTTTTAAGAATCTTAGCACAGTGCTATCCTCTCAACAATTAACTAAAAAGACGTCCCCTTCATGTGGACAAAACAGTGTGAGGAGTCATTTCGCACTGTTAAGTTGCAAATGCAATCTAAGGACTGCCTAGTCCATTATTCAACCGAGTTACCACTGTTACTAGCGACCAGTACCAGCATCACTATATGGCGTGGGATCTGTGCTTAGTTATCTCTATCCGGACGGCACGGAACGTCCCGTTCAGTTCGCGTCCCAAACCTTAACGTCAGTTCAACAAGGATACATGCAAGTGGACAAAGAAGCGTATGCCATATTTTTCGGTGTTAAGAATTTTTTCCAGTATATGTATATGATCTGAAAATCATTCTTATCACCGACAGTCAAGCCATTTCTACATTTTTCGGGAACATAAAGGATTACCGGTCATGTCAGCATTGAGGATACAACACTACGTCACCTACCTACAATCATTTCATTACGAGATTCGCTTCAGGAAGTCTACTAACCATGCAAACGCGGACGCTAAGTCTCGACTGCCATTGCCGCAGGAAGACCAACAAAACGACATTGAAGAGTCGGACATCGTAGAATTAAACCAAATTGAGACGCTGCCGATAGCCTGCGGTGAAGCTGGCACAAGCAACTGCAGAAGATCAAACTCTTCGTGTGCTGGTCCAAGGAATCAAGTTCGGACAGGTCGTGGATTCCAAGGATCGATTTGGTGTAGAACAAACCGAAATTTCGCCACACAAGGGATGCTAGCTGAGAAGAATCAAAGTCTATGTACCGCAGGTATTGCGGAAACGGGTGTTGAAGGAGTTACACTCAATACATTTTGGAAATACGCGTACCAAATCGCTGGGTAGATGTTACTACTAGTGCATTTGTATGGACCGGGATATTGAGACGTTGATTGCAGATTGTGTCGAGTGCCAATCGGTGAGATCTGAACCTGTGAAAACAAGGCTGCACTGCTGGGAAACTCCGATATTACCATCCCAAAGAGTTCACGTGGACTTTGCTGGTCCTTTCATGGAAACCTGCTTCTTTATTTTTGTGGATGCCTACATCAAATGGCCGGAGATCAAAGTGTGCAAGTCAATCACGGCTGAAAGTACAGTTAACATGTGTCGTGAGCTCTTCAGCACATTTGGGATCCCCTCGGTGCTGGTTAGCGACCATGGCGTGCAGTTGACATCGGAAGCATTCCAAAATTTTCTACGGATGAACGGAGTAATTCATAAAATGGTAGCTCCATATCATCCATCTACGAATTAACAAACCGAGCGATACGTGTAGAAACTGAACGCGCTGAAGTGCTCGAAATCAAAGATAAACGCAGAGTTGTCCAACATATTGTTGACCTTCCGCATAAATGATAAATGGAAGTTCGGAAGAATCGCCGAGAAGACCAGAAAGCTACGATACTATATTCGTCTCGACGATGGAAGAATATGGGAACGTGACATCGATTCGGAGTAGGCGAAAATTTTCGCGAAGATGCTGTCGAATCTCCAACGCCGACTATCAATCATTATGTTCCTGCATCCATGGCTACGAGCCCTGTAGTTACTGCTGCCAATCCAATGGCTGCACACCTAGAAAAAATAGTGTAAATTTACGTCTCCTGACCCTGACATATACGAGCATCAAAAATGACTTAGTTTTACGTTTGATTTTAATTTTACATGACGTTTAATTTCATAAATCATGTAATTTTACTCCACATACAGCGTTTGTTCTGAATGGTAGGAAGTGTAATTTTATGTTATTGCGCATGTAAAGTATATGTTTTTGTAAAATTGAACGGAACACGGTAATGTTCCGTCATTTCGTAAATTACGGTTTGTTGAATTGTGTCATGTTTGTAATTAAGTCAACGATAAAATTCAGATTTTTTTGGTGTGTGGTAATGATACTCCTATTGAACCTACTGCAGAGCCGGCGAGTGAAAACGCGAGTGGTACAACACCGGTCAAGGCTGGTCAATGCATAACAGTACCAGGATGCCCAGAAAAACCTTAAACTATGCCCATCACGCGTTCAAATAGGATTATCAAACATCCACAAAAGCTTAATCTGTTTCAATTTAATTACCAATAACTTATCTTTACGAGAGGGAGAAGTGTTATACCTTTCATTATATCGTATTGCAACGATTAGCAGACAAACCTCTTACACACCAATACCTTGCTGCTGTTCTTGACAGTTTCTTTGTCTCGCAAATGAAAAATATATAAAGAAATTCACCAGAGTAAGAACGGCAGGAAAAAGATTATCCGCTAAAAGATTAAAATGCTGTTTAACCATTAACTGTCGTCTTATTCCAACTCGGCTCGACACCACAGATGTATTTTTGGTTGAAATTCACGTAAACGGAGGTACTACGTGGGCTGCTAGAAGCGTACCACAGTGCTCCTGTCTAGTTATAGTTTGGCACTGGCACCTTCCATTTAGAGGGTAGAAGTTGAACCCTTCTGACTCGTCAAGTGCAGATCTGTGCCGCAAACCTTCCCAGAGTATCCAAGAAGTTGTGAGTCTCGATCATCTCAGCATCTGATCCGGAGTTCATTAAAAAGCAAAATTTTTCGTAGCATCTTCTCTTGGGCTCATCCACCGTTGGAGGTAGTGGCTAGTGCTAACCTAGCCTGGTAAAGCTTGTTGTCTAGTGACTTCCACAATAAAATCTTGGCCGCCGTAATAGCAATTCTAAGAAGAGCCAAAGGATCAAATAAAATGGCAACCACTGACAACTTGTAGCGTTTAGTGAACTTCGGCGTAGCCGTGATCGGCATTCAAGTCAATCGCAAGATTCTAACCGTTCAGTCTGAGCGTAAACCGGTCCCATATGAAATCAAAATTGCTAGCTCATCCTCGGAAACTTACCACTGAACGATAGTTCGATACCCTGTTTCATCACCAAAGTTGCCCTGTTGACCGAATCAACATGATGGTTCAATGCTCGCAGCTTTTGAATCCTTATTCCTCTCTAGCTTAAAGTGTGGTAACGACCCTTATACTAGAGACTGCACGGCTACAGTGATACCTCCGGTGCGTGTGTCTGTGTATACATTCGCTTCATTGATGACAAGGGCACCATCGCATCACGTTTGCTGAGCTTCAAAGCAAAACTTGCTCCCATTGGTAACGATAGGACGACATTACCACGACTGGAATCGTGCGCTACCGTCATTCTCACACGACTAAAAAAAATTGAAACAAGCGCCACCGATCACCCCTTGTTTGAAATACGAGTCTAGAGCGATTCCCAGATTGCACTGGCCTGGATCAATAAAGGTGCATCCAGATGGATGACCTTTGTTGCCAACGGAGTGCCAGATGTCGCAACCAGCAATCAAGTGGGGTGATGTCGAAACGCATCACAGCCCTTCAGACTTGATCGCACGTGACATTAAACCGGAACAGTTGAAGGACAATCTGGACATGACACGATTAATAAGCAATTGGACACATCTCAACAAAAAAAAGAATCAACAGAGAGCAGAAGGCAACCGCAGCGTCACTTGTCATAGATCATCGATAGAACGATATGATGTCCAGATATTATTCAAACCTTCAGAAACCGGATCGCAAACACTGCGTATATTGCTTGTTTTAACGTAAGTCTTGTTTGTTTCCTTTTTTCAAGGTTTTTGGGAACGTGTCCAATTAATAGTACACAGAAAGAATGAACCGCAACAATGACAATTCACCTTTTAATGGATACACTGAGAAAAGATATGTCCTCAAGCAGGAATCGAACCAGTGATCTCCTAGTCTCTAATTGGGTGCGTTAGCCACTCCGCCATCAAGGAACTGTGATGAGGTCATGAGGAACCGGTGTTGATTATGCTGATTCAATGAGCATCATTGGGCGTAGAGTGGTGCGTTGGCGAGTAAGGGATACATTGCCTTGTTCATCTGCTTCTCAACAAAGGCATTCTTGACAGCTTTCATTCGGTTCTTCATTCGTTACGCGCGTCCAGCCACAATGTATTCAGATAATGCAACAAACTTTGGAGCTGCATTCAAGTGACTCCTAGAACTCTACCGCCTCAAAAATCCCGCAAAAAGAAAACAACGGGTTGTTAACATCCTGCAGATAAAGGTATAGTGTGGAACTTCATATCTGCTCGGTCACTAAATCACGATGGACTCTAGAAGCCTGCGATCAAAGGTGCCAAACATTTTCTAGAGAAAATCGTAGGCAATCAACCTTCGAAGAATTGTTCACTCTTCTTGCCCAGGTTGCAGCTACAATCAACTACAGCCCAATCACGCCGATCTCCAATGATGCTCATGATCCTCAGTCACACCTGCGGAATCACTGGACGGGCTCCTACAGGTGATTAAGTCAACTATGATTACCCATCTACCCTTTCATCAGATACAGACACAGGAAGGCACACAATATTATATCAATTTTGCTTCCGCTTTATTCAATAATTTGACACCACTACTCTCCTTTCCATCGCGAATAAAAATTTTATTGAATTGTAGTATCTAATCGTCAGCACGAGTTTGACTTTAGTTTCTCTCGTTTTTTTCGATTTCACAACATTTGTAGAAAACACTACCCCAGATCCAAATGCACAAGTAAGTGTGCCCGATTATATTAAACACGGTGCATTTGGAACAAGGTTCCCTGTTCCTGGCTCGAAAAAAGCGAGCTTGATGGATTGTATATCTATTGCACTCCATTCGTGACTCTAATCTTAATCGATTTGAACTGATTCGTCGCTGTTTTACATGCAAAAAGCAACACGATAATCCAAAACTGCGGGCTTGCGGAAAAGTTATGAATTAAAACAAAACGAAGACAACATGGCCAAAGAAAAATAAATTCATCAACATAAATTATTTCTGACATCATACTGCTGATTTTCGCTTTCGTTTCAGATCTGACGGGTCGGGCACGATTTTTAAAGCCATTGAGTGGCCCAATTGTTCTGAATGGATCGGGTTTTTGTTTTTGCTACGTCGCGGTGTTTGCCACCATCCGACATATTGAAGTTCGTCACGTTTTTTTTCGAACCGATCTGGTGTGAGCTTTTGGTTTTGTGGTTGTGGTTTGATTTTCTGTGCAAACTGGCTGTTGAAAGCTAGCGCTGATAGGCGTGATTGATTTGGTGCACCGCGAGAGAGAGAGAGAGAGAGAGAGAGAGAGAAAAAGAAATCTATTGTGGACACACCACTACACCGCATGATACAAGGGAGTTGACATTATGTAGGGACAACTACAAAAAACAAGCCGAACGGGTCAAAATGTCGAATGGATCACGAGCAGAAGACGTCCGAAAAGAAGCGTGATATTTCATGTATTTTCCAAGACCAACTTTGTAGTTATCTGATCGTGATAGTTTAGTAATTCAATTCATGGACGAGGTTGGGAATGTCGCGTTGTTGCTTCAAGTTTAGTAATGGTTGTAGGCAGAAAGCTCAATTAATTCATGAAAATGAACTTTTCAGGTACCTCGTGTTGGTTGTAGATCATAAAGTTGGTTGTGGTGCGGATGTGGGCAATAAATGGATTGTCCGCACCGCAACCGCCAAAAAATAATAAAACTGCACCGCTTACCGTGTAACCGCGCTGCATTTACTGCACCGTACCACGCGGTAATGCGGTAAAATTGATGTATTTTTGTAAATAGAGTTGAAATATTATTCATTTATTTTGTATAAAGGTATATAATAACATGTTATTGTTATTTACACAAAATTTAACTTTGACGAACTCGTCACTAAGTGACAATTTATTGATTTCGAGAAAAACGAGTTTAAAGTTAGAATCACAGCACCCTTTACATTATAATTAGAAAGTAATTTTCGCCATAATTCTTCCTTATTGTTACATAATTCAAATCTGGCAAAAGTCGAATGTAGCTAAAGAAATTCTTTAACAAGTGCTATTATCGCATTTTTTTATGTTTTGCGACTTCGTTCGGTCTGACTTAACACCGACCATATATAGGAGCGAATATGTCCTTTGCATGCGTACTTCTTACTTCAATACCAATACACTAATTACGTTGTATTCATAGATACATTTCAAATTGCAGGATTGTGTGGGTTTCAACAGATTAATAGCAGCTTATTGCTTTTCGTCCTGGACCAATAACGCTTTATATGCATTATACCAGTTGTAATGCTTTTTTTTCCCATTACAATCATACTACCTTGCATGAAAATCATACGGCCTGCGTTTTGGGTGTACCTTTCATTAAAGCTAAGATTTGGTTAACTGCCACTATATCCGGAAGCCGACTGTGGTGTCATAACAATAAGGTAGTATTCCGCTCAATAGAGAATTAATTGGCGATTATCAAGCACAAATTTAAGTAAACTGGAAAGTTGAGTCAGGATTGGATATAAATGGCCCCTCAGGTAGACAAGTTCAGTGTCAGATTACCGGCGTGTGTGTGCAGGATCAGTTATTCTATCTCCTCGCTCTACCCGTGGCAGAGCTGCAGCAATTCTGTTTTGCGTGGGAGGGAGGGGTCCTTTTTTGATTAAATTTAACGTATATTTAAACTTTTTATGTTGCAACGATATATTATTAGGACGGGACTGGAACACAAAGTTTTTGTTTTATACTATTAAGAGCCATAGTAGGGGAGCCGGGGGCTAGTTGGTGGTTGGGGTAAGTTGGTGGAATCCTTTTTTCGCTGTTTCTATTAGACATATAGCGCTTTCTCTTCTTGTGTACCTCAAGTTATAGGAAACCCGTTATCCAATATGGTTTTGTTGCAAAACAGTTTGTTTGGTGGAAGTTGTGGTTGATATTGAGTTTTCGAGCATACCAAGTAAATTTTCTAAATTTTAAATACTTTGCGTTATTTAGCGTGATTTTCCAACTATTTCCTGAATGATTATATTTTTCGATAGCGCGTGAAAAGAGCTTTCAGTATCCGTATAGATATTACAACTATCCACAAACAAAAGTTATTTTTTAAATAGTTTTTAATAAAATATACGGTTGGGGTAAGTTGGCGGTGCTGCACGCGGGGCAAGTTGGCGGTACTATTTACAGTGCAAAAATGTCATCAAAAAATTTTATTTCTGGAATTCACTCCAAAGTAAGAAAATCTTTTACTTGTGTATCTCGCCAATGTAGGAGACATTTATTCTGGCCAATTGAATAAAGAATTTCGAAAATTTGATTTTGAATAGAGGGTATGCGTCAAAGTCAAAATGCCGGGGTATTGAAACTGAAATATAATAGCAAATGTCGGTTAATATACAGTTTTCTCGAAAAGACATTCAGCACGTTCCAAAAGGACCCTTGAAGTAATTGAATTTCCATTTGATTGCTTAGTTTTTGGCGCATAATCACATACCGCCAACTTACCCCGGGGCCGGGGTAAGTTAGCGGGTTTTCCGCGTCACATATTTTTATCTCTAAAAATGGAGACAATACATCAAACACTTTAAAAAAAATCAGAGATGTTGCCAACAGTCTGCTCTTCCATTCCGCGTGTTTTATTTTGCAAGATCTACCTACATCAAAGCAGTAAAAATTGAAAACTGACAACACCGCCAACTAGCCCCGGTCTCCCCTACCCAAGGAAGAGCGAGAAGGTCCTTAATCCAGCGGTTGAAGATACAGGGTTAAGTTGTCGGGAAACTCAAAGCTTTCTCATATGTCCCTATTCCACGATTTTCTAAACTTTTTCCATCGTCGTCTCACTCGTTAAAACATAAAAAGAAAACATTGGCTCACTCTTAGTCGTTAATAAAAATGAAAAAAAAAAAGAATCATTGCTGCATCGGCAGCTCCTACGCGATTTGGTCTTCGTTAAGGACGAACCGGTTGCGTAGTATCGCGACACAGACCCAATGACGCGCTCCAGGATCCCGAAGCTGCATTCTTCTTTTAAGTTGGTCTGTGAACTTCAGGTCATGAATGGTAACCGTTAGATGTTTAGGATACCGACTTATACACAAAAGCGACCCGGCTCAACATCACAGGAAAAGGCGAGTGCTTCTGGAACAAACGTGCCGCTAGTACATGGCTGACCACGTACAGACATGGCAAAAGATCAGCGAAATTATGTCGTCATGTGGCTGCGATCATTGCAGCTAGTGATCTTCGTATTGTGGGAGCTCACCAACTATCGGAAAAACTCGACGAACTAGTACACTGCCGTTATAAGCATATTTGTCCCATGTTCTATGGCTATACATGGGACAATTATGCGTAGAACGGCAATACAGCAATGGATTATCAAAATGGCTAAAGTATTACACTTCTATGACCAAATCAGCCACGAGAGGTCCGAGCGAAGTTTCAGCGAAGTTCTAGCGGATATCGGCGATATCACTAGCTTGCGGGACTGTTTTTTGGAGGTCCCCGTATAACATCGCGAAGAGCAACCGGTTAATGCGCAAGGAGGAATAGGCAGGCGAAAAAATCGACGAGATGTTAGCTGTCTCAGTCGAAACTAATGATGCACGCGAGGCTGCGCGGTACCTTTGGAATTGGGTGAAACCTGGACCAGACGGTGTCCAAAACTTTTGGTATTAAGAGCTGACCATTGTTCATTCCACGATGGCTGTATTATTCAACAGGGCGATAAGCGGAACACCGTTATTGCTGGAATTCATTACTCGTGGTACCATAATTCACCCCCCCCCCCCAAGTACATCAACACGTCCAACCGATCAAAGTACAGAACGATTGCCTATCTATTAAGTCTGCACAAGATCATGAGCACCTTCATTCATGACTGTAAAGAAAAGTCAACTTCGATGCTGTCATTGTTGGACAAATCGTGTTTTTTTACAATGGAGAATACATTTACGTACTAGCCCAGTACACGCGCTATTAGTACATGCCAAGCTACCACACGGGGTGTACTGGGGGTGTGTCGGGCTCTAATGGTGACGCAGCCATTAATACCGACTAAACTCCATTGGGCTCCGCCATTTTTCCCCCGGGACTACCTGTCGGTATTACTTCTGGGGGGATGGCTGTACTTGATGAACTCATTCACACTCGCTCACGTGTTCATACGTCCTGTATGAGTCTTACTTGGGTGCACTCTCTGTCACACCTTGATTCACTCTGTAACACTCTACATGAGGCTTACTTTTGTGCTCACCTTACTCATTCCTTGCTAGGCTTACTTTTGTGCTCGCCTCTCCCATACCATGTGAGGCTGACTTGTATGCTCACCCTATCACCTGGTTCACTCTCGATCGTACCACTCTATTATACTCCTGTCACTCCCCCTGGCATCCCATGTGGGACATTTTTCTTAGGCCCCACTTCTGACATACCCTGCGAGGCTGACTTTTGTGCTCACCCTTAACATACCGTGTGAGACTGACTTGGATGCTTGCCCTTTCGCTCCTCTGCCACGCCACGAGGCATCGATAGCTAAGTCCCAACATACTACGCTACGACCCTCCCATCTTGGCATGAGGCAGTCCACATGTACGCCTATACACTCGCTTTTCTGCCTTGCTTCGGGGTGGCTGGGTTTACCCCTTACGCGGTTGCAAGTCGCTGCGCCAAACCTGCCTCAGCATGAACAGACCATTCACTCACTTTTCTGCTCTCGGCCTTTTGACATTAAAAATGTCTTACTCCACTATCTGGGGCTAGGTGTCATTCTAAAATCTAAACTATCTCCCATGTAACGAAACTATGTAAGGTTTGCACGCTTATAACTCCGATATTACTAGATGGATTTTAATCACTCATACACCAACCGATTCAGAAACACCTAACTTAAACATTGGTATTAATTTAATATCTCCCCAATAAAAGTAGATTTTTAGAAATTGGTAAAATTAAAAAGTTCACGAAAAACGGGAAAATTACCATTCGTGAGGCAGATTTCTCAGACACAGCCGTCAAGAGAGAGCAGCTTAGTTGCTCAATGAAACACGAAAAGTCATAAATAGAAGCAACGCATGTCCGTTTAAATCAGTTGTTGCTCTTATCCCACACGAGCAACATCGTCTCCGGGCGATGCAATAAGCGCTATCGATTTTCGGTAACGTTGGCATTTGCACACACTCGCACCTAAGTGACTAAACCATATACGGCTAGTTAAATTGAGGTGACGCGTACCCGTTTGAATCAGTTTTTGTTCTTATGTCGAACGGGTAAGATCATGGCTGCAGCGTCTGGGCACTACAATAAGCGGTAGACGCTATGCATTGTCGGCAGTGGTGAGCGGATTTTTCGGGTACCAGGCTGGTACTACCAGCACGGTGTCACAGAATGATTTGCAAAGTGGGTGGGCGGGGTGGTTTGGATTTAATTCAATACGGTGCGTGCTGTCTCAGAACCCTGTCATACATGAGGTTCCATACCACCGGGCCTAGTATCGGGCCCTGCGGGACCCCGGCGGTAATCGGAACCCTTTTCTGACCGGCATCGGTCTCGTATAGCAGTACACGGTTCTGGAAGTAGCTTTCCAGGATCCGGTACAGACCCACCGGTAGGCTAAGCCGGTGTAACGAGAGTGCGATGGCATCCCAGCTTGTGCTGTTGAATGCGTTTTTCACGTCAAGTGTCACTAACGCACAGTATCGAATGCCTCGCCTTTTTCGTTGGATCGCTATCTCGGCAGTCTTTATCACTGAGTTGATAGCGTCCACCGTGGACTTACCCTTCCGAAAGCCAAACTGATTGCTTGACAGACCGTCCGTACCTTCTGCGTTAGGGGGTAGCCTGTTGAGGATGATCCTCTCAAGCAATTTGCCAGTCGTGTCGATCAGACAGATCTGTCTGTACGCCGACGGGTCGCCTGGCGGCTTCCCGGCTTTCGGCAACAACACCAATTTCTGCATTTTCCATCTATCGGCACTCGTCAAGGCATCTCTGCATAACATGTTCGGGTTCGCTATGATCGCTGCCTTGAGAGTGCTGTTTGGAACTCCATCCGTCCCTGGAGCTTTGCTCATTGCTAGGGAATTAGCCACTGCGAGTAGTTCTTCATTCGTCACCGGAGCCACCATTTCGGCCGTGCCCGCACTGTCTCGTAGTGCAGGTGGTCAGGGGCTTGTGGCTCGAGACGGGAAGAGTGCTCCGATAATCGTCGCCAACCGGTCCGGAGACCGTTCTTAAGAGCTCCCTTTGGTCTTGGCCATCACGATTCTGTAGGCGTCACCCCACAGGTTCGCGTTGGAACTCTCACACAGGTTGTCGAAACACGCTCTCTTGCTGCTTTTAATAGCCTTTTTAAGTGCCAATTTCGCAGCTCGAAAAACTTCACGGCGGTTCTCTCTTGCATCCTCGGTGAGGGCTCTTTGCATCCTACGTCTAGCTCTGAGGCAGGCTGATCGTAGAGCTGCAATCTCGGCACTCCACCAGTATACCAGGCATCTGCCGTTTCTTGGCAGGGTTTTCCTCGGCATAGTGGCGTCGCACGCGCATGATAGGACGGCTACCAGCGGGGATGCGCTTAGACTGTCGGTGTTGGCCGCGGTGGAAGCTTCGTTGTCGAAGTGGTTGGACTTCCACCCGCGTACCTGACAGGGATCTCCCGCTTTCGGATGCTGCACACCATAGTTGATCTTAAAGCGGATTGCTAAGTGATCGCTATAGGTGTAGCCTTCGTCTACCCTCCATTCCATGCCTGGAACCAGACTCGGGCTGGCAAATGTTACGTCAATCCACGCCTCCACCCCGTTTCTACGGAATGTACTAGCGGAGCCATTATTAGCTAGCACAGTATCGAGTTTCGCAAGCGCCTCCATTAGCGCTTGGCCCCTGCTATTTGTACAGCGGCTGCCTCACTCTACTGCCCAAGCGTTAAAGTCTCCCACTATGATTACCGGTTTCCGGCCCACTAGGTCTGACGAGAGCCTGTCGATCATCTGGTTGAACTGTTCTATGGGCCACCTCGGTGGAGCGTAGCAGCTGCAATAGAACACACCATTGATCTTGGCAATCGCAACACCCTCAGCGGAGGAGTGTATTACCTCATGAACCGGGAACTATCCTGTTGTACAGATTGCCACCATCCCAGACCCGTCCAACACCCAATTACCGTTGTCGGCAGGGATGTTGTACGGGTCAGATAGGAGGGCGACATCTGTCCTCGACTTCGAGATCGACTGCCACAACAGCTGTTGGGCTGCTACACAATGGTTAAGATTTAGCTGTGTGACGTTCACGGCTTCTTCTTATTTGCCTCACCGAAGGGACACGAAGGTCCACCCATAGCATGATTACGGGATTGCTTCTTAGCGGTGCAGATAAGGCATTTATGCGCTTTAGTGCAGCCCCGCTCTTTATGCCCCTCCTCGCCGCAGCGACGACATAGTTTGCTCCTGTCTTTTTTTCGTACGCCTTATGGCCGGACTCAAGGCACCGATAGCACCTATCCACTGAGGGCGGTTGGTGTATGTGGACAAATAGTGTGTAACTAACGGAACCTCAATATGGTCTACATCGATTATAAGAAGGCATACGACTCCATACCGCACGCGTTCCTCATCAAGGTATTGGGGATGTATCAAGTTGATCGTGTAGTCGTGACGTTCCTGTGATAGGCGATGGAACGGCGGACGACAACACTGTAGCTCTAAACTGGGAACCACGTGATGCGGTCTAGAACGCTCAGCATCTTGAGGGGGACATACCTTTAGACCGCTCAGTAGAACACTTAATCGAAACGGGTATTACTATCAGGTAAGGTATGAAGAAAGCTCACCAGAAGAGGTGACCCATACCTCTTCTACATGGACGGTCTAAAGATCTATTCTGACTCAATAGAACGACTGGGTGTAGACATCAAACGAGTCGAAAGCATTAGTTGCGACATCGGCATGGCGTTTGGCCTTTGAAAATAATGCCGATCGGTTCAGCTACTACTACGGCGATTGGTCGAGATCGACGAAGGTGGCATGATTCGAGATATGGTTCGCGGCGAATCGTAAAAGTATCTCGGATTCCGTCATCTCCCCAGGATTTGCCACACCGACATCAAGTTTAAGCTCCGAGATAAGTTCTTGAGTCGTGTATATCTGTATCTTGAAGTCTTTCCTGGACGCGGGACCTACAGTTTCGACGTCATCAAATGGAGCTGGACTGACCTGGAAGGTCTTGAGAGAAAATTAGGTTTAGACAAGCGCGACTGCGCCATCCTCATTCGGCGCTGGAGAGATTCCCATTGCAACCAGACAGGGAATAGTCGACATCTAGGCACTAGATGTAGCGCAAGTGCAACGACTGCTTCGAGAATACTTTGTGGAAAATGTCAACCGGTATGGAGCATATCAAGAAGTTTATGCTGCGGACCGCAACTATAGCGCACTTCACCTAGCGCAAACATATAACAACCGACATGATAGCCATCCAGGACAGGATAAATGCGACGACGAATTGTAGGAGGTATGCTTGTCACCAAGACGTCGAACATATCTACCGGATGTGCCATTCGTCGCATTAGACCATCGACCACATTTTGGCAGTCTGCTGCGTATTATCCAACGCAGACTAAACCGTGCGTCACGTTGCTAAGATTTTGCACCAGCGATTGAAGCTGCAACATAGTCTTTTGGGACAGATTGTGCCGAACTACCGTTATCAGCCTGTTCCTGTTCTAAAAAAATGCCCGTTTCAAGCTGTACTGGGATCTCCCCATCCTATCGGACCAATTCTTACACAACAACCACTCAGGTATACTGCTCTATGACAAGGCTTGACGTCGCCATTCCACTGGACCACAATCCGGCAGATATCTACGGTAGAAAAATTGCCAGATAACGCCCACTGCCTGTTTAGTGGGTAGTAAATTGCCAATGCATACATGCGCCGTGCCGCGTTGTGTTGCGATAATTTCCGGTGGTGAAACTTGTGACCGACACTCACTGACACAGTACAAACTTTACAAAATGATCTAATTAATATTTTAATTTGATTATTCGTTATTTTTTCTCCATAATTTTTTCTTGGTGCTTTTCATGCCAAAATTCATTTTTCGATGATTTACCACCACCATAGAATATTTAAGGATACTTATTTACTTTCGATTGTTATTTTTAGAACTTAAAACTAAATAAAATTGTGTAGGTGTTTCTAGTGCTACATTGGATGCTATAATGATTTTAAGCAGGTACCTATCCCAAAATGGACCTTGGTCCTCTTTGGCTTAACACAGGCCATATAAGTAAAATGCGTGTGGCGCTGGTGGCGGAAAACGCGTGGTGTCTTGTCCGCTAGGTTACTACGGCTCTACCCCCTAGCACAACTTTTTTTTTTAATATTACACGTATCGAGACGAAACATTCACCACTAAAACGAATGTAATAAAGTTTTCAACTAGCCAGAATCGCACCTCGATTGTACCTCATCGACTAGGACATCGCCACTGCGCAAAGCTCGAATAAATAAAGTGCCCGAATCCTTCCTAGTCGGCGTGAAGAAAAATTCTATTTAGAAATAAAATTTGATACTTGTGGTAAACGATGGACTACATAACATGCATGACGACGTGAAATATAGTAAGGCTTCCATTAAGGTGTGATCCTCTTCCAAGCTCAACCAACATTTTGTGAGTGCAATATTCTTTACAAGAAGAGGAAAAGTTTCAGACAAAATTAAACTATTCAGCCAGATCCCGAATCAAAATTTCAGTACTAACCAATCCACCTACCCCGATGCAGCTCATAATAAATCAAGTGGAAAAGCAATAAAGCCCTATGTGTTTCAAAATACATGCCCCCAAAACACCCACCGCATTCAGAAGAAACTCAACGGGGGAAAATCCTCAATACTCATCAAGTCTCCCATCAAACCACAGGGGAAAAAGTCCGACAAAACAACAAAAGGGTCTCCCTTTTCCAAGAGAAGATATCCCTCTACCCTACGGTTTGCCTTTGGCCAACATAACCTGAGCCGTCGAATGTACCAGTAAAGAAACTCAACAATATCCCCACTTTTTATTGAGTTATGTGGCGACCGGTCAAGTGTCACCCAATATGAATCATTTATTTCAATTACTGGAACTTTCTAACGGACCGACATTCCTCCACTCCGCAGGCAGCGGGGAAACTGTTGCGCAGAAGGGAGCTGTGATGAGACGAAGTTGTGAGTTGGGTTCGATTTCAGATTCAGGTTTCGTTTTGCCAAGTGACAAAGTATGGAAGGGGCAAACCTGGAGCGTATTGGCACTGTATCGGAATGCAAACAGTCTGGGAAAGTTAGTGAAGTGAAAAGTTTTGCAATAACTACCACTCCGACCCTTATTTTTATTCTCGTTGAAATATCCTCCATCGTTGAATGAAATCCGGAAAACATTATCACAGCCCGTTTTGATGTGTGTTTTGAATGTAAATGGTGTTTTGGTCAAAGAATAATAACAACGAATCTAATACTTTATAAATCATATCTGGAAAATGTTTTTCAAGTTGTTTTGTTTTAATAAATAGACCGACGAGTCAAAAGACTTTATGGTTTTTGATAGCGCACTACACCATTAAAACTTGGGTGTAATCAGTCCATCTCGTTTTTTGCACTATACCGATGTAGTACTAGGTAAAAACGAAAACGCTATTAGATAACGTCAATTCAGCCGCCACGTTTCGTTCATGCCTATGTTCCAACATAACTTCAGTTGATGATAATGATTTATGTTTTCAAGCTACAGCTTAGGAATTATATTGAAAATCCTAGCCCTTGACTTCTGTTGGTATAAATTTTCCACTGTCTAAAATCCAAGAGTTATTAAATTCCAACGCGTCGGCATTCCTCCCAGCGCGAGTAAATCAAAAGTAACACAATAGAACCATTCTTTCTACTTGAACGAAAATGTGTACCGCATGGTAAACTAATTTTCCCTTCTCCTCGATTGAGCCGTAAATCGTCCGCATTGAATGGAAACGTATATAATTCACTTTCCAAAGATCATATCGAGCCATAACACTTCAATAATTCATTTAAGCCTATCAAAATTCGATTAGAGCCAGCATTCAATTCACTCAGACGATTTCTCAAAACCCCTGGTTAGGAAGGGCTATGGATGGATGGGAAAACCCTTTTCTCCTCCCAACGACAGTTATGTGGACTTACAACCCTCAGCGGAATCGGTTCCACTCAAATTTTCCCAGCGTGCGTTATTGGGTAAGGTACCTACATCACAAAAGAATCGTATCGGTTTTTTTTCTTCTTTTCTCTGCCAATGGGAAAAATGTCTGCTTCTTCCAATAAGGTCCTGTACCGTGCGGCTTCCGATTCGAGATCCGACCCAGGAACGGGCTCGCATTCACTCGCTGAATGCCGAAAGTGTGAAAGCTCATTGAAATTCACCTCACAGCGATGAGTAAAAGCATTTCCATCACACCATCGTCGGTCGTCGGCATCAGTTTCAGCATCGGTTTACTGCGGTTCCTTTCGACGAATTCACGCTCATCTGCACCCTGTCCGATGTTTTTTCTTGGGAGCTTTCCTAAGAAACCATCATGGTCCATGAAGTTCCAGGGAGAAACCGCCTGTTGGTGCGGATTGCATGCGTGTGTGTTGTACTACGGTAAGACAGGGTGTCGATTTCAAGCTCAATGGACCGATTCTGTATTTGGATTCAATTATGGTTTTTAACAAGTGGACGATTTTAGGGCTCTTAAAGTGAGTGTATTTTGTCAAGAGTTTGATAACAACGAGGAAGAAACGTGTGTGAGTGTATACATTAGACTGGCTCGAGGGTGTTGGAAAATATTAAAAATCGTCCCACATATTTATCGAGCATAGCACTTTTTTGGCTTTTTTTCTGTCGGTCTGTACGAAAAGTACTTGGAAGAAAAGAAGAGGTTGAGGCTATTTAGGTAATGTTTAAAATCAGCTTAAAAACAACCTCGATGAAATCAAAATGTTCGACATAAACGACAAAGTACATTTTTTTCGGATGCTGTCAATGAATGAAGCAAGAATACCATATCTGTGCGCCTGAATGTCTCTATAATTCTCTTTTAAGGCTCAAGTTACCTTTTTACATTTCTTATAAAAGAAATGTATAGAATTCGCTCAAACTTTCAAGATTTTTTCCGAGGCCCGGAGGGCCGAGTCTTATATACCAATCGACTCAGCTCGACGATTTGGGACAATGTCTGTGTGTGTGTGTCTGTGTGTGTGTGTATGTAACGGACAAATTCTCATTCGTGTTACTCAGCAATGGCTGAACCGATCTTATCTAAACCAATTTTAAATGAAAGAACTAAAAAACAGTATGAACGCTATTAATTTGTTTTTGATTCTGATGTTTAGTTTTTAAGATATGAATGCTTGAATGCGTAAAGATGGCGTTTTATGCAGTTTTTTTTTAAATTATCTGCCGGAATTGACAATATAGATTGATAATTTTTATGTTTTTAGACAGCTTAAACGAATACCTTTCGAACAAGCTATAGATTGTTGAAATCGGACTATTATCAAAAGAGATATTTAACATTAAATGCGGACGAAAGAATTCTATCATTTCCCATTGCCAGAAATATCACCAAAAACATGTAATCTATTATTAACGCCAAAACGGCTTATTTTAGGTCAATAGTATCTTCGGAGAATTTTATGGAAGTAATATGCTCTTTCTTTTGGTATTGTGCTTTTGCTGATTAATCCCCCTATGAGTGAGATATTTTCACAAATTTTCTTGGAAGTGATTATAACGAAATGATGCCTTCAGCAAATTTGTAGCTCTTACTTTTGCGAATAACTTTACTGAAGACTTCAAATATCTATTTTGAATACTTTAAAAGTTATGCCTTGTTGTTTGTGGATTACTCTTCGTCGCCTATTTATTGTTCAATATAGTAATAATCCATTGAAATAAGCCAAACATTATTTCGATAAATCGAATTTTGTATTTCATTTTTATATCTACAACCGCTAGAAATAATCACCGAACACTTCCAAGTTGTCTGGAAGGAACTTGATAAGTTATCAGTGCAAAAATGTTCATTTGTGCGAACCTTCTTACTGCAATTTTTCTAACTTATGACCATCGGATCGATCTGAAACCTTTCGGAAAATGAAAAGCGAAATAAATAACTCCAAGCAACGGCGTAGCCAAGAGAAGGTTTTAACACCATACACCCCCCCACCACACAAAAAAAATATTGGATTGGAGTTGAAAATTTATTGATGCAAACTGATTTAATTCAATATTACTATAACATTATCTGATCCGTAGATTGATAACCTGTTGTTGTAAACATCATGAGGACTTTTGATAAATTGTCAGAATGGGGTCCTGATATGTAACTAATCTATTGGTCTTGATTTCACAGTTGTCTAATAGCATCAATATCAAATTCATGCCTGAAAACATTCCAATAGAAAATTCCAGAGTTCTGTAATCAATCATAATCCTCAGATTTCTTTTCAAATTTTCAGCTTTTTTCCTACACAATATTACGAAAGCTTATTACACAATTTTTCCTAATAGGTTTGTGAAAATTATAAACTATTTGAAATTTTTTAATAGTTTTATTTTTTATTTAACCGTGATTTTTTAAAAAAATAGTGATCATCGCTTCACAGCGTAGTCTATTTTTCATGGTTTGCGGTGAGCACGAACTCTCGAATTGCTGAACTGAAAATTATGGAATAGAAATTAATTTTTAGTATTCATTACAGACCCGCTGGTGCCCTAAGACGATTTCGCTAGATTTTTAGAGCACTCTGCACTAGACTGCCCAGAAAAATGATGAATTTTTGAAAACTCAATCGGCCCACCCCTGAGTCGATTCCTAGTCCCACCAGGAGTACTTGTACCAAATTTGAAGCAAATCGGACAAGTCTAACTACCGGACCAACGTGCCAGAAGTTTATATTGGATTTTTCAACAATTTACATGGAGAAAACTCACTAGCTCGTATTTTCGCCGCTAGGTGGCGCTGTATACAACGTATTATCACTGTAAGTGAAAATAAGAAAGATATTTTAATTATCTACAACTTTGTCGAAAACTGCTAGTAAATCCGGCTATGCTAAAAAAAGTTATTAAACTTTTAACGAAGTGATGTCTGAGTCAGTTTTGCATGGGGCCTAGCAGTGCATGGTTGTTTATCAGTACTCGACTCCCGCGAACTATATATTTTTGTGAAATAATGGTTAGATTTAGCCGAATAGTACGTTTACAAGAATTATGGTAAATAATACGAGTTATGTTTTGGTTGGAAAATTTTAGTTCCACCTGTGACCGCATAGAGGGCGCCACTACTAACTTTTCATAGAAGAGAGATAGAGTATCAAGATGTTCAGAAGAAATACTGGAAAATGCCTGTTCTATAACTTTGTAGAAGACACCAAATTTCTATCTCTCTCCGTTGAAAAGTTAGTGTTGACGCCCTCTATGCGGTAACAGGTGGAACTAAAATTTTCTAATCAAAGCATGACTCGTATTATTTACTATAATTCTTCTGAACATACCATTGAGCTAAACCTAACGATTATTTCACAAAAATGTTTAGTTCGTGTGAATCGAGTACTGATACACAACCATGCACTATTAGGCCCCATGCAAAACTGACTCAGACATCACTTCGTTAAAAGTTTAATAACTTCTTTTAACAAAGTCGGATTTGCTTGCAGTCTTCGACAAAGTTGTAGACAATTCAATTATCCTTCTTATTTTCACTTACAGTGATAATACGATGCATACAGTGCCACCTAGCGGCGAAAATGCGTGCTGGTGGGTTTTCTCCATGTAAATTGTTGAAAATTCCCATACAAATTTCAGGCCCGTTGGTCCGGTAGTTAGACTTGTCCGATTTGCTTCAAATTTGGTGCAAGTACTCCTGGTGGGACTAGGAATTGACGCAGAGGTGGGCCGATAGGGGTCATTTTTTTGTCACCCTACTGTGCACCCAGTGCATTAACGCAAGTGACGGAAGGTTATCGAAAAGTTTCGTGAAAATGAAAGTTCCAGTAATGATGATGATTTTCCCAAACGGTTCGTTTTCGTGAGGTTTTTATTTGTTCTTTGGCATTAGGATTAGCGATAATAATTCAAATCAAGAATACTACTGGGAAGTCACCTTTAGAAAAAGTCGATGTCGAAGTAAAATTTGAAACTATGCACGCATGTACTTCAGAGATAGCGTGATATCAGGAGCTGCGATTTCATTTCAACGCTTTTTTGTGAAAAGGGCGATACTTACAAATGTAAACATAGGGCTTTTTTCTTACATGCGAATGAGGGCTATGAAACGCAACAAATTAACCTAAAAATTTTAATTCTACGATATTCCTTTTTAAACTACAGCAAAAAATACATCGGGCGAAACTGTATTTTTGTTTGTTTATTTAAAGTTTCGCCCTCCACGCTCCATGCAAACAAACAGGGCGATACTTTTTTTGCTAGCAGTTTAGAGGCGAAACTGTTATTTTCGTATTTTTTAGGATTATCAAACTGATACCAGCTGTAAATAGTAACAATGATCTCTATTGAAAAAACCCCGACGAAATCGGTGGTGTAAAACGGTAGTTATTGTAAAAAAACGTAAGGGCGATACTTCAATGCTGATAGATGGGACCGAAAAAGTAAACAATCGCCAAAGGGGCGATACTATCATTTTGTCAATTTCAATAGCAAAAACAAATTTTAATTTAATAATTTCAAATACTTTATGAAGTTTTGGGTTTCGATCACTGAATCATGCAAGCTAGGATGTCAAAAAACACAATAGTTCTTAAATAGGAAATAAAACCAAGTCTAGAAATATTCACTGTTGATTTTCTTTGAATGATATCACTGCTAGTATCGCCCTTTTCAAGAAAAAGCGTTGATTTCTCAGTTCTCAGTCGCGTTGGAAATTTGAGTAAAATATGAACTTCAAATCGATTCAAAAAAAAAATCGTTTTTTTATTTCAGTACAATATATAACCCCTTTAGGAAAATTCAGTTTTCCCACCACAATATAGATATTTTATTAACAGAGCATTAACAATAATTCGTTGGTATGTCTATTTTATGGGCCATTTTTTTGCTTTCCCATCCCACAATTTCTAGCACTGATGTTGTCCTATGCTGATTTGAGCGATTCTCTGAGCCCTGCCACTATCCCATGTAGTATGTGTTATCAAAAACATCGCGAAGCATCAAGTTCTAAATGTTCTCAAACGATATAATATCCGAAGAGAGTGATAAGAGTTATAAGAAATGTCTCATCACACTGTTAGGTGGATTAAACACGTTTTTAAGCATGTGTTAGAATTGAACGCTTCGAATAACTTTACTAAAGACATGAAATATCTATCTTGAATACTTTGACAGTTATGGCTTGTTGTTTGTTGGTTACCCTTTGTCGCCTATTTATTGTTCAATATAGTAATAATCCATTGTAATAAGCCAAACATTATTTCGATAAAACGAATTTTGTATTTCATTTTTCAATCTACAACCGCTAGAAATAATCACCGAACAATTCCAAGTTAACTGGAAGGAACTTGAAAACTTATCGGTGCAAAAATGTTCATTTGCGCGAACCTTCTGACTGCGATTTTTCTAACTTACAACCATCGGATCGATCTGAAACATATCTCGAAAATGAAAATCGAAATAAATAACTCCAAGCAACGGCATAGCCAAGAGAAGGCTTTGGGGTTGAACACCAAACACCCCTCCACCCAAAAAAAAAACATTGGATTGAAGTTGAAAATTTATTGATGCTGACTGATTTAATTCAATATTACAATAAGAATTATCTTATCCGTACATAGTTAATCTGTTGTTGTAAACATCATGAGGACTTTTGATAAATTGTTTGAATGGGGTCCTGATATGTAACTAATCAATTGGTCTTGATTTCACAGTTGTCTAATAGCATCAATATCATATACCTGCCTGAAAACATTCCAATAGAAAATTCCGGAGTTCTGAAATCAATCATAATCCTCAGATTTCGTTTCATAGTGAGCTCGCATTTGAAGAGATGTACTGTAATAAGGGTCCTTATTTAATAGTAAGCGAAGTTAGAATTGATTTAATGTCTATGAAACATAGAACTGCTCACCAAAAAATTGCATAACTTTCAAAATTTGCTAAAAATGTTTTTGCCTTTCTCATTCACTCTAACAATCGTCAATTTAATACCGGCCTGGAGGGCCGAGTGTCACGTGCCATTCGACTCAGTTCGTCGAGATCAGAAAATGTCTGTGTGTGTATGTGGAAAAAATGTCACCTCAGTTTCTCAGAGATGGCTGGACCGATTTGCACAAACTTAGTCTCAAATGAAAGGTACAACTTTCCTATCTGCTATTAATTTTTTTATTGATTGGACTTCCGGTTCCGGAGTTACGGGTTGAAGAGTGCGACCACACAGCAAATTACCGTATTAACTGAAATGAAAAATTTTAAGGGAAAGGGTAAGGGAAAATTTCAAAATCAAATTTTTATTTGTATTTTGCCCAGAGGGAGTATGCAGTGAGGGGCTGCTATTTTAAAATTAAAACTAGTGTAAAATTTCTTAACAAGTTGAAAACTTTCGGCAGGGCCCAGACCTCCCGGATCTTGCTCTATGATCCGCCGCTGGTTTCAAGCGATGTTTCAGTATCGACTATTACACCCAAAAACGCTCAGATTTTTTTGTTTTTGGGCTCACAATCGCATTCCCAAAAGCAATCCTTTTTGAACATTGAGCCGTTCGCGCACAATTCGAGATGAGCGCAACGCTCACGAAAAAAACGATGACACACACCCACACACACAAGGAAACTTTGTTAGTATTTTGTATCGTATCTTTCTTCTACACCTTACATTCCCCCCACCCAACCACCACAAGCAATCTCATCACCATTGCTGCTTGCTGCATTGTATTTTGTTTTGTTTCATTCTTTTCTCTCCTGCCATAAATAGTTCGTGACCTGAAACTTCTAGAAAAAAAACTTTGATATCAGATTCTAGATTAGAACCGACAAACTTCTATTCGGTGAAAACGCCTCTTTACTACCCGTACCATGTCGACATACAGGTGGAGTAGTAAAATGGCATATATAAGCTTCACACTAAATATGAGTGAGATAATATCGTTTGCTTTCCCGCCGCCGCGTCGGTATTTCAATATCCTCATTGACGCATTTTGCTTTGTACCATTTTCACGCTGTTATTAATATTTCGTTTGTATGTATCTGTTAGGAAATAAGCATTATCAGAAAAAAAGATTAACGGGTAGCATCAAGACTGGAACCGACAAACATCTACTCGCTAAAACGCCACATATTTAATGAGTAGTCGTTCGAATGAGCTATATAAACTTCTCATCTTTGAAACAGCGACCAAAAGTGGGACAGTATGGGGACGTTGGTATGTGTTATTCAAGCTATCTCTGCACTGTGTAGACAACAGCATGTAGCTATGGGGAACGATATTGTATTGCACAAGTATGAGGTTGGTTGAACACTAACGCATCGTTTGGGAGCTTTTCGCTCACAGTTCGAGAGCGAAAAAAACAGAATCAATTCCGCTCTCAAAGATTCGTTTTGGGTGTTGTATCTCAAGATCGTTGCTGTCGATCCATTGTATGTATGTGCAAATCGTACCGAATATGTAATATACATTTCCACCATTGTATTGAACATAACCAGCCATGGAATCATAGTCTTGACAAATGAGAAAGGCACAATTGCCCCACTAGGTGGATTAAAACAGATTTTTATTTTGGGAATGCGTCGAGTTGAGATGAAAACATAATATGATTAATAACGAGGATAACACTTTCCGAATGTAGAAAGAAGTTTATGAAAAATGGCGTTTTCCATTCGACTCTATCAGGTCCTGATCGATTTTGATGAGCATTTGATTTTTGTTGTATGACCAATTATATGAATAGGTCAAATGTTCAAAAACAGTAATTTAAGGTCAAGATAATTTTGAAACAGCCAATTTCGGAGGTTTAGTATCTTCGATGAGTTTTACTAACGTTAAACTGCACATCATTTAATAAAATAATTTTGACGTTATATCGTTCAAGAAGTATTTATGGTGAATTTTCTCAGGTTAATATTCATGACTACAATAAAGTCTCAACAAATTCGCTAAAGAGGCGAACTCTGTTACTACCCCACCAAACGGAATTTCTGGCTACGTCGCTGACTTCAAGTAAGTAAAAACAAAGTCGTTCTACAGTTGTTCACAAGAAACTTTTTCGAATGCTGAATATCTATTATAATACATTGAAAACCCGATTTTATCAACCACATATGAACATTTGTTTGATGGGCTCTAGCAGACGAACAAGACTGAATTGAGCATGTTTTCCTTATCATGAAGATGGAAATATGCAAAAATAAAAAGTTCACCTTTTTTAAATTTTACGCTAAAAAACTCCTTTAAAAGAAATTTATATTAAATAATCAGAAATAGTTATCAGACTACTCCAAGGGACGGGAAGGATATTTTAACAGCTTCAGTTTATTATAAAGAAAAAGCAAATTGCCCGATTTAGTCAATGTCCCCATTTTGTCAGCCTAAAATACATCATGAGACTGATAACAACGGGTCTTTATTGTATGTATTATTCATTGTGTCCCACATTAATAGGTACAGTTCATTTTTGGGGATTTTTTTATTGCATCGTACTACATCAATTTTTAGGAAGTTTTCAAGGGGTTATTTTATCGACTTCTTCCAAAATTTGGCGAACCCATTTCAATTCGTATATTCGTATTAATTGCTATACTTAAGGGTTTATATGTTGCAGATAGAGAAAATACTGAAATTTTCAGCTTTTTTCCTACACAATATTACAAAAGCTTATAAAACATTTTACCCTAATAAATTTGTGAAAATTATAAACTATTTGAAATTTTTAATAGTTTTATTTTTTATTAAGCTGTGATTTTTTTTAATAAATAGTGACCTCGCTTCACAACGCAGTTTATTTTTCATGGCTTGCGGTGACCATGATCTCTCGAATTGCTCAGCTGAAAATTATGGAATAGAAGTTAATTTTTAGTATTCTTTACAGATTTAACTCGCCGGGCAAATGGCTCTGAATGAGACCCGCTGGTGCCTTAAAACGATTTCGCTAGATTTTCGCAAGTTACGGAAGGTTATCGAAAAGTTTCGTGAAAATGAAATTTCCACAAATAATTATGATTTTCCCAAACGGTTCGTTTTCGAGAGGTTTTTATTTGTTCTTTGGCATTGGGATTAGCGATAATAATTCAAATCAAGGACACTACTGGGAAGTCACTTTTAGAAAAAGTCGATGTCGAAGTAAAGTTTGAACTATGCACGCATGCACTTCAGAGGTAGCGTGATATCAGGAGTTGCGATTTCATTTCTTAGTTCTCAGTCGCGTTGGAAATTTGAGTAAAGTATAAACTTCAAATCGATTCAAAAAAAAATTCGATTTTTTTGGCTCAGCAGAATATATAACCCCTTCAGGAAAATTCAGTTTTCCCACCACAATGCATTGATTGAGGAATTTAGATATATTATTAACAGAGCATTAGCAATAATTCGTTTGTATGTCTATTTTATGGGCCACTTTTTCGCTTTCCCATTGATTTGGTTTGAGATTTCTAGCACTGATGTTGTCCTATACCGATTTGAGCAATTCACTGAGTCCTGCCACTATCCCATGCAGTATGTGTTATCAAAAACATCGCGAAGCATCTCAAACGATATAATATCCGAAGAGTGATAAGAGTTATAAGAAATGTCTCATCACACTGTTAGGTGGATTAAACGTGTTTTTATATGTAAAACGACCTGAGAAACACAATGGCATAATCATTTTCTAAACAAAAATACACGAATTTCGAGAAAAATGCAGTTTAAGTTTTAAACTGGGAATATAGCAAATTTGGCAACACTGTAACCATAAATAACTATTTTTTTCTAGATTCTCTGACTCGTTTCCTTCAAAATGCATCTCACCGATTGTTTATAGACCGAATGAAGCCAAAGATATGATTAAAAGTTAATAAATGCTGATTTTTTTCTATGGAAAATTTTCCATGCTCGATTATGAAACGCCATACAAAGTTTTGTCATCAATACACACCTATGACGCGTGTGACTGCGACTTTTGTTTACATGTATAGTAAAAACGCGCAACATAGTTTTCCGGGCTTCGTAATGTTTGAGAGATTCATACAGAATAGATAGAAGCATAAATTGTCTTCTTTGAATTGTTTATACTATTTATAAGTTTCAAGATATTCAATTTCAAACTTTAAAAATCATTTTTCTCGAAATGTGCTAAATGGCGCTTGTCATAAGATAGCACAACAGCGACGATTTTTTACAGATTTTACGTACTAGTAATTGAGAGAAACTTTCTTCATTAATGATTAATTATCGACGAATTTCAGCTTGAAAAACTGAGGTCATAAATGTAAGCGCTCAGTTCAGCCAAATAGTAATTAACTTTTACCATAAATTGTGCTTGTGAAATTCAATAAGTTTGAACATCCAACGAACCCAACTTATAAAAACTTTTTCACGCATACGGTAGTACAGCGTTGCATACATAAAACCAAAAAAAATAATACAATCCTTCGCAGCAGAAGGTAGCAGTTCACAAACGTCCTCATTAACCATAATGCGAAACCTAGTCCTTGGACACGGTGTTTCATTTCTGTACCGAGTCGGCTAACAAACCATAAAATGCTAATCTTCCGACCGTCGGTCGGTCGAATTGCTGCTGCCGGTTTCCTTCAAAAGTGGATTAATTTCGGCTTTTTCATTTCCTTAAATTTAATTAAAACTCAGTTTTCTTGCTCAGGTTCTCCCCCCCCCCCCCCCCCCCCCGTCACCGACCACAGAACCTGCCCGAGCATTTACACCGATGAAAAATCCTGCCCACCCTACAAGGGAAAAAAGAAAAGTTTATCCGGCTGTATCCTTTATGAATTTTGGTTTTTGCTGTGGTATCGCGGCGCGGAATTTGAGGCGAATGCTGTGGAAAATTTCTGTGGCCAGTTTTGCTCTACCAATAAGGCGGTTGCATGGAATCCTTGGACCCTATTACCGTAATACTTTTTGGTAACTTTTTAACTCTTTTTTGTACTCAGCCTTGGATTAAACCTGTAGTAACTAAAATGAAACAAATAATCTCTTGGAAACAACGAATTGTAATCCTTCAAATATTCATTAGCACTAACAAATTCAACGTCGTTCGCTCAAACACGGTGATGGAGTTCAGGTAACTACCGGACAAAACGTAGTGAAAGTGCTCCTAGAGAAACATCTGCCGAGCAAAAGAAAAAAATACGACACGCTCACTGATGGAACGGAATAATAATTTACCTAAACAGCACTATCAATCTCCGAAATTGGAATCATCAACATCGTCCGCTATGCGCTCCACCGGACGACTTCGTTGTTCCCGGGAACGGTACACATGCGAGAACACGAGTCCCGCATTGAATCAACATCGACATCGTCATCGTCATCGTCGTCCGACCAGGATCCAGACACGGTTCACTTTGAGCGGCCGCTTTCGAAAGAATTCCCAATTAGCAACGCGATGCTTCACTTCCCGTCGCGAATTCCTCCATGCTAAATGAATAAAAATCTGGAAAAATCATTTTTTCCGATGGCATCCAATCAATCTCCACTGAACAGGACACAGCTTCAGCGAGCCATACGATAAATATTGAGTTCTTCGGTAACGTGGTTCAAGCATAGATTAACTGGGCACAGCTTCCACCGAAGCCCGTGTCCAGTCATATGCGATTAATTTGCTTCGGCGAGCATTATAATCACTCTTCTGGAAGAGACATCATCGTTTAAAAGTGAATTCGATTTTCGCTCCATGCACGACCCACCCGTAGAGGGTCAATTAGTGCACTATTGTCAACTAGCGAAGGATAGGCCAAAATTGAACTAGGTACTGGCGGTCACCATTGCACCGTGAACTATCTCCGTCGAATATTTGTGCACGAGATCATGGAGAATGCGAAAAGTCACACTCGCTGCTACGCACTTCAATGGAACCAATCGAGTGAAAGCCTACACTGCTTAGGTAGTCATGACGTTTTGAATAGACACGCAGAACTTCGATACGGTTGTAGCCATCAGATGCATGAAGTGTTATACGCACTAGACGAGGAATCCATTCCATTCCGGATGATGAATTTGATTCCGGAATGGAGCGTCAAAAATGGGATTCTTCCTATCGGTGGTTCAGGCTACTATGTCCGTTCATGAGACGGACGAAAAAAAGTTGTCACAGAGCACAGACGTTCATGGTCGAACAACGCAGAAGAGAATGTTTAGGTTCACAGGATTCGATTGTTGGGCGTTAGTATGGGACAAATATTAAATTCGGGCTCCGAGTAACCGTTTGGGTACTATTTTGGTCCTAGAACAACTGTGCAAATTCTTTTTGAGATCGGTAGAACCATATTTTCGCGTCCACTGTTTGAAGTTTACAGAAGATTTAGTATAAGGAACATGAATTTCGCAAAAAAATCCTTCCTAAACAATATATCGATATGTGGATAGGAAATTTAACAAAGAACCAATGTCTCGAAGACTAAACAATCTAACGCTTTTGGAAAAAGTTATAAAGCAGAAAGCGATTGATGCTCTAACGATTTATTTTGACAATCTATTTTCGAGACTTCCTTTAAAAATGTCCTATAAATATCACATCAATTGATTTTTATTAGGCAAACGACAACTCTTGAATGAATTATTTGGTAAAAGTCCATTTCGCCATACGAGATCCTATGTAAACTTTAAACCGCGGGCACAAAAATATAGTTTCACCGATCGAGCTTAGAATTTGCACAGTTGTTCTAGGACCCAAATGGAACCCAGAATGTTGCACTGAGCGAAATTTATTTTTTTATATAACCGTGTAACTCATTTAACCCTAGAACGTTGCACTTGCGTTTTTCACCTTAGAACGTTACACTGGGGTACAAGCGTACCCCACGCTTTCAATCGAATTTTCGCAGGTGAAAATGAAAATTAAAGAAATGTATAATACATCATTTGCTTCGCTTTTTAATTGCGAAAACAGCTGTGTAAGTTAAAGTACGCAATTTATTGAATCAATGATACATACATTGGATTTAACGAAATAGCGAAAAAATCGCGGTTTTGACTTATTTCACAAAAATTACTATAGCTTTGCGAATTTTCAACCGATTTGAAAAAAATCAAATGATTCTAAAAGTTGAAAGAATGATCTAGAAACAGCATGAAATCATTGGCGTAGTAGCTCCAGTTCTTCAACAAAATTCTTCACTATAAACATTTCTAAAACTTTGTCGAAGACACCAACTTTCTACCTCGTCAGTATAAAAAGTTTTTTTTTTGTTCGATCATAGTAAGCCAAGTCTAATTATAATATTTCCTCCAAAGACACCCTGTGAATATATTCGATGGTTTGACCTCTAGTGAATTAAGTTCACGTTTTTGGCATTTCCGACCACTGTACATCGGTACCAAGAGGAATTCCGCCACATTCTTTAGTCCTTGACTGACAGCGAACATGGACTGGAGAGTTTGCGAGAAGTATCCCCATAGCGACCACCAGGTGATTCACTACCGCATCGACCAATGGAACCTTGCTGCAGTACGGAGAAGCACGACCGGCGAGCCAAAGTGGAAGACGAAAGCCATCAAAACTGGAGCCATGGAATAGTCGGCGTGAAGATTACTGGTTAAATGAGTAGCTCAGTACGCCACACGCTACTTGTCTTAGAGCCAGAAGGCGGACTCAGATAGCAATATCGGAGCGAAAGAGGAGCGCAAGCGACATTTCCTCAAGGTAGGGACGCTTTAAAACCAGAGATGAAGCTTAGCACGCCAGTTTGCCATAAGTAGCTTTGCTGAGAAGCAGACGCCAATCCCTGGGGATCGCGTACTGAGTCGTGATGACGAAGATGAGAGCCTGAAATATGGCCGGGCAAGCTAAAGACAATCGTTGCACGATCCTACTACCTGGTCACCGATACCAATACCGAAGAAAAAGGAGCAGAGCCGAGTGACAAACATCTAACGACGAGTTCAAAGAAGCGTTGATGCGATTAAAATCATGGTCATGGTCCGTGCTAAATTTTACAACCATAAAAGCACCATAAAATGGTCTTAGAAATCCATAAATTCACCAGAATATAATTTTTAATGGGATTTTCCGGACCATGGTGACGGTATTTTCATAGGTTGAACCCATTCCAAACATTGTCAAAACACCATGCAGTGGGGGTGAATTCGAACCATGATCATGGGGGCATTATGAGCTTTTCGTTTGCTCGCGACACCAAACGTGGCACTGAAAGCTGTGATACTGGCATATCCGGACATGTTCAGGATGCTACTGCAGAAGTGTTTAGATGATGGTAATATCCCTGAAATGTGGAAGGTACACGCAGCGCTGCACAGAAGAATGAGACAGATTCTGAAGAGCTACTTCCAGAGTAGAGCAGTGCTGTAAGAGACGAACGAAGGGCAGAAGTCAATGCGAGTCGCAGCGGGTGTTCCTCAGGGTTCCTTTCTCGGCCCAACTCTTTGGAACGGGATGTACGATGGAGTTTTAACACTGCGGCTGCCCGGAAAAGTGAAAATCGTGCATTTCGCGGACGACATGTCACTATTTGTGGTGAGTGAGACACTTAGAGAAATGGTGGTGTCGGTGACGGAGACAATAGACGCGACCGAGAGCTGGATGAACGGGCTAAAGCTGCAAATAGCTAACAACAAGACGGATGTGTTGTTGGTCAGCAACTGCAAAGCGGTTCAGCGGATACAGATCACTGTCGATGTGCACGTGATTGCATCGAAGTGTGCACTGAAGCAATTGGGAGTGATAATCGACGACCGGTTGAGCTTTAACAACCACGTTGATTACACCTGCGAAAAGTCCTATCTAAAGTTTGTCATCATTACTGCGATATGGGGTTCCTGCCTGGAGTCCGGCGCTGACAAACTAAAACTGAACAGGACGTTCCGGCTGGTGGTCGTACGAGCGGCTCATCCCAAACCTGTTGACCTGTTGATCCAATAGAAAGCCCGGAGAGATGACCTTCTACCTGAAACAGCTCCTGTCGGACCACGGCTGATTCAGGAAGTAAGGTTGGAAGTGACATGCAGGGAGCTACTTAAAACGGGAGGACCGGACATGAACCCGGATAATGTAGCCTACAGAGCACTGAGTATGGGTCGTCGAAACGCCAGCGAACCGGACACCACGCTCCATCCGGAATCGCCAGACTGGCCACGGCACTCCACCGGTTATTCCAATAGAAATATAGCGAAAACCAAAGAATAATCGGTATTGGGAGAGCTTCTTTCGCCAGGGGACTTTCCGTCAGCGTAAACCAAATTCACCGCTGGAGACTAGACTGAGTAGACCACGACCAGTCGCGGGTCATCGGGGTACCAGTGAACCGGATGCCATGTTTCACCGGAATCGCCGAACTGACCTCGGCACCAAACTGATTGACTCGGTTTCGGGAGAACCTTTCTCGCTGGGGAACTCTCTGTCGAAGTAGGTCAGGGCCATCGTGTGCGACTAGACCGAGTAGTTCGCGAAAAAGTCGGGGAGCTGAATGGCTCATCGAGGATGTAGTGCTATACGGTACAAGAAGAGAACTTAAGGGGTTAAACTCCTTGGTGCTAAATGGCATATTCATATCCCCCCTCTCCCCGAACAATGTTCTTTCTATGCCACTGTATAAAATGGAATCTCGTTATTTTTGAAAAAGTGCAATTTTTTGGAATAGTGAAGATTTAAAAATTGAAAAGGAAAAAAATATTTCTGACCTGTAATATATGCTAACACGCAACGCAATTGTTACGCAAATTATACTTGCGAGCCATTGTTTTGATAAACTACAAAAAACAAACAATAAAACAATAAAAATCAGCAAAAATAAGAACGATTTTTTTCTACTTCAAAATTAAATTAAATTAATTTTTGCTTACGTAGTAAAACAACCAATATTTAAACTGGTATTGTCACGAGTCACATTTCCACTGACAGCGCGAAACCTGACGAAACGCTAACGGCAACCGTACACTGGGGTACAAATGTACCCCACGCCAACTTTGACACCTGTTTCCACGAAGGCTATAAGCAAACTGACTACATTACCTTTTCCTACTCTTATTAGGAGCCTTGAATTGAACTATAGTTAGGGTCACAGGTCGATAAATGCCGAGTTCTCGTCTTCACACGGCTCCAAAAAAGGCGTGGGGTACATTTGTACCTCAGTGCAACGTTCTAGGGTTAAAAATCATGATAGATGCGATGGAGAACACGTCGAGTGTGTTGTCGGAACTGATTATTTCGCTTTGTACTTGTGGTTTATTCGTAATCTGGAGTCTACGCGGCTAATAATTAAATTAATATATTTTGAAAGTACATACGTTCGATCAATTTAAATTGTGAGAAGCACGCAGATTTGCTTACAAGTGCCACTGCTGGAAACCGTATTTAATACAAAATATACCAATGTCAATCATTTTCAGTTATTTCGTTTTCGCTAAACTGAACTGCTAAATCAAATGGCAAAAACGCTTAGTACGTTTAACTAACGAAAGCATTCCTACCATAACATAAACAACAAACATTTTGTGTGACGCTGGACTTTGTAAGACGGAAAAACATTAATGGAAATAGATATGGATACGGTTTACGCGAACTTATTGATCCTCATTAACGTTGTGCTTTCGCTTGTTGCGAGTTATATATGCCATTATTCGGATGCTATTTCACTAAAAATAAACTACTACTAAAACTAACTAAAAACACCTAAGCCATTCCGAGTATAGAATAAGGCCATTTAAATACCACGTAGACCAAAATTTGAAACTCTCTGATGCCCCTTCTCCTAGTAGAGAATTTTTCTCCCTCTAACGAGCCTGCGTTTTTTATTAACGGTCCAATTTTTGTATTCTGAAAAATCCGTCAGTTTTGATAGTTGTTAGGGTGAATTTACAAATATTCAAATCCATTGAATGAAAATTGATTACATTCATCTTCAATATTCAGTGACGCTACCGAAAACATCAAACGAATCAAAGATTCATTTAAGGGATAGCGTCCCTATGGCGATATACAGTCGTTGACAGTAGTCAATATATGATGGACCTAACAGCTTCTAGGCCCATGTCGCCCATGTTGTTGCATTGGGTTGTTTTGATTCTAACGAAAGCAGAAGTTGGTTTGAAAAAATGTCCGCCTAGCGGGTGTTAGATTTATTCCATGCAGCTTTTCATTCGTTTCCGATTATTCCACGAAGCTAATATGAAGTAACGAAACAAACGCATCCTGGCACGGTGTACGCGCTGATAATTATTGTTTTATGCTACGTTCACACTACAGAGTTAAAACATGTTATAATAATTGGCAACAAGAAAAATGTCATCAAGATAGCGTTAAAACACGTTTTAACTCGTAGTGTGAACGTAGTATTATATTAGGTTCTTTACTGACACACCTCACTTTTCATGACAGTTCGCTTGTACTGTGTAAAGGGACTTAGAAAAACGACTAGATTCGGTAGAAGTAAATCGTAAAGAATTTTTCTAAGTCCATGTCAACAGTACAAGCGAACTGTCAAAAATGAACACTCAGTTCATTTGTGACGTCAGCGTAAAGTATTCAATACTCGACCAACATTTGAAAACATTTACCGAGATATTCAGTGAAATGAATATTATTGTACGACAGTCATTTGAATGAACACACGGATATTTGAATGAAAATTTTTTCACATCATTCATTTTCAGCTGTCAAAGAGAGCTTCGATTGCTTTCAACTCTTATGGTGATACAAGAGGCTAGGGTTGCTACCTCCGAAGAGGCTTTGACCCGGGGGGCGGATTTTGAGTGGAATAAGACAGAAATTGGAATCAACGCGATTACTCAAAATTTTAAAGCACTTCAATAGCTTTTTATCACGTATTGAGTGAAAAAGAGACAAGTATGTACTCTTTCATTCTTTCTGTTACCACCGCCACATGAACACAACACCAGTGGGCCCACCTCCAGGCCTGCCGAAAAGCGAGAAACGAAGGAAACGTCATGATGTGGCACCGGGCCAGTTCCGTCTGCAAGTGACACTGACGTTTGATGCTAGACAGACGAAAGATTAAAGTGTAGAGAGTAGTCGCACATTTACTTTTCTCTAATTTCTTAAATTACACAATTAAAATTAAAATTAAATACCTAAGTGAATTTCTCTATATACCTTTGAATTTGTAAGTAACAACGAATTTCAATTTGTAAACTTAAATATAATTATGGTCTATAATCTAGGCTTAGGCTAAAAACAGATCGAGATCGATTGTTAGATGAATGAAACCACGTGAAGAACACCATTAAAAGTAAGATTGATTTATTGATTTATTATCCTAATATTCTAAACTAAATTAAATAAAATGTTTCTAGTTTTGAGCTGTATGCTACGGCCTGCTTCAAGAAAGTGGATTTCTTCATTTATCATCTGAACAATTTCTCAAATTTTTAATGCGATGGCGTCCGATAATGCAGGCGAACATAACCCCGAAATCACAGGGTATGACTGTGCGCTCTGCGAGGAGCCAAACCATGCGGACAGCCACATGATTTATTGTGAAAAATGTCACAAGTGGTTCCACTTTAAGTGCGTGAACGTGACCGAGGAAGTTAGAAACATCTCCTGGACCTGCGAAGAATGCCGAGGTTCCAAAAACTCGGTTGACGAAACGCAAACACCTGATCAGGGTAACATCATCGTGGATGTGTCTGATTCGGTGGACAACAGACCGCAAAGCCCAGTTAGTCAGGAAGTCGCCATGAAACATATGGGACAAGCCAAAGTGCAGGAGGACGCTGAATTGCAACACAAGCGAGAGTTGCAACAAATGAAAGCGGATTTCGAACGACAGTGTGAGAGGGAAACGGAAAAAATGATGTTGCAGCTTCACCTGGAAAGACAACTGCTGAAAAAGAAGATGGCGGTTGAAGCAGAGTTGAATAGGAAGCGAGGTGAATTATATAACGAATTTCAATGCAGAAATGCTCCTCAGAAACCGGAGGAAGGTGCCGTAGGCGGCCAGATGCAAACGGATGCAGATTTGGAAGAAATGTGGAGGAGCAACTTCAATTACCCGATCGAGCAAAACAAACCTATTGCCGATATCCGGGGAGCTGTTCCAAAATGTTCCACACCCAAAAAGGTACCGCACCTGGGAAACGTCAACTACAATCGACCCCTGCTCGAAAAGGTTTCGGAGGAAAATGCAATGCTAAGAAAAAATCGAACAAATGCCACAGTAGATAGGCCACCTATGCCGCCGCAACCGATTCCCCAATCAGCAGTTCCACCTAACGACCTGGAACAAATTCCAGAACCCATTCCAGATCCAACTCCGGGTATGTCATGTCCTCCGAGTCCGTACGAATATCTGACTATACTGCAAGAAGAACCAGAGCTGACGAGGGCTCAGATTGCCGCGAGGAAGGGTCCATTCGCTAAGTTGCCGATATTCACAGGGAAGTCGGAAGAGTGGCCGCTGTTCATCAGCAGCTTCAACAACGGAAACAGTGCGTGCAACTGGACCAATCTTGAAAATCTAGGAAGACTTCAGGAAAGTATCAAAGGGCAAGCATTGGAGGCAGTGAGGAGCAGACTTCTGCTGCCAGAATCGGTCCCAAAGGTGATCGAAACTCTCCGGCTGCTTTACGGCAGGCCAGAACAACTACTCCATTCCCTGATACAAAAGGCGAGGAAGGCTGATCCGCCACGTATTGAACGTTTCGCATCGTTCATTAGTTATGGCATGGTTGTGCAACAACTATGTGATCATTTAGTGGCCTCGGGACTAGTGGACCATCTTGTGAACCCTATGCTCATAGCGGAATTGGTGGAAAAGTTACCCCCTAGTACAAAACTCGAATGGGTGAGGTACAAGCGCCAACAAGATGTTGTCAATTTGAGCACGCTTTCGGATTTTCTCTCGGAGATTGTTTCAGAAGCAACTGAAGCCACACTCTACACTGAGCCTCAAATGGAACGACGTCCTATCCAGGAACGGCAGATAAAAAAGCCGAAAGGTAGAGAACACCAGGGTTTTCTGAACACACACCACGTTGAGCAGTCGTCGCTCCAGCTAGTGGGCCAACAAAAAAACCCAAATCAGTACGATAGTCGTAAACCATGCCGTGGGTGCAACCGCACAGACCATCGTATTCGCCTTTGTGAGGATTTTCGAAAGCAAACCTGGAATGAGAGAATGAAGATTGCGGACAAATGGAAACTGTGTCAACTGTGTCTCAACGAGCACGGTCAGATTCGTTGTCGGTTCAAAGGTCACTGCAACGTCGGAGATTGCAAAGAACGGCACCATCCTCTCCTTCATCCACCAAATTCAACCTTCTTATTGTCAACGAACTGCAATGTGCATAATTCGGATCAGCATCCTGTAATTTTCCGCGTGGTTCCGATCAAGCTGCACAACGGAAGGCATGTTCTCGACGTCATCGCCTTTCTGGACGAAGGGTCATCATATTCCCTGATGGAAAGCAGTGTTGCAGAACAAATGAAGCTATGCGGTGTGTGGAAGCCGATACTGGTAAAGTGGACGGCAGGTATGAACCGATTGGAACGGGACTCAAAGTGTGTTGATGTATCGATTTCGGCAAAGGATTCCGAAGAGAAGTTTCTGCTACGAAATGTTCATACGGTTCAACAGTTACAACTTCCGGAGCAGGAGGTGCGATTCGCTGAAATAACGGCCAGATTCAAGCATCTTAGCGGACTGCCAATTACCGAATGCCTGAACGGTCCTCCTAGGATTCCCATCGGGCTTAAACATCTGCATGTGTATGCACCGCTCGAGTCACGCATCGGCAATCCGGGTGAGCCAATTGCAGTTCGGACGAAACTTGGCTGGACAATATACGGCCCTCAGTGTAGCGACGATACGATGGTCGGATTTGCTGGTCATCACACAGTTGGAGAATCAAAGGACCAGGGACTGCAGGAGCTTCTTCGAAAATACTTCACGGTGGAGGAGTCTGGTCTAGCTGTCACGGTGTTACCTGAATCTACCGAGAACATCAGAGCCAGAAAGCTATTAGAGCAAACAACCACCCGTGTCGGCGAGCGCTTCGAAACGGGATTGTTATGGAAAAATGACGACCCTCAACTGCCAGACAATTACGCGATGGCAGTTAAGCGAATGCAGAGTCTGGAGCGAAAGTTGTCAAAGAATCCGGAGCTGCGACAGAACGTGGAGAGTCAAATAAAGGACTACCAAAACAAAGGTTACGCTCACATTGCTACTGAAAAGGAATTGATGACAGCAGAACCCGGTAAGGTGTGGTACCTTCCCCTAAATGTTGTGCTCAACCCTAAAAAGCCGGGAAAGGTTCGGCTAGTATGGGACGCTGCGGCATCCGTTCAAGGCAAGTCTCTCAACTCCGAATTGATAAAGGGTCCCGACCTTCTCTCCAGTTTACCATCGGTACTGTGTCCATTTCGAGAGCGCCCAATCGCTTTTGGCGGCGATATTGCCGAAATGTACCATCAGCTGCAGATCCGTCCGAATGACAGGTCAGCCCAAAGGTTCTTGTTTCGACCAACGCAATCGGGCCCTCCGGTGATATATGTGATGGATGTTGCCACCTTCGGCTCAACCAGCTCGCCATGCTCTGCACAATATATTAAGAACCAAAACGCGCGAGAGTTCACTGACCAGTTTCCTGATGCTGTGGAGGCAATTGATGATTACCTGGATTCAACGTTCACGGTCGGTGAGGCCATTAAGCGGGCGAGCGAGGTTACTTTCATTCACTCCAAGGCGGGATTTAAGCTTCGTAATTGGGTGTCGAACAGTACAAAATTTTTGCAGCATTTCGGTGGACAAACAGAAAGCCGAATAATCCACTTCGGTTGCGATAAATCTAACAACACAGAAAGGGTGTTGGGCATGTCATGGAACACAGTTGACGATGTTTTCGTTTTCGCTACCGTTCTTCGGGACGACCTGCAAGCGTTTTTGACGGAGGGAAAGCTGCCGACTAAAAGAACTCTCCTACGCATTGTGATGAGCTTTTTTGATCCACTTGGCTTATGGGCACTGTTCACTGTTTTTGGAAAGATTATCATCCAAGACCTCTGGAGAAATGGGTGCCCGTGGGATGAATTACTGGACGAAAACTCAGCAAGAAAATGGATCAAATGGATCGCACTGCTACCAAAAGTTCAATCCATGGAGATTCCCCGTTGTTACTTTCTGGGTTTGAAACCGTCAGATCATCAGAACCTCGAATTGCACGTTTTTGCCGACGCTAGTGAAGAGGCCTATGGTAGTGTAGCATATTTCCGAATATGGGTAAATGGAAACCCAAGAGTTGCCCTGGTGTCGGCGAAGTCCAAGGTTGCCCCACTTCAATACATGTCCATCCCTAGAATGGAACTACTAGCTGCAGTACTCGCTGCAAGATTGTCTGTTGCTGTGAAGGCCAATCACTCAGTGAAGGTAAAACGGCTCGTGATCCACATCGACTCTGCAACGGTACTTTCCTGGATCCGCTCCGACCACAGGAAGTACAAACAGTTCGTGGCCTACCGCATAGGAGAAATTTTAAGCCTCACGAGTCCCATCGAATGGTGCTGGGTTGCATCAAAGAACAACATAGCAGACGTGTTAACGAAGTGGGGTAAAAATGGACCACCCTTAATCACCGACGGCGAGTGGGTGCGAGGCCCGGATATTCTGTACCAATCACCAGAAGAGTGCTGGCAAAAGGAACTTCCCGCACCAGACGTGAAAGAAGAGCTGCGGGCGTACCTTTTGTTTCACGAAATATCATTCGCTCAATGTTTGGTGGACACTACTCGCTTCTCGCGTTGGAAGATCCTGATAAGAACTGTTGCCTGTGTATTCCGGTTTATTTCCAATTGCCACAAGAAGATAAAGAAGCTGCCAATCGAATCGCTTCAAGCTACAGTGATACAAGGAAAATTGCTGAAATCTACGGTGCCGTCAATCAAAACTCCTCTCAAGTGCGAGGAGTATCGTCAGGCAGAGGATTACTTGTGGAAAATAGCGCAGCAAGAAGGATTTGCGGATGAAAGGAAAACGTTACTGAAAAACCGTGAACTTCCGCAAGCTAAGTGGCATGTCATCGAACGATGCAGTCCACTCTACAGGTTATCGCCCTTTTTAGATGAATCGGGAGTAATCCGCATGGAGGGGCGATCCGCACATGCTGATTTTCTCCCCTTTGAGCAGCGGTGCCCCATCGTACTTCCGAAGAGTCACGATGTCACTACCAAACTCCTTCTTCACTATCATGAAAAGTTTGGCCACGCAAACCGCGAGACCGTTGTGAACGAGTTGAGGCAACGCTTCTCTATCCCGTACATTCGGGCTGCAGTTTTGAAGGTGATGAAGGATTGTGCTTGGTGTAAAATCCACAAGTGTCATCCAACTGTCCCAAGGATGGCACCTCTACCAATTCAGCGTCTCACTCCTCAGCATCGCCCGTTCAGTTTTGTAGGGGTTGATTATTTCGGTCCAGTCGTCGTCACGGTCGGAAGACGTTCAGAGAAGAGATGGATTTGTCTATTTACGTGTCTGGTAACCAGAGCAATCCATATGGAAATCACCTATAGTATGAGTAGCCAATCATGCGTCATGGCAATTAGACGATTTATTTGCAGAAGAGGTGCACCATTGGAGTACTTCTCGGACAATGGTACGAACTTTCGAGCGGCAAGCAAGGAGCTGGTTCAGAAGGTTCGTTGCATCGAGCTGGATTGTGCCGACGTGTTCACAGACGCCAGGACAAGGTGGAATTTTAATCCGCCTGCAGCGCCGCATATGGGCGGTATATGGGAGCGACTGGTAAGATCAGCTAAGGATGCGCTCAAGGCTCTACACGATGGTGGAAAGTTAACAGACGAAATCCTGCTCACTGTACTAGCCGAAGCTGAAGATATGGTGAACTCCCGGCCGCTCACATATGTACCACAAGAATCGTCTGAAGTCGAAGCCCTGACACCGAACCATTTCTTGCGCGGTCTTCCTGCTGAAGAACGTGAGGAGATAAACGTTCCGACCAGCTCAGCCGAAGCGTTACGCGATAACTATAAGCGGTCGCAGCAATTGTCGGATATATTATGGCAGAGGTGGCTGAAGGAGTATGTACCTATCATCAACCATCGGACAAAATGGCACGCGGAACGAGAAAAGATTCACGAAGGAGAGCTAGTGTATTTGGTCGACGGAAATAATCGGAGAACCTGGATACGTGGTGTTGTAGAGAAGGTCATCCCAGGTGTCGATGGCAGAATACGAAGAGCACTGGTGAGAACGTCGAAGGGCGTGTTTCGACGTGCAGTCGCCAAGCTTGCGGTTATGGAGTTAAGAAGTAAATCTGATCAGATCGCTAGTTTCGGACCAGAGTTACGAGGGGGGGAATTGTTACCACCGCCACATGAACACAACACCAGTGGGCCCACCTCCAGGCCTGCCGAAAAGCGAGAAACGAAGGAAACGTCATGATGTGGCACCGGGCCAGTTCCGTCTGCAAGTGACACTGACGTTTGATGCTAGACAGACGAAAGATTAAAGTGTAGAGAGTAGTCGCACATTTACTTTTCTCTAATTTCTTAAATTACACAATTAAAATTAAAATTAAATACCTAAGTGAATTTCTCTATATACCTTTGAATTTGTAAGTAACAACGAATTTCAATTTGTAAACTTAAATATAATTATGGTCTATAATCTAGGCTTAGGCTAAAAACAGATCGAGATCGATTGTTAGATGAATGAAACCACGTGAAGAACACCATTAAAAGTAAGATTGATTTATTGATTTATTATCCTAATATTCTAAACTAAATTAAATAAAATGTTTCTAGTTTTGAGCTGTATGCTACGGCCTGCTTCAAGAAAGTGGATTTCTTCATTTATCATCTGAACACTTTCTGTGAGTCGTCGTGGCTTTTAGCACTAGGTGATTGAAAAATTGCCAAAATTATGTCACAATTACCGATGAACGTAAAGTTTTTACTAAGCTTAGTCCGCACTACTTTTCCATGGCGTTAAAATAAAGCAAAAAAATTTTTCCTGTTTGAGAACGGTTTTGTCGGTTTAATTAGGTGTAGTATCTCGTTTTCCCAGCTAATTGCCAAGAATACAGAAGCTCCAGCTACTCTTGCTGTGGAGGATAAGTCGAACGAACATTGCTCTCCTCCACAACTAACACAAAAGCAATGCAAAGGAGGCGGGTCAGCGGGATCACGTGGGAAGCACTATGTGGTGTCGGTTATTCATCACCAGAGGTCCCAACAAAGGGGCGAAACTCATTTCCTTTGCCAACAGTTAAGGATCGCTGCAGGAGTAGCAACAACACTGGAAGAATCAGTGGCGGCGCTAAGGGGGGGGGGGCGAAGGGGGCAACCGCCCCGAGCGGCAAAATCAGGGGGCGGCATTTCCTACTAAACAAAGTTCTATTTCATTTTTTTAATAATTCTTCAAGTTTCAATAATCACGATCAAAATCAAGTGTGGGTGAAATCTTGAATTTATATTATTTTGGCGATTGACTATTAAAAAGTAGGGGATCAAGACGACGGATGCAATCGAACAAAATTATGTACATATTTCTCAGTCTCAAAAGATTCAACTGAGATGAGTTTCCGAACGCACTTGAAGTAGTGGGAGTATGCAGACTAATTTGCTGGGATTAAACCAAGGAACTCTATCATATACAGAGTGTTTGGTTCATGGTTAAGAATCCCTCGAGTGGTAATAGAGAATTATATTTGGGGAAAAAATCGTTCTACACAAACTATCAAAACTCATCTACAAAGCTATTGAACTTTTTTTGTAAACAACTTGTTTGTTTTTAAATGTCTCTAACTCAAAAAGTATACTTAATATTTTCAATTTTTTAATTCCATTGGAAAGGTGTTTCCGTTCCTGTTAAATATCAGGTGCGTTGGTCCAGCATAGTCGATAAGAGAACCGGTCTAATGAGTGCTCTTTAGAAGTTAGTTTCGTGCGGTAGCGCATGTTAATCGACCGAAGAGATTTTGTTTTGTGGACCCGGCGATTAGCAAGGGGTAAACAAACCAGCATTTTTTTGTTCACTGATTGCTAGACGGAAGGGTATCCGAGAGCTTAACAACCATAAGGCCGTTGGGAAGGGCGGAATTCCGGATGAATTTCTAAAAGTCTAAGAGACCTGTGAGAAGCAATCCACTCCGTTATCGGGATGATCTGCATGGAAGAAAAAATGCCCTTGGATTGGTTGATGGCCTCATATGTCCTATCTTCAAGAAAGGCTACAAACTCGAAAATAATATCTTCCTAGGCATAACTCAATGCCGCCTACAAGGTAGTCTCTCGTGTTCTATTGAGGAGCCTGCGCCTGTTGGCTGAATGCTTTGTCGGTCGATCAACGATTACGACGGACTAAATGTTTACCCAGAGACAAATTCTGAATATATTCCGGGAATACAACTTGCGGACTCACCATCTGATTGAGCATGGTTTCCCGACAAAGCTGATTAAGCTGATTCGTATGACGCTAAGTAAGATAAAATCAAGCGATACAAAGATCTGATGTGCAAAAGGAACATGATATCGACATCATTGGCGTTGATCGCAGAGCAGTGGAGGAGGCATTGTTGCCTTTCATAAGGAAAGCTGCAAGAATCGAACTGACTATAAACTCTGACAAGATAAAGTACATGGTAGCTGGTAGAGAACGTGGCAGTACGACGTTGGGTTCGAGGTGGAAATCGATAGGGTACGGTACAGTACAAACAAATTCATATATGTTAGAACACTAATGTCATATGATAACGATGTTGGCCGCGAAAGAACAATGCATGTTGCTGCTGCGAATGTGGTTTAGGTAGTCAGTTAAAGCCCCACAGCCTAAGAATAGCACAGTCGCATGAACCCCTAACGGTGCCAAGTATAAGGCTGATAAAACACGGCACACTATAGTGAGCTGAGCTTGTATAACAAGAAAGAATCAGCTAAATTTATGATCAACAGAGAACCTGGAAGAGGTCGTGGACTGCGCGGTATACCCCGCTATCGCTGGCGGTGCATTGAGGAAGATGCGCGTGCTGTGGGCGTCCATGGAGGTTGGGAACCAGCGATTCAACATCAAGTAACCTGGAACTCTAAAATACATTCAATTATGATTCGGTTATCCGGATTGTTCGGTCACTAGGTCACTAAGATAATGATGACGATTATTAATTTGTTTACACAAATTTGAAATTATGGTAGAAGCTTCATGGCCGCCCTTTCACCTAGGGTCGTTTGGGAGCATATATATAGGACCCAATTTGTGACAAACAATTACTTACAAAGCTGAGGCACGAGGTAGAAGCTGGCGAACACATGGATGTATACACAATTCGACGACCTTGTTATTAGTAGGCAAATACTACAAATACTACAAAAATTACAAATACTATAAAAAAATTGTCGACTCTTGTAGCATAATAATTACACGGGGTTACAGAATAAAAAAGAATGTACTTTTCAAGTGATTTAGTAAAGGGTCTTTATTTAATAGGAAGCGAAGTTAAAATTGATTTAATGTCTATGAAACATAGAACTGCTCACCAAAAAAATGCATAACTTTCAACATTTGCTTCACTCTAAAATTCGTCAATCTAATCCCGACCCGGAGGGCCGAGTGTCATATGCCAATCGACTGAGTTAGCCGAGATTGGAAAATGTCTGTGTGTATGTGTGTATGTGGAAAAAAATGTGACCTCTGTTAATCAGAGATGGCTGGATCGATTTGCACAAAGTAAAGGTTAGGTTAGGTCAAATACAATACAAAGCAACATTTGATCAAATTAATATACCCTCAAAATCTTGATTTATGACCAAAAAAAACTATTTTTCGGGTCTAAAATATTAGTTTCGCAGTCATTTTTCATCCGGATTTAAATTTTTTGAGAATTCTGTAATGAGCAAGAAACGGCCCTATCAATGGTACGCTATGTTATATTCTGTTGATAAAGGTGTTATGCGGTATTTTCAATCACAATTGGTTGAAAAATGACAGCGTTTCCAAATTAGAAATTTTTTTGCTATACATTTGGAAGCATGTGTATAAACTTTTAAGTGAAAGTTTGAAGATTGTAGCCAAATTTGGAGATAAACAGGTCGTTAAATGCAGAATTAAATCTCTCTAAATTTTTAATAATATTGTTGAGTAATTTTGCTAATTTTCATGAAAAAATCGCAAAATATTGGTTGTTTACGTGTAGTTGTCCTAAACCCGCAGAGTATTAAAATACTCTGCGGGTTTAGGACAACGACAATAAATAACATAACATAGCATACCGGTGGAAAGGTCTTTTCGTTTTCTTTGCAGAACACAGAAAATGAAAATTAGTTAAAAAATGACCGCGTAGAAAATCTTTCAGCGGCGAAGGTCCCGAAAAATTTGAAAACTTTTGGCTATAAATCAAGATTTTAAGGGTATACAGCATTTTTCATACATTATTTTATGTTGCATTTGATGAAATCTATAACCTAGGTCACTTGAAAAGTACAGAATCATTATGGCACCGTGTTATTTGTAATACTCCAAAGGCATTAAAAAAGTGAACGTTGCGATACTTTAATATGAAAAGTTAATATTTAAAAAACATACATTAGCCCATTCATGTTCCACTTTTTCCCTGGTGCATATAGAGCTCCAAAACAATTTTTCATCAAAACTGTCGCGATCAAGGAGCATAAAAACCTGTTTTAATTAAGATAGGTTCTTTTTTCGCAGTGCTACAAGCTGCTCAAAATTTAACATCCAATGCTTAATACAATTCCCCTACAATGATTACTATAATCAAATAGTATGGAAAAGGTAGTCAAAGACGGTCTTAATTGAGTCTATCAGTTTTCAATAATAATTCGAGCCATCATAAAGATATCAAAAATTTATGTTAAGCCCACTGTCCTTGGCAGCACTGTTTCACCGGGATCTATCCAGACAAATTGCCATTACATCAGTTCTATGAATATTACTTATATATACTAGTGCTCAAATGAAATTTAATAGTCTCAATTAGTTTGTAAGCTAGTCTTTCCTTAGCCAAAAATTGACAAACGTTATTGTTTATAAATAAAATGGGTTTGATAGGGGTTAAAAGAAGATTATGTTTCTCTGAACGTTTAGCTAGAGAATTTAAAAAAAAGGTTGATCGCCAGTATCTCACAAAAATAATATTTAAAACGATTTCTCCAATTCCTTGATCAGTTTTTTTTTAAATATGTAATATTTTATAAAAGGTGTACTAGTAGTTATAAACCAAATGAAGAATGCCCTCTCTTTGCTCAAACAAGACAAACAAGAAAATTTTAGGCACCAATTATTGCCATAATTAAAGGACATTAGCGCAGAGCGAACATGGGAACGGAGTCGTAACCACACCTTTCGCGAGGAAATTTATGCGCAACACTACCGCCAGGACAAAATATTGACAATAAAATGTGAAAAAGTTCATTTTTGTGTAGACCCTAATACCTTTATCATATTCGTTTCATGTGAAAAGGTGGGAAATAGTTGAACTCTTTTGAAAATTCGTTGTAAAAGGGGCGGCAAATTTAATGTTTGGCCCCGAGCGACAAAACACCTCGCGCCGCCACTGGGAAGAATTAGTTTGATGTAGCGAGTTACATTATAACAAATCTGCCATACCTTAGTGCAGCTGCAGATACGCACCACCAACAGTGAAGTGATTTGGTAAACTTGAAACAAAATAACTTTTTACACAATTTCGAGCGACTTAGTGGGATGCAAAATTTTATATGTAGCACATAGCACAATATTACTTTCATGAATTTGTAGTATATTTGATTTGCTTTTCATTTTCATTATTTTGCGAACGAAATTAGCAATATTTGTTGAAGTCATCTTCGCCGCCTTGAAACGAAGAGTTAGTCAGGCAAAATAAATCTGAACCAAAGAATCAATTAATATCAAAAAATTGAAATTATGCTTCTTCCCAACAATCCAGGAGAAATGGATGTAAAATCCGGAGGTCCAGAGATCGCTCCCGAAAACCGGAGTCTCCGGGTCAAACCCGGAGGGGTGGCAACCCTACAAGAGGCCTTGCCTCATAAGCCAACCTAATAAAAAAAATTATATACGAACTTTAACCCATACAGTCCAACGATTCCACATATTGTTTGGATGACACCCTGAATAGGTCGTTAGGCTATTGGATCATAAGATGTTTATATGTGAATCTCCGTATGGTAGAGCTTCACGTAAAAAGGGTTTTACCAGGCGTTTAACACTAGATCTGCAAATGCTCCCCGCTTTGCTTTACAGTCATCCATTTCCGGTAAACTACGGCAACTGACAACCAATAACTGAAGCTCCAATAATAATTTCTTCCTGTGAAGTCACGTTGACGTTCCGATTCGTTCCCGTGACCAAACGTATCACATAAATCCTACTTTCGACGGGATTCGTCCAAACTGCTACACAAATACAACTGCTCTCCAAGAAACACTTACCGCCGAATTTCACAATCCTTCAAAGTTGCTCATCTTGGCGCAAAAATAATCCGTTTCGTAATCGTGCCACAAAAAAAAATCTCCATGGAGATAGAGTAGATTGGGGGAAGCATCAAAATACCTTCATTTGAAATTTTTCCATCTTTCAAAAGCATTCCAAGAAATATACGCCACCCCTCGCCATACCCCGGTATGCGGTGGCCTCCGAGCGAGGAAAATAATACTGACACAGTGTGCAGGAAGGCGTTTGGTGAGAGCAAGAATGACGAAACCATCATGAATGGGGAAATTAATAACACGAATTTATTCTTTATCAGCGCCTGCTAGGCGAAAAGTTGCCCACTGTTTGCGGGGCTTCCCCTTCTGCTTCATGTACCATTCGGCAAATTTATATTTGTGAAACTTTTTTCATCAGTGTAATGTTGGGATTCGCCTGGTCTGCGTACTTCTACTCTTAGCTGGTGGTCGGTTCGTCGTGGGTGGAGGTGCAAAATGGCGTCCTCATCGACCGTGAGGACTGCTAAACTATAGAGTAGGTAATGCGCCCGGTGTGTGGAAAGTTTTTTTTTCCAGGAGAGTGAAAACTAATTTTCATAAATTAAGCATTAAAATCAAAGTGTACTTTGTTAGCAAAGCACACCGCACGGAGATCAACTTTTCGGGAAAGTTGTGTAACATCATTATGGTTTTGAGGTTAATTTCGTTTTTTTTGGTTGGAAAATGTTTTCGTGCTCCTGATGAATTCTGTGCTTTGAGTGATATTTGATTAGCTGAGATGTTTAAACTTCACAAATTATGGCAATTACTCGGTTGCCGCTTCCAAGAGTCCCATTTTGAGCTGAAATTCAGTGCAAATAATTTAGTGTTTATTGATTTTGCTCACTGTTATTCAAAAGTTTGTTTATTTTTTCACTTGTGTAAATAGGGCACAAACTCCCAACCGTCTGCTTTGCCATTGTCGCACATGCAGCGGTAGTTACTGGACGTGAGCTTTTGGAAGCATGAGTTCTACGGTGAGTCAGGGTGACGAGAAGGGAGTTGAGTCCGAAAAATCCAAATAGCAGCTGCATGAAACACTAGCTGCCCTAGTCAAAGGGAAAGTAGAAAGGATTAACTTTTCTCGGCAGACGGCAGGTCCTCTGGCTTTCGACGCACTGAGTACCTTCGTCACAGAACAAGGGCAGCGCAGGACAGAACAGATGCTTATTTCGGATTCGGATGTCGTATGTCCCTGTGAGCAAATGTGATATGCAAAATTTCAGAAGCATAAGCTGGCAGCAGGGGATGGCTGCGATAGTCCAAGATCGACGTACGTACTTTACTTTCGAATGTAAAACCTGGACAAATGCCGTATGGCTGTGCAGCACACTACGGGACTGGATGGCGTGTGCTGTTGGTCAACATTGTCTAAGAGTCTCTCTTTTCATGTGCAATTTAGTTTCGATAATTTTGAATTGTCGATATCTATATCTACAACCATCAGAATTACAAACATCAGTTCTGAACCAATCAGTAAATGAAAAGGGTATAATATGTTTTACTGACCAACGATTCCATTAGCCTTTTGCAGTTCATTTTGAAGATAAATTCTATTACGCTGAAAAATAAATCACTGTATCTACTACTGTGAAGAATAAATACAGTGAAGACCCGATTTCATAAGCCTCCGATTTTGCTTACCTTCTATTTTGTCCGATTTTTAACGGCGAAATTTTATGTGTCCGGAGATCTATCAGGAACAGTCTCCTTTAGAAAGTGGAGCCCAGCGTTCTTTCATGTTCTGTTGTACTCACGCTGGGTGACTATAGATAAGCGGGAGAAATTGAAACCAGAGTTGTAAATATTGCAAATTAAGGCCTGATCATCGAAGAGTCGAACATATGGACAGGATCATGCCATCTTTTTACAACGTCTTGTTATCGGTTGACACCCGGAAGCATCCATAAGAATCCGCTTGGATCTTTTACCTCTCAACAAGGAAATTCAATGACCAAATCTGCAATTCGTGATGCTTGATGATATACTTCCGAGGATTGGGTTAACTCAAGGTGTTCTCAACCCTAGATGCCACGAAAAGCTAAACAAGCCCAGTAGCAAACTAACCACCTTGTGGACACCTGTACAACTTTATCACGAAATCATACTAGGGTTCTAAGGAGTTCAGCGCATCGCATATGATTTGCTGGTGTATGAAACTGGTGACTGTCTAGAAGAGCCTCTTATCGGTCACAATAATTGCCAGGAAAATTTTTGAAGAGCCCAACGTTAAGATAAACAGATCCTAATTAAAACTTGGAGTCAGTGAAATTTTATGGTCACGTTTTGACTTTTCTCAAATATCTCAGAACAAACCTAATTAATCTCCGCAAATTATTATCAGAACCTATACCATAACAGGCATTCAATCTAGTAATGTTACTTGTACAGTTCTGGGTTCGATATTACAATATCAACCAGCTTCCAACGTTCGCATGTGACGCAAGTGAGTTCGAACTTGGTGTAGCTGTCTATCCTAGTCTACGGTATACACTCAGGACAGTAACACCAGCAGAACGGAGCTGCGCTCGTACTTAGACCTGGTGCCTGGTATGACAACGACATGCGGACAAACCCGGTACTCGTGAAGCTGGCCGCAGTTCTTAAAAAACAGGCTCCTCTGCACCGTGGTGATGGTCCAGGATAGGAAAAATATTCCGAGGTCTAACAGCTCTGCTAGCAAAGAGTTCACCGAGAAAACCACGGGTAACACCAGCATTGTGGTTAGAGGCAACCATACAATATAACGATATGAATGAAGTATACTCGGAAGAAGATCTAAGAGACGCTCCTAAAGAGCAGTGCAAGCTTGGAGAAGTACAGATGAAGTTTTGTATGAGTCTTCGGTTTGGCTTACAGTCGAATCAAGACATTATAATTGATAGGATCAAATAAGTCTAGGCGGTATGCTCCCATCGTGCCTCGCAACAACCGGAAGTGTGCTTCAGTGTCAAGTGTCGCCCATCTTTTTAGCATCTGTACTGGATTTGACAAGAGCAAAGGAAGCTGCGGAGAAGACAGCCGTTTCGAAGCCTGGCGATATGCTTTTGTCTTGTAACTTTCTACTCCGTTACGGGAGTACCACCATTTCTGGCAGAAACGTTACAGGAGTCGCACGACGAGTCCGGCCTTCAAACAGGCGACTGCAACGAAGTCACAGTACCAGGTAACGCAAATCGACCTCAACCACTAAGACACAGCACAACACTTACTACGACAATCGGTAGCGGGGTCTAGATGTGATGTAGCTAACATCACAGAGCAAAACCGTATTCCAGCTAGCGATGGAAACTGAATATCAGATAACACCAAATTGGCGACGATTGGAACAAAGGATTTCATGGAGTGGTGTATCGTGCAGATGAAGGTTTATTTACCGTCAACATTAATGAAGACTTCTTCTCGAACTTCGGTGATGGTCGACCAACCAATTGATAGAAGTGCTCAACAAGCTGACAGAAGAATTTACCGATCGGAGACCAGTTATCAGAGCCGGAGATTTCAACGCTTGAGTATTAAAATGTAGCAGCAGCTTCACGAACAAAAGGGGAAAAAGTAGGCCTTTGCAAAGACAAAGTAGGTGTTGCCAAAAATGGCACCATCAGCCTATCGCTGGAATGGTTGAGAGTTAGTCATTGATGTTACCTTCTGCAGCTCTGATCTGGCTGGAAGATTGAACTGGAGAGTTTGTAAGGAGTACACCCACAGTTAGTTACAAGCAATCCTGTACTTTATAAGAAGCAATAGGCAATTGAAAGGGCGTGTGACTCAATCCAACGAGCGGAGAGACAAAACAACGAAGCTCGGCAATGAAGTTTTCGCCGAAGCGTTGAGGTTTGAGTTTAATCACCTGTACTTCGGCATCGGCGAGAAAGTGTAATGCAACTAAGCCGACAGACGGTCGAATAAGGTAGCCGTCAAGTCTTCGGGTGTAACTCGACGATTACTGACCCATGTGCAAGTTGCCACCGAGCCCGGAGAACAATTCAGACAGCCCACAACGACGCTGAAAAAGCATCTCTCAGAGAGGCAAGAACCGTATTTAACAAGGAAATCAAGCTCAATAAGAAAGTCTGTCCAGAGGAGCTTTGTCGAAACCCCAATTCAAATTCGGGGAACGACGCTGTAGACTTGCCATAGACACGATAAGGTACCACAGGATAGGTGTCCGGAGAGGAGGAGAGTTATCGTAGAAGCAAAATTTCCAGGTCACTCAAGCCGTACGGGGCTCAGAACGACACAAAAGAAGAAGCTCGAGTAACAAACGAGCAGCTGATAACGGTGAAAAGAGCCTTGAGAACCAAAAAGTTCCTAGAACCAGACGCTATCCTCAATGTTGTACTGGAAACAGTAATTCTAACGAACTCTGATGTATTCACGACTGCGTGGCAAAAGTGTATCGACGATGGTAACTTCCCCGACATCTGGAAGCAACAAAAGCTAGTGTTATTGCCGAAGCTAGTCAAGCCCCCTAAAGATCCTTAGGCATGCAAGCCGACATGTTTGTTGGATACAGTCGGCAAAGTGCTTGAAAGTGTAATCCCGAACAGGTTTAAAGCTTACACGGAATGGCCTATCCAATTTGCAGTTCGGCTTCCGGGAAGGTAGATCCACTGCGGATGCCATGCGAACGTTCGTGGAAACTATGGAGGTTGCCCAGAAGCAAAAGAGAAGAGGAAACCGTTCGCTGTTTCGCTGCACAGACTAAGAACTCCTGAGTACCTCTGTAGGATACTGAAGAGCTACTTTCAGAACCGGCCACTGATCTACGAAACACCGGAACAAGAAGTATAATCGTAACAGCGGGGGCTCCATACTCGGTCCGACCAATTGGATTGTTTTGTATGACGGAGTGTTTCGCGGACGACGTGGTGATTCTAGTAATCGAAGAACCACTAGAGGAAGTTGAAGTGTTCGCCACGGAGGTGATAGATACTGTGGAGATGAAATGAACGAGAAGTAACTGGCATTCGCTCACCAGGTGGTTTTAAGCAATCGAAAGGCAGTAGAGCTTAGAATTTTGGTCGGAGAGTGTATCATGAACAAAAAACGGGGAGCCAGACAACTGGGAGTGATGCTAGATGATCGGGTAACCTTTAATAGCCACATATACTACGCATGCGATCGGGCCATAAAAGCGATTACTGGCGAGCGTCCCCAAATCGGTGCTCAGATACGCGAGACCTTCGGTGGTGACGGTGCTGCAGACGCAGAGGAACAGCTCTCGACTGTTCACATTGGGAGTTCCCGAGTTCCTCTATAGGATGCTGAGGCTACTTTCCAAATCGGATAATGATCTACGAAACTGACACCGGAAAAGAAGTGTAACCGTAACAGCGGGTGTTCCACAGAGTTCCATTCTCCGTTCGATCGAATGGAATGCTATGTATGATGGAGTTTTGAAGTTGCACCTCCTCAGTGACGTGAATACTTATTAGTTCTGCGGACGACGTGGTGCTTCTAGTGATTGACGAATCACTAGAGGAAGTAGAAGTTCTCGCCACGGCGGTCATAGATACTGGGGAAGACTGGATGCACGAGAAGAAGCTTGCGTTAGCTCACCACAAAACCGAGATGATTTGGATAAGCAACCGAAAGGCAGTGCAGAAGGCGAGAATTTCGGCCGGAGCGGGAAGCCATCTCGGCACTATCTCGGATTATGCCCAACAATTTGGCGATCAGTAGTAGTAGACAGCGACTACTGGCGAGCGTCTTCACATCGGTGCTCAAATATGCGGGACCTGTGTGGGTTCAGACGCAGAGGAACAGGATTGTCGGATGAGCAGCACGTTCAGGATGATGGCCATTCTGATGTCTATTGTGTATCTAACTATCTCGTCAGAGGCAGTCTACGATTCCCATAAAAATTCTACTCGTGTGTTAAAAGGATTGAGGTACTAGAGGACTCCGGAAACGAGTCCGAGCCGATTTCTTAAATAAGTTACAACATCATTAGGATAACGCTGTGAACGGTAGATGGATTCATCGACTAATTCCATGCCTGACGATGTGGGCGAACACGTTATCTTCGAATGCCCGCGGTTCGAACATGAGCGAATATATTGTTCAAAGAATGTGTGTGGATTAATAAAAAGAATGTGTACGGATGAATAAAAAGATACGTTGAACAGGGCAGTTGTTCAGATCATGTCCGCGTTGCAACTCAGATGGTAACAGGAGCAATAACTAGTACTACAGGGCTTTAAGTCGTTGGAAGTTACCTCTCAACCGTAATCACAAGAATGACTACAGCGCCTGACCGAACAATATCGAGTTTGCGGTTCCGAAAGAACTTTTGACGTCAGGAAATTTCTCCATCGGAGAAGGCTAGGTCCACCGACGGTATCTAGGTCGAGTAGATCGCGGTTATCGTAGAGCCTGAGAACTAGAAGGCAGCCTCCACCCAGAAGCGCAGGACTGATCCCGGAATCTGCCTGGGTAGCATCGGTTTCGGACGGCCTTTCACTGCAGGGAAAACCTTCGTCGGAGTAGGAAAGATTCACCGTCGAGGACTATTCTGAGTAGCCAATAGCAATCCTCCACTCGGAATCGCGGGACCGACATCGGCACTCTATCGGACAGTATCGAAGCATAAATATCGTGGTCGACATTATTTGGTCAGGGACAATATTTCCTTGCGGAATTCTCCGCCGCAGTAGATTAGCTCCTCCTTAGGAGACTACGTCGAGTGGTGTCAATTGCGATAAACCACCAGAACCAATCAGAACATCATAACAGAAAGCTATCAAATTTATATCTCATGTTGATATTTATTACTCTCTGTGTTATCTTTATGATATACCGATCAGGAATGCAAGAAAACTTATATCAAGATTATATCTTCTAGTGCTATCATTGAATTAATAATATGATATTTATGTACGCATACAACGATGATGTTACAGTAAGTTATATATTCTTGCACAATTATCTTTGAACACTAACGGTTACACAAATGACAGTCTATTTGCTTATACACTGAAGTCTCTTTTTATGCGTCGTAATTCAACTTTTTAAAGCGAATTTTCGAAGGTTTTGATTTTTGAATTGCGTTTTCCACATGGATTTTGAAAATTCCGCGTATTGAGTATAGATAGTTTTAGTTGCAAGTGGTCGGAGAACGTGTCAGTAATGTGTTTGATTGACTTACTTGGTTCCAGTTGGATTAAAAGATGACGGGTTTTTTTGAACACTCCAAACTTATCCAGTTTGTGGGTTTCTAGTTTGCGCGTTTTTTAAATTTCCAAACTATCGTGACTTTTTTATTTAATCCTCCGCATAAAAAGTGTTTGAGTTTACTTGAGTATTATATCTTTTCATTCCCCGTAAGATGAGTTTGATATTTAATGGTTGCACTAACAAGTGATTTGAATGCGTTTTAGATAATCCTTGAAATATCTAAAAACTTCAATGCAAAATTTTTGTTGATTTCCTCTTTAAAATTTAATCAAATTTGGAAGAAAATGTGTAACAGAAAAAATTCAAGAATTCCTCACATCGAAGAAGCATCAACAATTTCTCGAATTTTCTCATATATCTGTTATATTTGCAGTTGATAGATATAACTTCCGTGAATGATTTGCATTTATAGCAATTTATTAGGTGCGAGATAATTATACTGGTTTGTTTAGTCTTCCCCATATCAAAAATGTCAATAACAAATCCCCAAAAGAGACTTATTTTGAAACCTCAAAACTCATTTGTTGCTTTGAATCTATGCGGAATCCTAAATAAGATTTGTCGTATTCTCCGTAAAGTAATGTACGTAAAATATCCGCTCAATGTTACCATGTCGCATCGACATTATTTCTAAAAACCATGTAAAACACGTTAACGTACAAGAGAAGCGCCAAAGCGCACTATTTAGAATCTAAAAATAGCCCCTCTTTCCTAATCTGAAAAGATATTATAAGCTATTCAGTCTATCATCATATAGGCAGCTGTATTAGTGAGTAAAACTGAATAAAAACAAAGCGTATGATACCAGGAAAACAAGCAGCACTTAGGCTTGGGCAAAGTTCAATGTGTGCGTTCTGGAAACGTCTCATACATCTATAATCGTTTTGCCCTTGACGGATGCGTGGAATATTATGCTAACATTAAACATCAGTCGAAAACAACGTCGTTAGTTCATACAGAAAACTTTCCCATCAAACTCGGAATACCCAGGTTCAAAGCGGGCAATATCGACAAATAATAATCTGCGTGTCATATATTCACTATAAAAATCAGCCAGCAAGTATGCAATCATTTGGCAATGCTATAAAAAGCTTTTTGCTACATGAAGCTTTTTGCTCCCAAGCAAAAAGCGCCCTAATGTATGCTTTATTTTTCTCGTATTCTATTTTTAGACGTGCACGCTAAAATCGTTGATATTATACAATAAGTAATACCCTATGTTGGGTTTAATTATGCTATCTCAAGTTGTTATGATCGTGTTATATTGCTATCAACGTTTGTAATAAATGTGATATTTGTGGAGAATTTTTTGTTAGCATTTTTGTTATTTTAACACCTAACGGTTTCTACTTTATAACAAAATTTGATAGGAATTTTTTCGTAACAAAATATCAGCATGAGTTATAATTGTGTTATTTCCTTCTGATCGGGCAGTATCTAACTTTAAATTAAATAACTATTGAACGGTGGGTTGGATTGTCTTGCAATCTTCAACACACTTTTTCGGTATATCTTCAAAAGCTTAACCTCTTCTTTTGCTACATTCAATATGCTGAAGATTACTAAATAGAGAAAGTTCTGAAAATTTTAGAGTCGTAATACTCAAATGAGAGCAAGGATGTGAAATATACAGATCGGAAAACTAGAAGTGGCAGGGTCATTAAAAACAGGCTTAAAATCGAACGAACTAATCTTTTGTCTTCTACTGGCAGGAGTCGAGCTTAGGCTACTACGAATTGCTCAAATCTACCAACATGTCTCGCAGCAAAGACAGACTTGTCCCTCTTCACTGTGACAATCGACGAGCCCTTCCTATGTCCGTATTCCGACGTTTACGTTGACCTGAGGTTAGGGTTATCCGAATTAATTGATAGTGATAGTGATCAGTGATTCACAACCTGGAGATGTTGAATTTTTAAGTTTTTTTCGTAACATACTGAAAAGGATATATGGACATCATTATCGATGTTTGGTGTTAAACCATGACGGTCCGTATCAACCTAGACTGATTTCGAAAGGTTCCGCGATCACCCAGGGTGATTTTGAAGGGACTACGTTGAGAACCGCTGGTATAAACTATCCGCCACATATTTGTTTTCTAACTAATCAAAGAGGCTGTGTGAACCGTTGTTCTTAATGTGAACTTTATAGATGCACTTTAGATCAATTATATAATTATATAATTATATATAATAAGCCTTTCTGGTAGTAGAAAATATATGAAATGTCTCGTTCAAATCTCAGCTTCATGCTGTAAATGAAAGAAATATTGCAAAATACAACAAGCTCCAAATCTAGCTATTTAGTTTCGTCTTCGGTGTTGGACAACTCGAGTGTCCACATCACGTACCATCAGCCTAATTCTAGAACGATTGTAGTGCCTATCCCATTGTGAGCACTGAACTTTCCACCGTTGTGCAGGCACCTACTCATATATCCATAACCCTTTCCTTTCACCTGTTTGGCTCAGCCCAGGCTCAGAGTCGTTGAAAAATGAACCCCGTCTGGAGCAGCGGTACGAGAAGGGACTACCAATGAGACTCGGTTGGAGTACTTCCCCAGGCATGGAAGCAGCAATGCTCTTGAACCATGACCAGCTCCCCAGACGATGACATGGAGAAAGAAGTAATGAAAATTTCCTACACAACATTTCAATTCCAAGCTCACACTCGTCACACTTTTGGGCCATGGTTTTGCACATAGTTTGTCGTTTGTCGTATATGCGCCGGCGAATGGTTTGCACCGGACCGGGTTCCGGAACGAAAGCGATGGTCAGTGAAATATGCAAATAAACCAACTATTTTACTAAACTATACCGGACTCTGTTGACTGCTGACTGTGCAGCCCTGGCAGGAGAATAATACAAAATTAATCTGTTGCTGGACGGGGGCGACTTGCTTCCTCCACCTCCTCGTATCCATTCGAAGTTACAAAATCCCAAAAGTTATAAAACCGTAAATTGGTCGTAAAGAAAATTGAATCGGCTGTTGTCTGATGGTGGGCTCTTTCCGGTTTGTGGGTCGTCTTCGGAGCGAGCTGACAAAGCGCCAATTTACAATTCATTCGCAACGGGAATGGAACTATACTTCGAAACATTTGTGGGAAAAAGAAGAAGAAGCGCTCCGGAGAGAATCCACAAATGAGGCCACAAATCAACAGGAGTATGTGGGTCGTGGAACCGAGAAGAGTAACGCAGTGAGCGTGGCGAGGAATATGGAACTGCAGTTTGTTATGTTTACTACTAGATTTTTAAATCACCAATCCAGTGTATTTCAATTTTTGTCAACTTTAATTTACTTTGGCTGTTAAAGCGATGAACAAATATTGCTTCGGTTTTCAACATTTTTTAAGAACATAAATACGCGTATATCAATATGAGTAACTGGACACCAAATTACTTTTAGGTGATATCCAGGTTCTGCACAATTAGTATATCCCTAATTTTGGCAATTTTGAGTGTGAAAATAATCAAAAATTCTGAATTAATTCACTTTAGCTCGATATAATAACCTTTTACCTTGCCTATGGTCTTGAGATGGTAAAAAAAAACGAATCGCAAACTGCCTGAATGTGACTTGCCGGTATTTTGTCCCTTTCACGGACAATGGCTTACCTCAGCGTTTCGAGGCTAGTGTATTTTTTAATATGGATCATGTTTTGTAAAATGAATTCACATCGGGTGAATTTGAGAGCTATTTTATGTTCGAAATGAACTTCGAAACGTTGGGTTTCAGTCGTTCTTGGTTCACTTTTTTGCGTTAACTTTTGAAAAAATGTTTTTGGACGCTTGTAAACAATATTTCGAACTGTCATTCCGGAGTGCCGGACCCTGTGGAATTTTTACTCGCTAATGTTTATCCCATAATAACGTTCATTTGAGCGACCGAAAATAAAAATCGCAAGGATAGAACATGCTTCGCAAAACCCGTTTCAAATATATTAAAATATAAAAATCGGAAATAAACTTCAAGCATAAAAATCAGACAGAAATTCTTCAGCATAAGAATCGCTTAAAAAGTTTTTACCCATAAAACTCGGCAAGGATGAACCTCCAGTATAAAAATCGTTTTAAAATAAATAAATCGCTCGTAGGAGCATCCGTATATCTTGGTGTTCAAGATTAAAAGTCGGCCAACAAAAACTAATTTGTAAAAATCGGATATATTTCTTTCTGGTTCTTTTACTGAATGTTTTTTATCCGACTCTTACAAAGAAATGTCCCAGTCTGATTTTCATGCTTGAAGTTTATACCCGGTTTTTATATTCTAATGTATTTGAAACGAGTTTTACGAAGCATGTTCTGTCCTTGCGACTTTTATTTTCAGTCGCTCATTTGAGGTAGCTCATAGTAGGAATTCGTTCTACTGTTAGAATAAATCTGTTAGCAGTGCGAATATAAAAAATCTACTATTATCGGATATCCAATAGATCCAGTTTGTGCGACCACCCCGGGTTGCAACTCCGTTATTGATTAAGACTAGCTGAAATTGCAAAAAAAAACAATAGATGATAATGCATGGGAGAAGCAAACCATCATTCAATAATCCAAAGTTCAATACCAGCGCGTTCCAAGACCGTACTTAGATCGCAGCAGGAAAGAGAAGGAATGTTAATCCGACACGTGTAATTACTAGAGGCCGTGTATACTACTGCTCACTCCACAAGTGTCACAAGAGGAGGGAGATTGAGAGTAGGGATAGGTATTCAATTGAAAATTCTGCTGGAATTCGGAGACTCATTAGGTGCCTTGCAATACGTTTTAGAAATATAGCACAGAATAGCGATAAAAGTCGAAAATGTAATAATTTCAAATTTTATTATTAGAGAAGACAAGCAAGCAATAAGAAAAAGCACCAATTAATCTCGAAAAAACTTAAAAATAGTACACAATCTGAAACTACAACTAAAACGGTATCGATTTAATTCGCGACGAGAATATGAAATAATTTTGAGCGGCCCACGATAAACATAACCGTTAGTGAAAGGGATAGAACAAAAATGCAATTGATTTGCTTCATTATTTTTTGTTGCAGCTTCAGCACGGACACGCTCCTTGCACCAGGTTGCCTTGCTTCATTTTCTCTGCCAGCAGAGAGGCTTGAGAGGTGAGTGTGGATGGCTAACGAACGGTTCGAGTCACAGTTTGTCCCATGCCTGCGAGCGCCAAAATTGTTCCGTCCATTTTCGAGGCAGCAGCATACGTAGAAACTAATGTTTATTATTCAGTCTTTTTTCATCTCATACAGATCAGAAGTCAGAAAGCGCACCAAATAAACAAAAACTACCCGCGCCGCTTTGCTATGTGTACGCTATATAAACAGCGAAGACCAGCTGCCTCCAAATTGTGAGTGAAATGAGTGAATCACAAAATAAATTGCGCTCATTACGGGAGAACACAATCGCGATTAACTACGCAGACCCGTCTTAGATCTATAGAGCGCGAGATAAAACAGTCGGGAAAGGTGAAAAAGGTGGCTTGTGTTTACGAAGTATCACACATAGAACTACAGCATACAAGGAACGATATATTGATAACGTTCAATTCTTTAGCCGAGGCAGAAAGCTTCGTAGCAAAGAACAACATGCAAAACGACGTCGAATGTGAAAACGTCGAAACCAAGATCCAGTGTATATAGACAATGATATGACGGAAATCCGCCTACACGATTGGGCATCGCGCACTAGCTCAGATTACACTAACAGATTCATGTTAAAGTATGGAGAAAAAGGCATCTGTCATAAACGAAACGGGATTTTTTCTCTGAAATTCTCAACGAATGTACCACTATACCTTTATACTTGATTTTCGAGGGCTAATCATCACAAGGTACATCCGAAGCAAGCAATGCACATACTCCAGACAGACGCCCACAGGCCCGTGCGCAGAAAATTCTCAAGGGGGGGGGGTTGATTTTTTGACGTTTATTTTAAAAGAAACGTATAGAAACCCTCAAACTTTGAAGATTTTTTCAGAGACCTGGACCTAGTCTTGTAAACCAAACGACTCTGCTCAACAAATTGAGTAAATGTTTGTTATCGAGAAGGAGTCATCAAAAGACACCGCTGCATAGTGGTCGATAACCCTCAAAAACGTGAACTTAATTCACTGGAGGCCAAACCATCGAATGTATTCACAGGGTATCTTTGGACGAATTGTTCGTAAGAATATTCCCCACAACCTTTTTAAAAATTAAAATTAGGCATTGCTTACTACGATGGCTTCGGCAAAGTTTTAGAAAAGCTCGTAATAAAGAATTTTGTTGAATTAATTGAACTTATAGGATTTAATGTTATCGATTTGTAAAGCGTTTGCTATGGCAACACCCTCAAATTTAGTTTTTTTAAATAACTATTTCCACTGTGACTTTTCGTGCAAACCGTGCTCCAGACAAATGTGAAGGCATTAAAACCACATAATATTGTTGAAGACTGTAAGTAAAAATACCCAAGTAAAAAAACATTACAAAATGAGCTTAAAACCTTCTTACCTTTATTATGCGTAGTCCGGACATTGAAAATAATGCCTGCTCGTCCATTTTGGTTTGCACCTTTCTTTCTTATACGCAATTGAACTTGGTGTAAAAAATTTAAAATTCTTCAATAACTCTAAAACGAATGAGTATTTTTACAAGAGGTGTGCACCGCGCCTCCGATTTCAGGTACAATTTTTATATGCAGTCTTCAACAATAATTTAATTTTTCCATGTAGTCTTCAAGAATATTATGTGGTTTTAATAGCTCAACATTTGTCTCGAAAAAAAAGCTAAATTTAAAGGGTTTGCCTTAGAAAACGCTCTATAAATCGATAACATTAAGTCCTACAAGCTTGTTCAACAAAATTATTCATTAAAAAAAATTAAAACTTCGTTGAAGCAAAAAAAATTAAAACTTTGTCGAAGACACCATCTTTCTACCTCGTCAGGATAAAAAGTTAAATTTTCTAGTCCAATCATAGTAAGCCATGTTTCAATTTAGTTTTTATCAGATTGTGGGGAATATTCTTACGAACAACTCCTCCAAAGATACCCTACGAATATATACAATGGTTTGGCCTCTAGTGACGTTTTTGGCATTTCCGACCACTGTGCGTTGCCTGCTGGCTCGTGGTGAATTCGGTTTGGTGTGTAGTAGTTGTAAAGCCAACCAACTAAACTTAAACCTCTTGTATCTCGCAATCCTCATCCATCCGGGGCAACCGTTAAGTACTGCTTACCCAAGTTTACCGCATGGTCGTCGATAGAACATAACCGGTGTCGGCGGTAAAACATGATGATGAGTTCTGTTCTATCAGTAAATGGTAATATGTTCGCCAACAAATTTTCGCTGATTCCACATGGATTTGATTTTCCAAAATACTAACTCCAAATAGATCTTCCATTAAAATTGTAATTTTATCTAATTTGGATGGTATATTGGAGAAAGTATGGACTGTAAGGATTGCGTTCCTGCTTATTTTGTTTTGTGTTAATCGTCATGTTTTTATCCATAGCTACTTTTCCTTCCTTTCCGTCAAACTTTCGCGATCTGCTGCAAATATCGTACCCTGTTGAGACACGAACCGATCCGGGGGTGTCGACCATAAGGATTTACATCTGTTTACAACCACCTTCGCCGGGTTTCTTATCCTACTTGATGCTAGTCGTTCCTATTTATCTGCTAGCTGGTGCTGAGAACATCTTGGCGGCAGTATTTCACCCTATACCGATGCCCATTTTCGCGATCCATTTCGCTGCCACTCTAATGGAATAATCATCGGCGATAAAATTTCTCTAGACAACGATATCCCGATTTTCTTCAACTTCGTTTTTTTTTCTCCTTGACTGCCGTTGCTAGCCCGCTGACCGACATCTGCTGTCTACTCACTACTTTTGCTAACATCGAAGTTTGTTGAAACGTTAACCAATCCTTCAGAGTAGCCGTCCAACTTGACAACCATCCCTTTCCAGCCACCCTCGCAAAGTTTCGTCCTTGGTTTCTTCATTGACTTGTTTCTAGAGTGACCGAGCTCAAATGACATTTTATGTGTCCAAACGGTTTGCAGTATATTTTTTCCCGGACAGGAAGATAATAAATTCTTAAAAGTTATTCAAAACGCTCATGGGGGGGGGGGGGGGATTGAACCCCCAACCCCCCCCCACCCGGGGCGCGCGGGCCTGGACGCCCACCGTTTACTGAGATATTATAAATATTTTGCTGGAAATCAGTAAACAAATGTCACTTTACTGCGCCATTTGAGCTAACTACACGACTGTGCAGAAATTATCGTCTATAAATTTCACAAATCACGACAGAATTCTTCGAGAATATGGCGACCGTAATTTGATTTAACTAGTATATGTATATAGCCTTAAATATTTCAGGAGGTTATACTAAATTTCGCCATCCAACAAAGCACTTCCATTAGGAACTCTCCCGGAAGAGATTATGCCGAAAGTTTTTCGCCATCCGTCGCACCTGGCCTCACCTATTTAAGCAAATTGACTCGCAGGTGGTAAAACATTTGATTAATTTGTTTTCATCGCGATTATGCAGATGACTTCAACACGCACACGCACACACACACACACACACATACACATATATCCACGAATACGGTGCTGGCCCAGATGCCGTAAATGATTGATTTATTCGCTGAGTCATGAATGTAATTATAGAGCGTCCGAAATTCGCACAACATTTCGGCATCGGGGCCCGTTGGATCGTTGTTCTGGCGCTGAAAGATAAATCGCCGATGACCGCCCGGACTGGGGACCCTATAGGTATAGTAGCAGGGAATGTACAATTTAACTCATTTTATCGTTTGGTGGAACAGCGCCGGAACGAAAGCCAGGCTCTCCCATGTGGCGAAAAAAAAACTGATCTGATCTGATATTTAGCAGAAAACCGCGGCGACACAATGAAACCGTAATTTGCATACATAATTGTCTTGGGGGATTCTCTTATTAAAAACAGCCACGACAGCCGTATATAGTTTTATTGGATGTTCAGCGGCAATCTGCTTCTTCCTTTTAAAACTAATTACGGTGAGAATTTCTCCACCACTCGGTCCTCTGCGCTAGTGGAGCGTTCTGCACACAATAAATCTTCCGGAGTACCTACACGGACGAAGCGAAAATGGCTCTAAACGCAGAACAATACGATCTGTGCCATCTATCCTTCGAGGTCCTAATTTGGGGGTACAACTTTCCTGAGCTGATTAAATCCACGTGATAATGGATGTCTTTGCCAAAGTGTAATCGCCAATTAGTTTAAATTTATGCAAACGATTGCAGTGTGTTGTCCTTTCCGAACGGGCGTTGGACTGGTTGTCCGATGTCCGAGCAGTTGCATTCCAAGAAACTTTTTCTCGTGTGTATTCCGTTCGATGGTGCAGCACTGGACAGGTTTCTTGGAATTTTGCAGTTTTATTCTGTTTCACTGTGTTCTGTCACTTTTAATCGAAAGACAACATTGAAAATTGGTTCGCTGTATACCCTAATCTTGATTAGAATTGTTTGGAAATATATTCACCATTCCAACGTAAATGCTTGAAATACAGTTTGTGTTACTTCCGAAATTTAATAAAAGACCGGGCATCCTAAAGGAACTTTCGATAGAAGAGTTCATGAGAAACCATGTTAACAGAATTCGAATGTGCGAAATTTTTGCTACCACAAACAAGTTTTTGTTTAAATAATTTCAATGCGTTATCTTGACTGAGCCGTAGGTCTTTTCATATTGACAATGGACAAATCAAAATGAATAAACCGATTGTAAGTATGTGTGCGTTGAATCTAATATATGTGATTTAGGGTGATAAAATCATTTTCGCCATGTTTCTATTATCACCCTACCCATTTGAAGCCGTTGGTTAGAGCAGGGTCTGCCATCTTTGTTCAACGCATGGAGTCAAATGGTAGAGCAACAATAGGGGCAATCGGTTCGAGTTTTCGTTGCGCTGAAACACGAGAATTTCACTATTTTCAGCGCAATTCTGTTATTATATTGGTTCTTAACAACGAAGCAAAGCCATTGATGTTAATTTTTACGCATTCCATTGATTGTAGGCCGAGAAACTAATGAATTAGTGAGGCACCCTGCTTAGTATGGTGAAAATAGGCTCTTTACCCTATTAGGTACTAGGTGTGGGGATCTTCTGTTTTGTTCTTTTCTGCTGCTTGAAAGTAAATTACTCCGCATTCCTTCAAGTTATCATATTTGTTGTTGAGATTTTAACGATTGGATGGTCTTGCTGGACTTACGAGTTACAACTATGTATTCGTATTTTTTGTCATTGACTTCATCGTTGGTGGCACTGGCTGTTGGCTTGGAGATAGGCGTAGCACAGTGATCGGATACAATATTCACAGATTCTATTCTTTCGGCATTCGTTAATGTCTGAGCAGAATTTATGGCTGTTTATGAGTTAGGTGATGTTGTTGGAGGCTGTATGTTTTTGTTATAGGTTTTTATGGTACGATTCGATGCGTTAGCACAAATAAGATGTGGAGCTTCATGTTAAAATCCTCTTCGGCGATCATCCTTCATATACACTGCCATTATATTCGACGTGTTGCATGTTGCTCTTCGCAATGAAATTTTTTGCCTACGAAATTTTCTGCCTGCTTCTAAACGTTATCAATACACAGTTTTTTACGTTGTGCTACTGAATATTGGTCACTTCTACGAGAATAAGTTCTATTTTGTCTTTTAGTAGATGTTGCGCCTCCTGAACTATGGTAGACTCACGAGTTTCCTTAAAAACAATCGAAATGATGTTACCCCGCAGTACGGGCACTTTCATTTCCTTTGGATGACTTATTTCACAGCGCAACCGGGACGAAGATGCAATACTGTTTGTGCACTGGTTAACAAACAAACCTCATTTCGTACGGTGACTCTCGGAGCGATAAATCAATCTTTCCAGTCCATGCAGTGTGGCTATGAAGAATAGCACCAATACGCTTTTAAGTCGTTCTTATGTGTTATCCACCACTTCGAGGTATTGCCATTTATTTCCTCAATTCTGTCTGCTTGTTAACCATTTATTCGACCAGCAGTGCAGCAGCAGTGCTCCTTGATAGCTGCCTGGATACCGTTCTCCAAGATAGATACCGATATTATATTACATCCCCCATTCTTGTCTTAACAATAGGCCCGTGCAGAAATGATCGCCTCAATGTGAAGTTGTACCCATCCTCTTCCACCGGGCCTTTCGTGATCTTTTTCCGGCCAAAATAAAAAAGTTCTTGAATCTATAGCAAATTTCCCGCGTTCTGAAGGAACGATATTCGACCGAGCTGGTACATAGTTTGAAGCAAGCTAATGATTTTGCTGGCCATGAGCCTTTTACAAAGAAGTACAGAGTATATGTTCCAGCAAACCAGGATAAAGTAAGTGGGTTCGTCACCGATTCGAGTTTGAATTGCGAGGATCTACTGACACACGATATTAGCTGTTTTAACCCTTTCATGCCCAACTTTTTTCTAGTGCATGCAGGGTTTCAAAACTATTTTTCCTTGAAAACGGCGCGGTCAAGAAACACAAAAAGCCTTTTTTCATAAAGATCGGTATTTGCCCTGCAGTGCTAGAAGTTGCTCAATTTTTACCTTCCAATGCTCAATACAATTCTCTTAGAATATTTACAATAGTCCAAATGCGTGGAAAACGTACCCAAAGACAGTCTAAATTGATAAGTTTCATCAGTTTTCAATAATATAGCAACATAACGAAGATATAAGAAAAATTCATTTTCCGTTGTCAACGTAAACTGTCCCTGGCAGCACTGCTCCATCGGAATCCAATCAGACTAATCACAATAACTTCAGTTCTAGAGCTGATCCTTGTAACTGTTAATATTCAAATGAAAGGCAATAGTCACATGTATTAGCCTTACTTGTTTTTGTGAGAAAATTTTGCCTTAATCAAAAGTTACAGCTGTATAAAAACGTTGTTGTCCACAAACAACATGGGCATGAGTGGGTTAAATACCCCATTCTGCAGGCAGTGAAGATACTGAAGTGCAAACGTTTGCATTCAGCATCAGTAGCAGCTGACGAGAAGAGGACATACTCAGACTCTTATCGGATGGTGTTCGCCGGGTCCTCCCTACACACCAAAAAAATCTGAATTTTATCGTTGACGTAATTGCAAACATGACACAATTCAACAAACCGTAATTTACGATATGACGGAACATTACCGTGTTCCGTTTAATTTTACATGAAACGTATACTTTACATGCGCAATAACATAAAATTACACTTCCTACCATTCAGAACAAACGCTGTGTGTGGAGTAAAATTACATGATTTACGAAATTAAGCGTCATGTAAAATTAAAATCAAACGTAAAACTAAGTCATTTTTGATGCTCGTATATGTCAGGGTCAGGAGACGTAAATTTACACTATTTTTTCTAGGTGTGTACCTAACTGTTTCTTTTTTGACAAGGTTCGTCTATCTGTTCGCTATTCTGCCATAGATCGTTAATTGCACAAATTGCAAACAACTGGGACATACGGCCACCCATTTAAGCAATAAGGCTCGTTGTGGAAAATGCGGTAGGAACCATTTGGATGACTCCAGCAGATGGGATGTCGAAAAATATCTCTACCGTGGGGGAAACCCACATGGGATCGCGTCATGCTTCGCGTACAAACAGCGCGAGGAGAAACAGAAACGTTCCCTTCAGGGACGTTCTAAGCACTCTTAAGCGGAAATGCTAAAGATAGCGACGACACAGGTCTCTACGAATCTATACTAACCTGTCTAATGACGAATGTGACTCTGATCGACCCCAGGAGGGAACGTCCTCTACTGTGGCTAGAAGCAATAGAAAAAGGAGCACGTAACATCCCCTAAATTTCACTGTAAAAGTCAGAAGGTGTTTCTTTAAAGTCCTCCAAAAATAACAGCTCGAGGAGGTACTGGTGCTAACCCGAAGAAAGTAGCTCCTGGTCTTAGAAACCTGAGCTCAGAAAAGAAGTTCTCAGCACTTCCTGGAAAACCAAAAACCCCAAGTACTCTCAAATCTTAGTCAGAGAAAGAAACCAGCGCTGGCTTAAAGAAAGCTACTTGCCCGACATATGGAAGAAGCTGCACAAATCAGGGAAATGGGCAAGAGGTCTAGTATTATATAGGCCAATATGCCTGCTGGATAACCTCGGGAAGCTCGGCCGCTTGTGGCGATTAGTTATGCTCTCTCACCGACAGTGCTAGTAAACTCAGGTGGAAAGCTCGATTCCTATTAGCAGAAGACAAAAGATTTTTCACATTTTTTTTCGATCATGTCCATATGATCCTGCCTAGCTCTAGTTTTCCGTTCCATATTTATTGCTGATTCACTCTAGAATATTTATCCGTCCTTCATCTTTTGTATCTTTCGTTTCTTAAATTTGCCGAATATAGCCAATAAATTCGATACAGTAGAACTTATCGGCAATCAAAACATAGTAACATGATGTGAAGTGTCTTAGTGGGCGAACGGAAAGCACATATATACTTTCGCCTACCGCAGTTCCTATCATTCGATCCAATAAACAACAACTGACGTAACGCTATACAGTGACAATGCTAAACAAGTAATCAAAGCATGCGCGATTACCGAATGAATCGCTTTTAGTAGGTTTTTCATAAATATTGCACCATATCTAAGAAATTAGTAAAGGTGGCAAACTGGTGTCTTCGGCAATGTTTCTAAGAAGAATATTCCCCGACACTTTGCCGAAGGTACCACCACTGTATCTCAACAGTTTTACCGAATATGTTTCGTATCAATATTTTAGACTAATAAATGATATTCTTTAAATACAGCTACCAGAGCCATGGATACAACCGGATACAAGTGATTCATACAGAATCTTGCAGCATCTTTCTTGTACTTTCAAATACATGTAGAGTGGTTTGCCCGTTTTTGCCCGTTCATGAATTATTTGAGTGCAAAGTAGGCCATTTTTCGACTAAAAATCGTGAATATCTCAGAATCTGCTCAACATATTAAGTTGCTTCCTTCACCGAAATTTTGTATTTCATCAATTGTGATAGTTTTGTAGAACATTTTGAACTTCCAAAAAATCTTGGAAAGAAGTTATAATAAAAAAATTGATATTTTCGGTATTTCCTCTAATAATGCTCAATATCTCAAAGAATATTTAAGATAGACTATTACCATCTTCAGTAAAGTTTCTTGTAGAGGAATTTACTACAACTTTGCAGAATACACCAATTTGCTATCTTTAATTATATGAGAAATAAATTTTGAATCTCACTTATAGGAGGATTAATCATCAAACTTTTGACTTATAAAGATGAAGCGTCTCATTGTCATAAATTCTTCAGAAGGTAGTATATCGCTATAACTAACCATTTCGAAGTTATTCAAAACGATCACGTTTTTCGGGTTTTAAACCACTGTGCGATGTTGAACCCCTATGCTTCGGATCATTTACCGAAAGCGGTTACTGCAGCTTGTGATTTTCGACGGACGAGTTTGGAGTGTGGCCACGTTACCACAACAAAGATATCATCTGCGTGGACAAAAATGTTGCTCCCTTTTGGTAGGTTTTTGAGCACACAGTTTATTGTGATCCTAAATAGTTCCTCCTATGGCGACGCGAAAACGCCTATCGTTGAGAAATTCGTGGTCAAATTTTCCCAGGTTTCCGCCTACTCCATAGTCCCGCGGTTGGTTGAGGATCTCTTTTCGCCAGTTGGAGCTGTAAGGCTTTTGAAAGATCGATCGCTGCAATATCGAAGTGGAATGCGTCGGCACGTGCTTGTGCGATAAGCTCTCCAAACCCACCAAAGTCGAAACGCGCACTGAGTAGTTTGTTGTCCTTCAGGAAAGAAACTAGCCGTCGACTAACCAGTTTCTTAAGAATTTTCCCGCTGTCCCGTGCATTTTTGAAAATTGGTACGACTCGAGTTTCCCTCCACGCATCGGGGAAATTAATATTGTCCCAGATATTATTGGGGCTATCAAGCAAGCCTTTCTGCCACGGGCAGAACATAACGTAGTGTTTGCGCCGGCTGATCTTCCACGGGCGGTGCTCAGTGCGTAGGCCAACTTGAACGGAGAGAAGTTTTGGTTGTACTGAGCGTTGTCTGCGGCACATTTAACCCTCTAGTGCCCAAGTTTTTTTTGGCTTGAAAAAACTTTTGTAGGTCGGATTCGTGATGAGAAAAATGAAAATAATAATTATAATTCTTGTAAGCAATGGATTTTTCATTAAAGCCTTTAAATAAGTAGGCCGCCTAGAGGCTGCGTTGGGCATCTGGGCGAATAAAAAATAGCTTTTTTTCTTCTAGTTACTTTAACTTAAACGAATACAGATGGTTGCTTTTATTTTGGACTCCATCAGAACGCAAATAACCTAAACTGTAAGGAGTATTTCTCTAGTGCTTCGGTTATTTAACTATTGACTTCTAATTTATAGTAAGGGAGTCCAGGGTCTGCTGGCGATGGTTTCACTTATCATATTCTATCATTTTAATTAAAGAAGATCGTGTAAAAGAGAATGCGTTGCATAAAAGTGCAGATTGTTGGCTGCATTACAGAATTTTAGATACGTGAAATGTCGCCAACTTACGACTATACGCGCAATGATGCTAGATGTCTTTTCAGTAAAAGTGCAAATCAATCGATACTTGTTATTATTTTTCAGCCTCAATGTTCCGGCATTTTAAATTAGGCGCACACTTCGTATGTAAAAACGAATTTTCGAAATCCTTCAGGTCAAATTTCGACGTAAACAAACTAAATTTTTTTGTGGCTACGTATATTGCATATACGGCCATGGAATGTTCTTTTCGCACGCTATCGAAAAATCTAGTCATTCGCGGAATAGCTTTGAACTCGCTCTAAATTACAAAAATACTGACATTTAAAAACTTCACATAGGGTAATGAGCCTATTTTCGTCTTAACCGTAAGAAGCCGGTAGTTAGAGCGGCGTTAGCCATCTTTGTTCAACGCATTGTTTCAAATAGCAAGGCGATTTTTGTTATCATAATGTTTCATAAGAAAAAAGCAAAGATATTGGAGCCAATTCTGACGCATTGCATCAACTATATTCCGAGTAATTAATGAAATGGTGAGGCACGCTGCCTAATACGACTGAAATAGGCTCTTCACTCTAATACGCTCGAAAACTCAATATCACTTACAAAGTGTACGAAAGAAAATGTAATGCAACATAAACACATTGGAGAATGTATTTCACAGTACTTGAAGTGCAAAACTCTAGACAACGCCATATGTCTAATATAAAAGGAGAAAACAAGATTCCGCCAATTAGCCCCAGACTCCCCTAAATATAATTAAATGATAAGGACATCCGTATTCTAACAGCAGCATTCACCTAAAGTTTTAAAAACATACTTCTTTTCAGCTAAAATTCCACATTATGCTAGTTTCGGTGTGGTAAGTAATCACTAAAGACATTTTTCGCTATCGGATTTTTTTCGCTCAGGTGCCCAACACCGCCTCTAGGCGGGCAAAGTATTTTACCAAAAAACCTAAACATCCGAATTGTTCCACTAAACCAATTCACATCTACGGTGAAATGCTAGTAACAGACTACTCAAAAAAATTTTTTGTTATTGAAATTTCCAAAAATAGTTAAAATTTGTTTAATGAAGATAACCACTAAACACAAAATGGTTTTTTTTTCCACGTTTTCCTCGACTTTTCAACTTAGAGCTTCAATTGTCTTTGACAGAAAGCTACGAATATTCAAACAATGTGGGTGTATGAAAGGTGTGAGCGTTGGGAAGAAATGCTAGTGCGGATGACAACATACAATCATGTTTTAGTAGTTTTATTTAGATTTTTATAGAGACCGCCTAGATGCGGTGTTGGGAACTAGAGGGTTAATCTTTTTTTTTCCAAAATAGACATGTTTTTCCGTTACAAGTTTTCGCTGTAAGCATTTCGGACGATAACTCCGAAAATGTGGTCCCAATTACTAAGTGGGGACCATAGATAGGACCATTGGCTGTTAGAAGATTGTAGCGACTATGCCATTGTTGAAGAGTCTGGAAGAATCCCATCAAGAAAACTGTCTCGACTGTCTTTTTAACTGTTGTTATTTTAAAATTAATGGAATGATCGTTGTAATTATTTTCAATATGTTTATGTTTATTACCTTCACCAACAGGCCCCTTGGCCCCAATGGTGGTTGCTTAAACTAATTACATTTTAAAATTGACAACATTTTCACTTTTATCGCTTTCCGCGTCCTGTTGAAGTCAAAGGCCGTCGCCACACTGTTAAAAATTCGTTGGAGTCCGGTAACAGCGCTCTGGTAACCATTTTCGAATAAATAAATACAAAATTTCGTTCATTACAAGTAAGTTATATCGATTTGATCAGGGGTGTGAAATGTCCCCATCAACGAGTACAACTGTGCAGTAAAGTTAGTTGCTTGTTCGTAACTTGCGAGTTTTCAGTTAAACGCTACAAAAGTATCGATAGTCTTACACCATAGCACATAACTCAACAAATAGTTTTCTGTGGGCTCAAATTCAAAAAATTTCTCAAAGACGAAGCTATCATTGCATTTATTGTATGCGAGTTTGTTATTAATTCAAATTTGCGCCTTTCTCACAATATATCCCATAAACACTGCATGTCACTCCTGTCCGTAAACACTTCTGAGTGTCCATCAAGTTCTGGGAAAATTCATCGCAAAAGTCCTAACAAATCGGTTCCTCAATCATAGGGACCTCCTGATTTACCCAATCTTAAAATTTGATAGCACCGGGAAAACTAATTTCCAACAGCATAAAATCGAGTAAATTGTGGCCTGCAACATTTCATTAAACCTTCAAATTTAATCAAAGCTATCATCAAGCAGTACACTCCCCTCATAATTATTTTCATCCTTTCGGTTTCGTTATCGTTTGGGTGTTGAATCGCTCATCTGTTTAACTCCAAATTGGCCGCTTGTTTATTTGATCCTTCCCCTTCCGTAAGAAAAGAAAACAGTCCAAGCAAGCAGACAAGTCAGCGAGCAAAAACTCAATGCCCATTAAAACGTTAAATGTTTCTTCCAGAACCCCAATCTTTCCGGCTGCCAACCAATTCGCAGTTCTTTCGGTTTGGTTTCAACACGCTTAATTTGACTGTTTTATTTTGTTTTTTTTTCTACTTTCGCCGTTCGCTGATTCCCAAAACAGCGATCATCAATTTTGTCTTGAAGCAGCGCTTAGCTCAGCTCAGTGGTCGTTCAATCCCACAGAAGAATTCCAGCCCGGTCTCGTTGGGGCGTATGTTGTTTTTTTCTCTTTTCTTATTTTATTCTTGTGGTTTCTTCAATAAAGACCCAGATCGGCGATTCGGCGACCCGAAGAATTAAAATTGAGGGCATTTTTTATCATAAACATTGTGGAATTTTTTGTGGACTCGCTTACTAGCCTCGATGAAAGTTTGGATGAATTTTAACAAAAAACACATATCAGGAAGACTAACAACTCTGTCCAGAATCTGGAGAAAGTAAGCGCAACATCTTTTCCGGCTAAAGGTTGTACTTCTTATAGTGAAATCTACTTTTACATTGAGCTTCCTACTGCCGTATAATAGAGGCGCTGTATTCTCTACCGCTTCTCATTTGTGTGGGAAAAGAATGAGATGTCTGTCTTCATGTTATGTAGTCTTCGCTTTTAATGAGAGTTCGTAAAGTTTAATGAGAGCTTCGCCTTAGAAATTAACAATGCCGGCAACTTTTTCTAGTAACTTTATGTCAATATCCATTGCTGTACTTACATTAAAGGTTCAGTTTCCAACGTTCGAATTCTAGATATACAAAACTAAAAAGCTTTGAAAACTTGTAGTCAATAGAGTGGTTTTAAACCGCAGTTCAGTGGCCATCATTACAAAATGAGCGGATTACAAAAACTCTGAATAAAAAATAAACATCCTTGCCATAATCGAAAAAGAAAATCGTTAATAAAAACTGGAGCAATAATCTTTTCGGCGCCTCTGTTCATTTCTCAAAGTCCATCCGTCCGACATTCGCTGCCGACTCGCATAAGTGGCGCACCTTTCTGTTCGTTAACTGCAACAAAAAAAAACACTCCAAAAATGCAAAATGCATATTCCACTTACCCAAATCGAGCGTCTCAACGTGCAGGAACACCTCGAGGAAGATGAGCACCAGCACGAATTTGTTCCACCAGGTAACGGCGTTGACTAGTACTTCCGGCGAACGGATGACGGCCATTTTTGCATCCACCAGTGTTGACCCGAGTGGTGGCACCGAGCAAGACTGACCCAATTTGCACTTACTGATGAACACTTCCGAATTCGTGACTTTTTTTTCTGCTGACCCGTGCTTGATTCTTGGCTGCTTGGTCGTGTCGATATGTTTGCTGGCTCTAAAGGTTCTGCTCTTCACAGCTGCTGTTACTACTTCTGCCGCTCGGCATGTTTGCTCTCCTTCGAATCGTGGCCTGCAATTGAAGAACGGAAAGAAAGGATGGAAATTTAATTTGTGCCATATGTGAACGTCATGAAACGCGAATGTTTCACGTGGAAAGTTGAATCAGATTTCGCGCGACTCATTACGGCTTCGAATGGGTCTAAATTTAGCAAACGAACCGTCAGCCGTTTAGTATCACACAATTTACAGCCCCGACCGTGCAATTAATATTAATTGAGAACAGACTTTTAGCAAATGGTAAAAGACTTTGAATGAGCTGCGCTGGCTCCAGGTTTGCATTGAATTTTACTACACAAGATGAAAAGTGCCGTAGACGGTCCTGCCAATCTTCATTTTGTGCAGTTAAACACAAAGAACTTTGACGTGACAGAGTTCAAGGCTCCGTTAGTTTCGTTTTATGCGATGTAAAACCAATTCGAATAATTCCAGACACACTTCTGTTGAAGTGCGATACTGTAACAAATGAACCTCCGATGGTCGCTGTAGCTACGCTTTTCCGTATTTAATTACATCGAATAAATGATATCATAAATTTTAATTAAATCCATCTTTACGATGCTTCCGCGCTCTTTTCGGAAAACTTTGCGTTCAGCGACGACCGGATCATTCGTAAGCAAGCACACGTTTTGTTCGGATTCTCCAACTGCACTGCTCGCCGGACTCCGTCATGGGTTGGCCATGCTTCAAAAGGTGCGGCTGCATCAGTTTGATTTCGGAAAAGTTCAAAGTAGTAGGCCAATAATTTCCACTCGCAGTATAGTAGGTGACGGCATTATTTGCTGCCCTGACTTGTTCGCAGGTATGTAGCCAGAATGCCGAAATTGTTCGAGAATAAATTAAAGAAAAAACATGTATATCAGCGGCTGTTAACAAACTTGCATTTCGTTTGGTTTGAACAAATTGAAGAGAAAATTTTAAAGAACATTGCTATTTTCCGTAGAGCACTAAGGCCGATGACATGCTTACGCGATTTGCGAAGCGGTAGCGGTAAGCGAAGCGAATGCGTTTGACCTATCTCTTTGGTGCGTGCATGTAGAACGCGTAATACTGTCATATTAAAAGCGGGGCGAACGCGGAAAAACACTATGTAAAGTGATCAGACGCGTCCGCAAACGCTTCGCTTTTCGCTTCAGATTGTCATCGGCCTAATAGTGCTTTCTGCTTCTGCCCGAGTCAGTCCGAAGCAAACGACAAAAGCACTTTTATATTGTGTACCTTGTCTGAAGAACAAATCTGTCTGTGATCTGTCGAGATGAGTGGGACGCAGAAGTAGGAAGTAGTACTCCGGTCAATTACAGTGGTTAATGACTTCCAGTTTTTTCGCGACCGGAAATAAATTTCAATCCATAGTCTCTTATGCTATTATCTGAACCACAAATGTTTATCATTTCTTGGCGCGCAAATTCGTTAGTTGGGGTGTTTGTAAATTGGGTGTTCGCTAATTGGATCGTGCCCCAACTAAAAAGCAACTTGGTGTCAAAATATTAAAAAAAAAAAGCAAAAAGGAGCAAACAACATCATAACATACTGAAAGTACTAGCTTTTTACTTTCATATAGTGGCCCGATTGTTAGTCGACGCGATTCTCCCCGAGTGTTATGATCAATACAACATGCCATCGCAGTGGTATAAAATGAAATATTCAAGCGCATTGCGATAAACAGCTCCATGTTTTTATGGTAAATTGCATAGATTTGCCTTTCAAAAATCGAAGTGTAGATTTGAATGTGTTTAATAATGTCGATAATTTCAGTATAAATTAGATAAATAAATTTATTTTTAATAATGGTTTTCTCCGTCATCTTCAAAGCTTTCTTCTTCCGCCAGATGAGCTTTGGTGTAACCCCGAGCTTCAGTCACGACAGGATCCACATTGTGAACAGGTGACGTTTATCAAGCTCCATTATAAATGTAACGAAAGACAGTAACAAACCTTCTCGTGGGATTTCCATCTTTTTTCAAGCTTACCAGTATCCACTGATTGTTTAAATTTCACTTGACACACTTCTTGAACGCACGATATGCTACGTTTCGTACTTTGATCTTGATTGTGGTCAAAGTTCCCTTTTCCTTTTTAGGGAATTGATGAATATGTTTTATGCAATTTACTATGAAAATATGAAGCTGTTTATCGTAGTGCGCTTGAACATTTATTTTAAACCACTGCGAGGGGATATTGTTTTGAACATAACACTCGGGGAGAATCGCGTCGACTGACAATCGGGCCACTATATGAAAGTAAAAAGCTAGTACTTTCAGTATGTTATGATGTTGTTTGCTCCTTTTTGCTCCTTAACGAATTATTTAAGGTGGAAGCTACCCCAAAAATATCGTAAAATTGAGAATATCTTTTTAAATTCAACAGATAGGAAAAAATTATGTTCGGCAAAAATATGTGTTTTGATACCGCAAACAACTTTGTGGAAGATTGCAAGAAGATAGGAGAATGTCTAAAAAAGTTATTATGAAAAAACTAATTTTAAGGGGTCTTCTATATAATATGTTCCATAACTTGTAAACTATTAAAGATAGCTATATAGTGTCTTCGGCAATTTGTTTTGTAGTAACATTTGCTACAACTTTACTGAAGACACAAAGTCTTTATCTGAATTAGTTCGGAAAATAAATTTCATATATCACTTATAGGTGAATTAATCGCTGAACGGTATACTTCTGTGGATGTGAAATCATAAGAACAACAACTTCTCTGAACAAACTATACTTCTAAAGATAACGGTTTAGACGCTATTAATTTTGAGCACGAAAACGTTTAAAAACACTGTGCCATGTAAGTTTCAAAACGACGCGACCTTACAGCGAAAAGGAATCAATAGGTAATCACGGATAGCGACTAAAACGTTTCGACTGGTTGATTTTTAACATTTCGACTAAATGCTTTCAGGGGTGGGTGTAGCGTAGTTGGTAAATCGATTGCCTTGTACGCAGCGCACCTGGGTTCGAGTCCCGACCCCGCACATAGGGTTAGAAATTTTTCAAAAGAGATTTTTCTAACCAAAAGAGGCGAAGGTTAAAACCTCTATAATCGAAATAAAAAAAATGTTTTCAGTATGCGACACTCTCCCGTTTTACGTTTCTTACAAAAGAAATGTGTGGGATTCGCTCACACTTTGAAAACATTTTCCAAGGCCCGGAGGGCCGTGTCTCATATACCAATTGACTCAGCTCGATAAATTGGGACAATGTCTGAATGTGTGTGTATGTATGTAAATGCACTAATATCACGTAATTATCTCAGCAACCGCTAAACCGATCTTAACGAAATTAGTTTCTCATGAAAGGCCTAAAGTTGTCATTTGACATTATTATTTTTGTTTTTCGATATGTTGTTTACGTTCTGAGATATGGATGATTTTGTCAAAACACAAAGGGCTTAAAGCAAATAATTTTCGAAAAAAGCAATGTAGTCGTGTACACATAATTAGAAACCTTGTAAAAATACCTTTCGAGCAAGCTATAGATTGTCAAAATCCGTTCACGAGCGGCGGAGATATTAAACATTGAATTTAATTTTTATGCCTTGCTTACCAATTTTCACTAACTAAAAATGAGACCTTTATATACAGAGTATTGTTTCACTGGTGTTTTAGGGGCAAAACTTAGCCGATTTTGAATATCCGGGTATGAAAACACATCTACGTGATTCAAGGAATTCGAATCCGAAAACATGTTGTGAATTCACCTAATAAAGTATTAACTATTACTCAAAAATTAATACGTAAGTCACTCCAAAGACATTGATTATGTGTAAATTCACTTAAAAGTGAAAATTTGTCCAGAGTTGATGTATTTACCCGGTGGATTAATAAGCATTGCGTTCAGTCGTAAGATAGACGTTGGATGGTGTAGTAATCCACCTAGTAGCGAGAAAATAGATTTCTAATATAATTCATCTTCATATTATACTCGTAGCATAACCGAGAGCAACTGTATATTTGAATAACTAAATTCTAGTGGAAATTTATGTTCTTTTGCTAGAATTATGTTATACTAATTATGGCGCCAGTTGTATTATGTATAATGTATAATAAAGATGTAAATAATCAGCCCTGCATAAAAAAATAATGTCACAGCACTAATCATCATTTACCATTCTTCATTTGTAGAATTAAAATTAAGAACATCTGTTTTGGGTTGATATTATTAAAAATGTATTTTTATTGCATTGGAATACACTTTTATGAAAAATAACGGATCAAATTGCAAAACTATGCGCAAATTAGATCCGGGAAAAATGGCGCCCAAAGACCCGGTGGGGCATTGGATACTTCAATAGACGTTTCGTTTGAGTGCTCCGTATTCTACACGTAAATTAGCGAGGATTACAATCAAAGTTTATGCATTGGACAGATAGTTGATCTCACTGAATTTATGTTATACATTCTACTGTGTAATTACAACTAACACTGAGTTGTACTGAAAACCCCAATATAAATTTTTCATGATCAATTAGACATACTTATTTGCAAAAAAAAGATTTGTAATTTCAAGAATGCTCGTATCTCAAAAGCAGTCCAAGAACACTTTCAATGACCACTGGCTTTTTTGTGAATTCATATACTTATTCTGGTAGTTTGAATCATTTCTTTGTCATGGTATTGTTTTGTATTGGACTCATAGACCCATATCTTCAGAACGATAATAACGAATGAAACAATTCGCAAGTGATAAGGATGGGTGGTAAAATACTGCATTGTAATCGACTGAATGTACGGTTTTTTTGCCATAGACAATAATTTAGGGTTCAACTGAGAAAGCTTGGAAAGCGGCCATCTTGGAGAACGAAAAAAGCAGTTTTTTCCCCGTTGGGAAAATCTTTCTAAAAATGAATCAATGTATTCGGGGCATTGGTGATTGATTTTCATGAAGATTTTTCCAACGGTGTGGTAAGAAACTGCTTTTTTTCGTTTTCCAAAATGGCCGCTTTCCAAGCTTTGTCAGTTGAACCTTAATTGCCAACATATCATAGACACTTGACACTCTTTTCTATATACTTCAATGCAAATGAATACTATTTACAGGTGGCATTATCTTAGTTTACTATTTCTAATTACGCGTTAAAATACTGGACCTAGAAATTCTATTTTGCACCAAAATCATTTTTGGATATGTGTGACCAAAAAGATATCCTTTAATTACAGGACAAACTTCTAGATTTCCTGTTGACTAATTAAGGCCCGTCAAAAAAGTAGAAAAACCAGATAATCTTAAAACGCCGTGAAGAAAAGAAGAACGAAAACGTGCTCTTTGCAATGGAACTTTCACAAAACATTCCAAAATGTTCTGAAAAAATGGTTTTCGAATTCGTGAACTTCGTTTTATTCATTTTCTTCATTTAAATAACTTTCTTTAAATTTTATTCCAAATGCTCATTTTTTCGAGTTCATTTATTTCGTGGATTATATTCATTTAGTTTATTTTTTTCATTTGAAATATTTGACTTATTTTAAATATATGATCATTTCATTTTATTGATTTTTTTCATGTAGCATTCTTTATATTTATTTTGCTTATTTGACCTCATTTTATCTATTGCATTCATTTCATTCTCTGTATGCATTCTGATCAGTTTTTTATCTCAGCCATCTTATCCGTATCATTCATTTAACTTATTTTATTCACTTTTTTCATGTTATGCAATTTTATATTACTTTTCCGGTTCACTCATTTCATTCATTTTAATAATTTGACTAATTCTGTTCAGTCATTCATTTTATCTAGAACATTATCTAGGCACAATTTAATTTATTCTATTAATTCTATTTCTTTTTAATATCGCTGATTTTTTTGTTATAATCATTTTATTGTTTAAAAACAAACAAAATGAAAAATATAATAAAATGTATAGAAAGAAAACCTTTTTATTCATTTTATCACTTTCTTCATTTTGTTTATTTTATTCATTCTATTCATTTTATTGCTTTCATCAACCATTTGCTTACCCTGTTGTTTATGTACAACAACGTTTTCAAACAGCTATAATATAATATATTATAAAACTAATAATTGTGACTATCACCGTTTATTTGAGCGCTAAAAGTTACAAGAAATATCAGTAGAACTGAAGTTATTGCAATTGTTCTGATTGGATTCCACTGGAGCAGTGCTGTCAGAGATATTTTAACTATCTGTCAAAAATTATAGTTTGATATATCTTCGTTGTCTTCAAATATGTTTGAAAACTGATAAATCTTATCAATTTAGACTGCCTTTGGCTACCTTTTCTGCCTAATCGAACCGTTGAAAACTTTGCAGGAGATGTGTATTAAGGTTTGGTATGTAAAATTTGAGCAGCTTCCAACACTGCTAAAGAAGCATCTATCTTGATCAAAACAGTTTTTTCGTGTTTCTTCTTATTACGCTTATTAATTTTAACGGTTGCAGAATGGTATGGTAAATATTTGGTATGAAAGGGTTAATTTTATCCATTTAATTCATATTATTTGTCTTATTAATTCAATTATTTTTGTTTGTTTTGTTTTATTCATATAATTTATTTCATTTATTTTAATCATTTTATTAAATTGTTAATTTTTCCCATATTTCATATATTTTACTCAGTTTCTTCATTATATGTATGGGACCAGCCATAAATGACGTAGCATTATATGGGGGAGGGGGGAGTTTTGTATTTTGTGATGATGTGTGACCACAGGGGGTAGGGGGTCTTGTCATGCTACGTAGCTTTTTAAAGGGGAATAACTATAATCGTTTTTTATTTTATTTTTTAAATTTTGGGGCGACATGGGGGGGGGGTAGAGTTACAGTCAAGCCACGTAATTACCAGTGGGGTATTTAGAAGTTTGTGACGAAATGCTACGATGGGGGAGGGGGGTGTTAAAAATCATTCAAAAATGCTACGTCATTTATGGATGGTCCCTATTCGGTTTATTCAGTTCCGTGTATTATCAAATGACAGTTTGTTAGCTTGAAACAATTTAATTAACTCTCTTAATTTCATAACTTTTTTAATATAGTCTAATTTTCATTTGAGCTAATTTTATTCATTTATTTTGTTATTTTGATTTATATTAATCATTCTATCCATTTTATGAATAACTTTTTTTATTTTTTTGCTTCATAATCATTTTAAATTTTCATTTGTTTTATTATTTTTCTTTAATTTATTCTGTTTATTCGTGCAGGACTCGAAACTTTGCTAATCTTACATCTAGTTGCTCACCAACTTCGCGTGTGTTCGACAAACTAATGAATAGTACAACAGTGATATGTGTAAGAAATGTGTCATCTCACTGATAGGTGGATAAAATCGGTTTTTTGTTCGTTATGACATAAAAAGAAGGATCAGAAATTAGGGAAAAGAGAGAGAAAAAAAAATCAATCAATTCATATTTAATCAAGAACACTCTATTTTTTCTAATCATTCAACACCCAACCCACCCCTGAATCGATTCCTAGGCCTGCCAGGAGCACTTGCACGAAATTTGAAGCAAATCGGACAAGTCTAGCTACCGGACCAATATGCCTGAAGTTTGCATGGGTTTTTTCGACAATTAACATGGAGAAAACCCACTAGCTTGCATTTTCACCGCTAGGTGGCGCAGTATGCACTGTATTATCACTGCAAGTGAAAACAAGAAAGATAATTTAATTGTCTACAACTTTGTCAAAGACTGCTAGTCTATCCAGCTTCGTTAAAAGAAGTTATTGAACTTATAACGATTGATTCCTACGAACTATGCATTTTCTGAAATAATGGTTAAGTTTAGCTTAATAATATGTTCCGAAGAATTATAGTAAATAATACGAGTCATGTTTTGGGTAGAGCATTTTAGTTCAACATGTTACCGCATAGAGGGCGATAACTTTTCAATGGAAAGAGATAGAAATTAAGTGTCTTCTACAGGCATTTTAAAATAATTCTTCCAAACTTCTCGACATGCTATCTCTCTCATATGAAAAGTTAGTGTTGGTGCTCTCTATGCGGTCACAGGTGGAACTAACCGTGTAAATAGCATCAATTTGCAGTCCGTCAGTGAATCCATCGAATACATACTTTGTAAATGAGAGCAGTTTGATCATTGTCGATCGTTTAGGCATAAAATGTTGGTCGTCTGCGATGTAGTGAAAGAAAATAAGGTCCAAAACAACCAGCTCGAATTGTTTAGATATCGCAACTTCTTCAATAATTATCGATGTTCGATTTGTTTCCCTTTTTATGGACCGGAATCATATGAGTCGCTTTTCAACAAGTAGGAAATATTCCAGTAGCGAGAGATAGCTCGAAGACTCGTTGAAGGGGTTCAAGAAGTCCGCTGATGAACTTTTTGACAAAAATCGAGGATACACCATCTGGATCCATAGAACTAGGTACTCTCAGTTGGGAGTTTGCTGCAAGAATAGCAGCATTATCGACGCAAATTCATTGGTTCGTCCTTGAACTTGAGCTTATGCGACCACCCTTGGCTGCTACTCCGTTATCGATCTGGTCCATCAGCTAGTCACAAAGAATCACTAGATAATTATGCTTGGGAGGAGCGAAACATTTCTCAATGTGCAACTCCTGGTAATTCTAAAGTGTTCATTGATCAATACCGGCGCCGGCGAGGCCCGAACGTAGATCGCGGAAGGAAAGAGAAGAAATGTTAGTCCGATACTTGCTTTTGCTAGAGGCCGTATATACTACTGCGCACTCCATAAGTATCAAGGGAGAAGGATATTTGTTAGTAAGTATTGCCAAAGACCGACACCAGATAGGTGACTCTCCACTATCTGGTCCAGAAATGGACCCATCAACTCATGGACCGGGGAACTAGGGCTTTACTTCCCTTCTGAAGAAGACGTGACCATAGATTTTTTCACCTCAGAAAAATCTTAACAACCTCGGCTGGGATTGAACCCAGACTAATTGGGATGGGCGGCGGTCACGCTTACCGCTCAACCTCCGGCACCGTCACAAATTTGGTTGATGGTTCGTGCTAAAGAAAAAGTGAGATTCGCAGCAGCGACGACTTCCTGTGGTGGAAAGTGCTCGTCGGAAAAAACGCTTGAAAATTTGTCGGAGAACGGTTGACAAATTTTCTTAGGTCAGTGCATAAAACTCCGTTTAATGACATACAAGATGGTAACCCAGATTCTTTTTGCTGCTCATTCACATGCTTACAGAACGACTCAGGTTAAGGTTTCAGTTGACGTTCGACCTGCGGTGGTCTGGAAAATGCTCGTTTACTTTGCTATTTATTTGAGAGTAGTGGTTTCGTCTTATATTTCGAGAATCTTTTAAATGTGTTTGATTGGCAGTTTTTAATCGCCTTAGGGGAGTTGATTGCCAGGGTGGCGCTAATTGTTCGTTCTAGTACAAGGATAGGATACGGAGGAAATATGTACAGCGATCAGGTTGGAATCGCCAATTCTAGCAGGTGGGGAATAGACGACAAACAGGAACAGCGAGCGATCGGCAAGTTTCACAAAGAACCACACTTGCTCGGAGCTCGTCGACCGGTAATTGTTGATCAATCGGGCTTTTATGCTATGGCAAACAGCGATTAGCACACCACCACCCGACGTTGTGGCTTTTGATGGCGTTGCGGACTTCGATTTTATACACCCAAAACGCGAACTGCATGATTTACATGCGAATAAGCATGATTCTAATGAGAATTTTGCATTGTAACTGGTATAATGCATATAAAGTGATATTGGTCCGGGACAAAAATGCATTAAGGCGATTACACCACAGAAACTTACACAAACCCACAGTTTGGAATGTATTAGTGAAATTAACGATATCGGAGTATTAGTATTAAAATGACTCCGCACTAATACACATGTAAAGGACATCTCCACTCGGATACATGTGCGCTCTGAAAATACTAATACACGCTCAAGGACCAGTTTCCATTTCGTCTTTCTACTGATCACATGCTGCATATTGGAGAAAATAGTTTATAGCATCATTGGTGGGGTGTGGGTGATGATTTTGTTTTGATAATATGTTGAGCTTTCGGCGTTCTCTAAACCCTGAATTTACCAGCGATATGCGTGTTCTAGCCACTAGATAGGTTCATAAATAATGATTATTGATTATTTAAGCGCACTATTGGCTCTCAAACGTGAAACTTTTTCGCTCGATGCGCCAACTGGATTTCATTTTCGGTACTAGTCAAATGATGATGAAAACATTTTCTTGCATTGATGGTATAGAATGGTTGTTCTATTTTAATTGTTTTAAAATAAATATCACATAGTTTCACAAAAAGCTTGATTACAGGTGATAAGAAAACACTCGTTCTTTCGTTTGACACCAAAACATTCAGTTGAACTCAATATTTTATTACGAATTATTGAGATCCGGAATTATTTTTGTATTGTTGAGGTTAGGTTGGTTGTTTTAGATATGGAAAATGTTTATCTAGAAATTGGACTTATCAGTGGATAACCTCGACTACCAACAACTACACTCTGTAATCCAGTGATTTTTGCCCACCTTCGTGTTTTTTTTTATCGAAATTTCAATCTCTGAATTTCATTTTAGTATAGATTGAAACCGGAAGAACAAATGTGAGTGAAGTAACAAGAAATTTACCATCTGGATATTTTTCAGAGGTAGGAAATATATTTTCTTCACCAATATTACTTTTCATTAGAAGAAATAACGTTTAGTTATAATATTGATTGAATTTAAAAAAATCAGAATTTACTTTCCAATGCGTTTTGACAGATGAAAATAAAAACATCATCATTGAACTTCCGTGCCCTCTGGCGCTCGACATCTAGCGTTAGATCACGAATACGCAGGAGAAAGTTACCTATATGGGAACATTGGGTTAACAAGTTAATGCAACATTTGTCGGATAGAAGCCGTCCGCCAATAATTTCTGGCATTCCTCATATCAACAGTACTTTCAGGTGATATCATATCAGTATTTCGCAGTAAAAGTATCTAAATTTAAAATATCATAAACTATAAGGGCAGTGATGACATGGTTTTGCACTTTTGAGCAGCAGTGGTAGTTAGTATTATTTCCCTAACATGCGAATCCAGCGCACATCATCGCCCTGGGCAACGATCATCGCAAATCAATCTGAGCACAAATCATTTTCTTCCACTCTTCTCTGAAGCACGGAATGAGAGAGCGATGACTTTACTGCAAAAACCATTCGCTATGGGAAAATAACAACGCGTATAGCACACACTCTCGTGACCGTAAACTGTTCACGCGTTTAGTGTGGTTGGAATTGAGCTGTTCGCAGACAAAACAGCGTAACTGTGTATGAAGACAGAAGTTCTTACAAATACCACAGAGGTATTCATGTATAGAATACACCACCTTTTTGGCAGACTCAGCAATCAAAACCAACTAATACTTTTACATGCGGGCAGATAATACGGTAGCGTGTATTTTCAATCAATTTATTTCATCTTGAATCAAGCGGTGTTGGTATAATGCCGTAGCTATGCTTGGTCTACAATGCGAAGAAAGCATGATTCTAATTCGGAATATGCACGAAAGGATGTAATGCCTTTTTTGCATTGGGACATTGTTTTGGGTGTACTATTTCTGTTCATGGAGATAGGCTTGACTTAAGTTTCGCCCTTCATCCCGGTAGAAAATAATTGGAAGAGCTGCGAATAAAGTTTAGTGTGACGGGGTTTTTGGATGACATTTGTTTGAATGTCATTCTGATTTGATATCTTCTGTAGCTTATATACGCGTAGTCCAGAAGAGCTTGCATTTTCTAGCAGTATAAGTGATTCTCCTATTCAGTTAGCTCTTGAATACTTTGAACTCTCGATTCCATTGTTGTAACTAGAGTAAATTTTAACGTGTAAATAAATAATAAAAGCCAGATTTAGTGACTATCTCAAGTCATCAGAATTAATACATATATTCATTACTTTTAAGCCCCTCCCGGGACAAAATCCTAGCTACGCGTCCACTTGTTCTGTATTACACACCACGATTGAACAAAATTAGAAGTGATCATTTATGTTTTTTCCACTAAGCGTGCCTTGGATTTTAGTCATATCTGAAACTAAGAAGTCCTTTGTCTATACTAGGTTCAGTGAGTATGGACTGTAGATGAAACTATTTCGGTAGAGCACAGACTTTGCCGTATGGTATCCGGCGTGCTGAAATCTCTCAAAGTTTTTCAGCAAAGAATCGACCACCTGGGTATCTATTCGTATGTCGAAAGAGGCAACTAACAACAGATGTGGTTGTGGTCTACTAGGAGGTTGATAACAGTCTATTATTTTTCTTCGGACAAAACCAGCCTAAAGGCCGCGTGGTATCCGGCAGGTTGAAGAACCTCAGCCAATAATGAATCCACTGGGTTCCTGCTCCCATGTCGTAAGAGGCGGCTGAAAACAAGAGTCCTCAAGTCGAGGTGATTCTCCGTACCGAGGATTGGATGAAATAACTGCAGATACTCAATAGAGTAAATCGCCCAACATTTGCACGATCTGGCAAAAAAGAAATGTTTGATGTAACTCTCTGCTCTGACGGTATTAGGCATGAGTTGGCAAATTGGCTCGTACCAAATGAGCTCGAAATCGTTAAATCGTAGATGCGTGTAAATCATTTCCACTCTTTTTCGGATTTTCAGTGAATCTAAACTTGAGTAACTTTCCACAACATCAGGTTTGAATACTGCAGGTGCGTACTCCTTCTAATCGCTTAAAATGGACAATACTTTTGATAAAAATCAAAGAAAAAAGCACTCAAAGGTGCTCTGTCGAACAATTATTCAGTTCATTGTATAGAGTCTTCGAGTCTCAACACTTATCGACAGCAAGCAACGTTGGAGAAAGGTCACTTTTCGGTTGCGCTGAAGAAAGATCAAAAGGATGAGAAAATATCTTCACGGGTATCTCTTTTCAATCTCTTCTAACTCTTTCATCCCCAGTTTCAGTCGGTTTGGCATAAGGTATGGTATTGTTTGGTTCTCTCGGGATCAAGGATAAACCTGTATCTGACTGAAACATAAATTGGAGGAGACAAAACCAATTACCAGTATAATCAATTTGATGAGGTCTTTAACAAAAGGCAACCAGAATTGTTTCTCGTTCAAAATATTCTTCCAATCTTCAGAAACGTTTTAATTGAGCTTGCTCATCTGTCAACAAATCATTATTCATTTCATAAATCAACCTCTTCATATCAATTGGGAATTCAATCTGCAAACAACGTTGCAAAAATATCACTTTCCATCCGAATCGTGATTAAATCTTGCCTTACGGCACCTTCATTCAAACATCAAATAATCACCTCATAAGTCACAAAGCACAACAAGCAAGGTGCACAAGTGGCTGGCAATTTGTACGATTTATGGCTGCTTCCAACGGTGACAAAGTGCCATCGGCTATTCCCATCGACTTGTTACCTCCTATTTTGCATTCTACAAACGTAAAAATTTAATAAACATTCCGTGAGCGATACAAATTTAAGCTCGAATCTCACCGAATCGAAAAAGCAAATCACGTACACATCGATATTGATTTTGTCGCCGCTTCCTTTGCTCGCCTGTTTATAAGCAGTGAAGAATTCGTACCTACTTCGCTCTTTTGCACGCTTGCACACGAGTCAGAATGCAAATATTACGAGAGTAAAAAAACTCCGATATACCTACCTGATAGTGAAACAAGCTAAAAGCGCACTCCTTCTTCGTTTCTGTGAGGTGAGGATAAACATAATTATGATGATCATGACGACGACGGAACGGACGGTGACGAATCCCGTAAATTAAACTCGCAATTTTCGGCTCTTGCTTGCCACTTTTCAGAATTAGCCTAACGGCGAGGGTCGGGGTGGGGGCACGAAAATTGACTACGGAAAATGAATTCAAAATCGAGTCTGCTCCAATGCCGGCACGGCAGCAGACTCCTAGAGATTTAGTCGCTCCAATGGAGGCAAATTGAAATCCGCCGTCGCTGCGACAACGCGAACCGGAAGAGCTGATGAAAGCAAATCATTTCCGTTTGGCACTTTTTACTCGGAAGGATGGGGTGGAAACAGCATGATTTCATTGGATTTTGATTTATTTATGAGTCAACAATTTGCAGTTTCATCGATGTTTACCTCTTCGAGTACAGTTGTAATGAAACCTGTCATCGGGCTTGCCTCACTCCGTTCCTAATAGATGCAGTAGTAGTAGTAGTAGGTGAAGGTCACTAGTGAAAGCTAATCTTACTTCGCCTGATCGCACCTACCACTCCGACTCGATTAGCGTCGTTATGCTGCAAACACCATGCAAACGAGCCGTAACTAATTCGCCCCGACTGGCTTGCTAAACATCAAATGCACCGACGGTCTGTCGCATAGCAAGCGAACAAATAAACTTAATCCGGCCCGAGTACTTTGTAGCAAATATTTGCCATCCAACGAAGCTAGCTCGTCAGGTTCTTCGTCAATTCGTCTCAGTTCCTCCAACATCCGCTTCCAACATACTTTCAGATACAGAGAGCATGAAAACAGGGAAAGCAGATATCGGATAGTGCTGTGTTGGTCCGATGATATACTTCTAACTAGTGCCAAATGAAGCTCGCCAGCACTGTACGAAAGGGAGGGAAGAGGTGGGGTACATATGATTGATGATACCAATAAAAACACTAATTAATTACGGAAAGCATTTATTGTACTAGTTTCTATTTAGTTGAATCAAAGAGGTTATTAAATCGGTACTGCAGCTAGCTTTCGATTTGATTTTCTAGTTGTTGATGTTGTATTGGAAGTGAGGCCAACATAGCGGCTCCCACGATGTCCACGTGGACGTATCCGATTCAATGCTGACAGTAACCACAAGAACTAAATGAAAAACGTTCAAATTTTGTCAACCGAATTTTTCAGGTTTTCGTAAAGTTTTGTTAAAATATTGTATTTTTTCCGCAAAATGGCATACTTTTAAAATATGTAGGGGAGAGTGAGGACACTTGATCCTTGGGGATATTTGATTACCTGGCCATATTATATTTGGTTTAACAAAGTTGTGTAATATTCTAGAAAATATGTTTTTGAATCCATCTCGAATTATTTATGAATAATTTCATGTTCGATTACTTTTTAAGGGCTTGCGTCTAGAAAAACACGTTTTTTGAATAAAAAATTTCGCCGCGCATGCAAATTTTGTTCACCTCATACAACAGGTATCTTTGATACCTGTAACACTGGGTATTCTTGATCCCTATAATTAGCTCTCTCAAACATTCAAATATATTAGATTCAAATATATTAGAATAAAAAATCGGATACAAACATCAACCGCAAAAATCGGATTGAGATCACTTAAAATTCTCACTTGAAAAAATCTACAAAGTTGAACCAGTATAAAAAGCGTTTAAAAATGAATAAATTATGAAATTTGTATTTCGAATTCGTCCCATCAGAATCTGACACTAACTTAGTGACAGGACAAAGCTAGCGCCGGATTGACGCTAGTTCCGAACACGGAAACACTATTTATGTTTCTGAGCAAACCCTTAGTCGTTATGTCCCGCAAGCAAAGGAGTTCTGAGTAAGCTAACTGGCGAAAACATTCGTACACGAACAGCGTGCCAGAGCGTGGTACCTGAATGGTGTACGGATTTTTTCTTCAGAGTTGATCAGCTTAACTTTGCTATATTTCTCCTTAGTGGGGATGAATTTGGGTAATAACTATTTTTTCTCTACTAAGCATTTGTTTTAAATTGTATTATTTTATTTATTTACTTATTTATTTATTTATTTATTTATTTATTTATTTATTTATTTATATATTTATTTATTTATTTATTTATTTATTTATTTATTTATTTATTTATTTATTTATTTATTTATTTATTTATTTATTTATTTATTAATTACCGCCTTCGGCTGATTCGTATAGGTTGCTTAATACTAGCTAAATTAGGTCTCTAATTCTCCTATAAAATAAGTGTTTGCACATATTTAATTCGAACTTATCAAAATTTGACCGTAATATTGAAATTTGAAGATTTTAGCTCGTTTGTTTCGGAATTCATTGGAAATATGTCATTGCATTAAATTAACAGATATTGGCTAAATGAGTAAAAAAATTAATTCCTTCGTATTTCTTTGATCTTTTTTATGTAGAATATTTTTAACATTTCAATATAGGGGTCCCGTTTCAAAGTTTCTGCTGAGATATATTCCCAGTTTTTAAAAGCGAATAACTTCTGTTGTACTGATCGAAATCGCTATATTTTTAAACGATATGATCGGAAATATGTGCACGTATATTGTATTTGATGGAAAAAATCGTCAGTTTGCTTTCTGCTGGAGCCAGCTACTGGCAAGCCAGCAGTTAGCAATGTGTACACTTTTACTGGTAAATTGGATGCTGGCAATGCATTATTTTTTTTAAAAAATAATAGACAAAATTCGTAAAAATACGTTTATTTGATATATTTGTGTAAGCTAACTGTTCGTTCACAAATTCAAAAGTATTTGAATTGTCAAATAAACGAAAACGAGCGAAAATAACAGTATTGTTTCTTTGCGCCATCTTGGATTTATCTGCCAGCATGAAATTCAGAAACGTCAGAAATTTTCATGCTGGCACAGTGGCGTAGCCAGAAATTTGGTTTGGAGGGGGTTTTGATGAAAATCGCAATTTTTTTGAAAAAATGCTAAAATTTAATATGAGTTTGATAAATTATTGATTTATTTCTGTTGATGGTTTGATACTGGGGGCAAACTGGGAAACGTGAAAAGGGATTTTCATTTTACTTACTTTGTCTGCGAATTTCACTGCTCTACAAGTGAAATGCTCCGTCAAAAGCAATGGCCTGGTACTATATTTGTTGTCGGTTATTATCATAGGGACAATTGCAGGGCAATAAGCGAAGAAACCTGGTTGGTTAAGGTTTGAATATACTATTTTATAGGACATTCGCCTGAACTCTCCAATACTGACATTCCACGCGCAAATGCCCTTCTACTGGCTTTTAACTGTGGAGTGAGTTTAACTTCCAGTGAGTCCAAATAGTATTTGTTATCCGATTTGGCCTTTATTTTATTGGTGCATGCCATGCTTTAATGTGGCCTATTTCTAAAATAATATGTGTAATGAAATATTCAATAATGTGAGTAGTTATACTACCTTGAATCCACTATCCACTTGAAAAATAATTACCCACTAGAAACTTTGGAATAAACCTGGCAGTTGAATTTTGCCACACATGTGTCTCGGGCAGACGTTTGCAAGTTTCGAGGTAGGACCGAAATAAATAACAGAAATACTTGATAGCTGAATTTAATGCAACCATGCAGAAGATAGTAAAAATTATTGAATTCGAATTACCAGCCTAAGTGTATTCTACTTCACTTCAGTTGCATCTCTGACATTACCCACACATCTTTTTTATATTCAGTTCGTTTATTTGATAGGCACAAATGCGTTAATTTGGCGGTACCCAATTCTTTTGTTTTTTACATTTTAAATACTTAAAACTAGGAGGTTACAATGTTCAGATATTTATTTATATTGAGAGGAAGAATTCTACAGCTGACGAATTTCGCGCCAACTCAAACAAATGTTGGATTTTCATGAAACTTTCTGTACATCAAGACTTTGTCACAAAAAGCCACTTTGCATATTTTGTTTTTCCAAAACTGATCTAGACTGTCTTTTGAAAAGGGCCAAACTTTTTTCTATTTTTTTTTTCTAAAAATGACAAATCCTACACAAAAATGTTGTAGGAGTGGTTTTCACAAAATTAGTCAAATTTTCGAATACAAATATTGAAAAAATTCTACATTGACTCCTACACTGAAAAAAATCGATTTTAAAAATTTAAAGTCGATTTACAAAAAAAACTCCATTTCTTATTTGGATGAAATTTTGTTCCAAGATAGATAATTATGTTCCATACCTGCCTTCAAAAATTCATGTTAGGCTCTTTTGAGGAAAAAAAGTTATTTGAAAAAAACTTTACCTTGTCCAAACTTATTTTTATCGAAAATTAAACCAATGAAAGTCATGATCATCTCAGAATCCATTTTCCCAACTGCTAGTTGCCTGATACATGCGAAAAGTATCAGTAACGAATTTAATATATATATATATATATATATATATATATATATATATATATATATATATATATATATATATATATATATATATATATATATATATATATATATATATATATATATATATATATATATATATATATATATATATATATATATATATATATATATATATATATATATATATATATATATATATATATATATATATATATATATATATATATATATATATATATATATATATATATATTCATAACAAACTTGAATGAAGACTGGAAGATCGGAAGATTGGAAGACTAAAAGACTGGAAGACTTGAAGACTACAGTTCATTTATTTTTCTCAAAACTGATAAATTTTATGAAACAATTGACAAACTTTTATAAAATTTATTTTATGTCTGATGGAGCAGCAGCACAATACAAAAATAAGAAAAACATTGCAAGCTTGTGTAAATTCCAGTCAAAGTATGAGTTAAGTTTATGAGTTAAGGTTGGGCCAAAATCGAAAACGAAAAAAAGCAGTTTTTTTCCACACCGAATGTTAGATCTTCATAAAAATCAATCAGCTTCTGTACAATGTTGTTACAGTACTGCTGATTGATTTTTATGAAAATCTAACACTCGATGTGGAAAAAAACTGCTTTTTTCGTTTTTGATTTTTGCCAATTCTCTCTCCAACCTTAAGCGCAGAATGGCATTTTGTTGCAGCATCCCATGGAAAAGGACACTGTGATTCTATTGCTGGCACTTTCAAGCGAATGGCAAAAAGCTAGTCTTGCTCGCGACTATGGAAATACCATAACAAGTCCAAAAGGCACAAATCCCCGACTATGTACGGGGAACGTGCCATTTGAGCCAATATATTCTGATTCCCCGAGAGCTATATAACTGGACAGTTGAACAAACTGATAAAAATATCACAAAATTAATTTTCTGCTACATATTCACTGAGCAGCACAACAGGAGGACTCTAAGAGTTGTACAATAACGCCAAAACAATATCTGGAACTCAAAAATTCCACAGTTTTGTACCTATTCCTGGGTGCAAAGTAGAGACCTTTTATTCTAAATCAGAAGATGAACCAAAAATATTTTCCTTGTGTAGAAATAATACAAAATAGCATGCATGAAGATAGTTTCAAGACAAATATAATATATAAAAATAAATAAAAAATTATGTAAAATTCACTACATAATGTTTTGGTGGTTGTTTCTTTCTCTAATTCTTCCTCAGCACTAAACAAAAAAATAAAAAAAGTAATAATGAAATATTTATTTAACGACATAAACTCTTTTAAACGGGATTCTTGATTAAGGGGTTACCTTTTAGTGATAAAAATGTCAAGAAAGTTTGAATTTACGTAAAGAAATAAAGGAATGATTTCATTACATCAAACATTATAAATATTTTGATAGTACATTTTTCAGTAAAATTAACAAGCATAAGTTTATAAAAATAAATTTATAATTGACGAAGTTATGGCTTTTTCCCCAAAACCCTTTTTTATTTAAGCCAAAAATCAAAACAATTTATTAGTATATGAGAATTCCTCGTACCTTAACGATTAGTTGAATAAATAATATTTTTTCCTGTATTCGAGAACGTTTTTAGTAAAAAAAAATGCTGCTTTAAGATCTAAAAATTGTATTAAAAAATTCTTATCCATGAAACAAATATTTAGAAATAAAAAACTACAAGGGGCAGTCCTATGGGGTTGCACAAACTGTAGACGTAGGACTATACTACTTAATGTAAAATATTGCTTTTCTTAGTACTTAGTGTGTGGAAAAAACACCCGGACCGGTGAAGAAAAATCAAATTTTAGACAATATAATCACATCTCTTGTAAAGACCAAGCTTTCTAGTTGCTCTCAAACAGATCCTAAAAGTTCAAACACCCTTGGTTAACCCTAAGTTTGTAGATGTGTTTCGATGCCACAGGATTGTAAAATGGTTAATATTACGTCATGAAAATTCAATTCTTCCGTGACAATTGTTTTTGCCTGCAAAATGCCCTGTGTGTATGCAAAGCTCATGATTTGTTGGGATATTAGCATTGATCGGAAAATACTTTCCAACGCTGTGCATTGCATACATACAGGACATTTTGCAGGTCACCAGAAGCAGTTCATTTTACCACCGCCACATGTTCATTTTACCCACTCGCTATAAACATGTCTCATTTTTGGACATGTTCAGAAATCAAGAATCATGTTTGAAGAAATGTGTTTATGACGACGTATTTTTACCAGATATGTACAAAACATGTCTAACAAGAAACATAAGGTGATTTTAATATCTCATTCACTTATTAGTTAGAAAATAATGACTTTGCTTAACGTGTTCATTTTACCGCCAGTTCCCCTACCTACCTACACATTCGCCTCAAACATTGAACCCAAGCGCACAATGCAAAATGAGTCAACACTGATGATGATGGGTAGAGCGAAAGACACAACTAGTACCACCACGACACTATTAGCGCATTTCACCAAAATTCCACGAGGCCTTTCCCGATTGAAAGGAACGGTCGCGCTTAGCCCATCTGTCATAATATCGTGCTTTTGCATAGCGAAGAGCTGAATGATAACACATTTTGTTCCAAAAAACAGCCCTGCGTTATGCAACACTTTGTGCAGGTTGATTATACCAGTTGCAAGTGGGGCCAAATTCACCAAGTTCCGTAAAATTCCTTTTAAATTACAGAATTGATAAAATTGCTTAGATGAGCTAAACTAATTAATCAAATCCTGTTTTAAAAACTGTCCTTGCGTTTAAACCAAAATGGGAAGCTTATTACTACCACTACATTACTAAATTTCAAGCGCAAATAGCAAATACATGTGCTAGTTAAACCAAAAATTTACTGGCAACATTACAGCGGCATTTAGGAAGCAGTTGGAGCGGTCGCCTGTTGGACGACACAGGGTAGCGTCCCTCCACAGCCAGTGTAACGGACTTCTAGCTCAGCTACACTGGCTGTAAAAAACACAGCGCAGTCTTCTGCTTCGCCAGCGGTTCAACAGGGAAGTGAGCGTGTCTGGCCAAGTCCGTTCTTTAAATAGTCGATGATGACGTCATTCATAGAAGCGTTGCGCGCTAGGTACACCAATCCGTCGTACAGGGCTTGGGAAGCGCTATCTTCTGTGTGTTAATACGCGATATTTTGACAAGGTTGTATATTATTTAAATTTTTAATGCAATGATATAAAAAATCTTTGGGTTTATCTATTGGAATCTATTCTTAGAAGTATTTCGGGGCGATGTGGGCAAAAAATTTGAAAATTTATCGTGAGATGGCTGAATTATATGCGTTTAAAATTGGACCACTTTTCGTTACATACCATTTTTGTAGAATTTGCAGAGTGCACCCCCATATCGAAAACAAAGACGTAGTCCTACGTCAAAAGGAATTAATTACGATCAAATGAAAAAAATTAAGAAAATTGATTAGGTAGTTTTTCGGTAATCGTGATCTCGGAAAAACCATTTTTAGTAAAACGACATTTCGAGAAAATCGAGTTTAAAATTTCAAATTACCACTGCTCTTGGTAGACGAAGCGCGCTTGGAAGCGCTGTAACTTTCGATCTATTTCTCGGATCTTTATAAAGAATTGGGAAAACATTCTCAAGGAGTTGCACTTTCTGATAAAGTAATAAAAAAATCGATTTCATGAAGAATGAAAAAATAATTAACCTCTTAATAAAAATATGCTCAGTTGCTAAAGTAGACAATACCTTCTCACAAACTGAATTTTATTACTCTCATTGGTTTAGTTTTCGATAAAAATATACTGAAGGAAAAAAAATCAATTTGGGCAAAGAAAAGTTTTTTTTCAAATAAATTTTTTTCCTCAAAAGTGCCCAACTTGAATTTTTGACAGTAGGTAGGGAACATAGTTATCTACATTGGAACAAAATTTCCTCCAAATCAAAAATGGAGTTTTTTTTTGTAAATCGACTTTAAATTTTTAAAACCTTTTTATTTTTCAGTGTAGGAATCAATGTAGAATTTTTTCAATATTTTTATTCGAAAATCTGAATAATTTTGTGAAAACCACTCCTACAACATTTTTTGTAGGATTTGTCATTTTTAGACTATAGCCATTTGCAAAAAATTGGAAAAAAAGTTTGACCCTTTTCAAAAGACAGTCTAGATCATTTTTGGAAAAACAAAATATGCAAAGTGGCTTTTTTGTGACAAAGTCTTCATGTACAGAAAGTTTCATTAGAATCTGAGATGGTGCTGCCAACTCTGAATACAATTTGGCGCGAAATTCGTCAGCTATTTAAAACTAGATATACAGTTCTATATACAAGGGTGGAGGCAAGAGATTTTTTTATAAAAAATTTTAAAACAAGGCATCCAGTTCGATATTCAAAAGGAGGAGGAATAGTTTTTTTTCGAAACTATTGGTGCGATTGGACCAGTCTCATTCGCTTGGTAGATACTGTACCGTATTTCAAGCAGAAATCTTAGCGATTTCGTGTGACGTACAACCGGCATTTCAGAAGGGAATTTGCGGTAAAAGAATCTATTATTGCTCTGACAGTCAGGCTACCCAGAAAACATTTAGTTCGAAAGAACTTAGCATTTAAAATGTTATCTACCTTCTATGGGTACCCGGTCATTCCGGTATTACTGGAAATCAATGGGCGGACGAGTGGGCTAGAACGAACGCTGCAACCGACGTAGCTTACAAACTTGCGTTCAAACAAAGACTTTTCTGCCGAATGTAAATCTGAAAATGTCAAAGAATTTGCGGCATTTTTCCAAGCACAATTGCAGTATTCTAGGCAGGGCACTGACTGGACATTGCAAACTTAAATATCACATGGTTACTATTCAGCGTGCTGAGTATTATTCATGTGATCTTTGTGAATACGATTACGGAACTTCATATCATTTTGATATGTAACTCTGCAGTAATGCAATTGCGTATCCGGATTATCGGTTCTCCATACATAGAATAACCTATGTACAGAGAGCTGAAACTCAAGGATATGGTATTGTTCCTAACGCAGTGTGGAAAAGAGCTATGGTTTAAGCCTTAATTAAATGACAATATCACTTCGGGGGTGTTGTCGTTCTGTTATCTCAATATCACCTCAGGGATATGATATATCCGCTCACTGTTTAAATAAAAATTCTAAATCCCTTCGGGGATTGGAAGTTTTATTCCTGCTATTGTAGCACCTCCGGGGGTGCAGAATGCTTTGTTTTAATTGTTCTATGTCGTTATTTTCCTTACTTCTAACCTTACCACAAATTTAAATTGCAAATTTGGACAATTTTTCTTCGCATTAAATAATATCAATACTGTTTTTGCAATAAAAAGTTAGATGATTTTTAGCTAATTTTCACTTCAGAGCGCTACAAAAAAATCAAAATTGGATCCCTATCACGAATGGTCAATTCTCAACCCTCATACATGACTGAATTCATTATTTCACTCTGACAGAACCATGCGTCCTCCCCACGCACACCCAATGCCCCGAGGATTATTTGCCTAGTTGGTCAAACAAGCATCAAATAATCATAGAAATTTTTCTGCTCAGTCCAAAGCACCCTTACAATAACATCGAAACAACGAACATTTAAAATTGCCTGCAACAAAATATGTGCAATTATTAAAATGAAGAATACTACTAATTTGCAATAAAATAAGAGCGGAAAAATTGTTTCATAACCAAAGGTATTATATCCTCTGTTGACGAATCACCCAACCAAAAGTAGGTTGACGAAAAAACTCAACTACCAACGGCAAGGACCAAAGACAACTCCAACTGGCCTCAGCTAGAGGAATGGGATGAGACATATTACAAAGTAAAATATTCTGAAGAAAACTTAGAGAAACTTGGATATTTATGTTCTCGTAGACGCATACATTCTCAACAATGACTTTCGAAGAATCGTATTGTGATGATAAAATAAGCGCAAGATTGTGCAGCGTCACCGGTTCCAAACGTTAGACACATAAGTAACTGAACATAAGAACTCAACAAATGAAGAATGACACGTTGGAGATAACCAGAGGGCAAATAATGTTGAGGATGTTAGTTGTGTTGCCTTTCTGAAAGTTGAAGTGCCAGACTAAATTGAAGCAATGGTACACAAGGTGATCGGAATGAACTGTAAAACGTATCGGGAATAGTCAGATGGGCTCAAGAAACGTCACATACTTGATTGCAGAATTGTGGCGTGTCGCTTCTTAATACAGTCGACGGAGTATGTCTAGTTCAGCAAACTGCGCTCGTTTGCTTCCGACAAGAACAATCGAGGATGGACCAAATGCTTAAGAAACGAGCCGCTATTTATCAACTAGGCGACGAATTATCTACATGTGTATTCCAACGACGCGTACGATTCCGTGAAACAAAACAAATCACGGTAGATTGCTAGAACAAAAGTACTGGAAATTAATGTATCGCTTAAAGAACATCCGGAAGAGCTGAACATGTCCATAATTTGAATCCCGCGGTCTGTGAAGAAACAAATATCCATTTTCATAGAGATTCGCTAACCAGAGAAAGGGTAAAACCCATCATACTCCGACCGTGGCTAAAATGTAATCCGTTCAGTCAGCCTCGCCCTTCGGCTCGAAGATATACCTCAACTCAGGGACGCCTCCTCTTGTTAGTCGCCTCTTAAGACATCTTTGCTCAAATACTTCGAGAGATTTCAGCACGCCGGATACCAGATGTCCTTAAATAACCAATATCTAATTATTACGTGTTATTAATTCCACGAATTTCTAAGAGAATGGTAAAAAATTTTCAACTTATTACTACTTCCGCGTGTAGACTTATACTCCAGACATTTATATTGAATGTTTATGGAACTCTATATCTCCCAACATTATACCGTGAGCCTATATGAGTATGTTTCGCATCCATAAACTTACACAGATTACTTGTTACGACAGCAGATCTTAAGGTTGTTACTCCAAAGAGCTTTTATATCTAACAAAATTTCCATTACAACTGCTTTATGAAAAAATCCGAAGTAATGCTGTAACTTTTCATAAACTGATTTAACTTACGAACCCCCGCTTTGGCTCGTAAATTAAAATTTCAATGTAACTGGTTTTATGAGACGAATAATATTGAGTTTGTTCATACAGAAACGTTTGCTAACTAAACAAAAAGCACCAGGTTAACAAAATTCGTAACGAATAGGAACCAACACGGCATGCCCGGCCGAAACCACAGCCGGCAAATCACATCCCTTTCCAGAGTCAACAACAAATGAAATGAAAAGTACACAATTAGTATTCACTCCATCGACAACATCCATCAGTAGGAACCATATATTTCGTGGCTTTCAGCAGAATCTTTCAGTGCGGAAGACCAAAAAAAAAGAGTGTGCGCACGACCGAACTCAAACTCAAACACGTTCACTCAGTCTCACTCATTAGTATTAATGATTCGGTAAACAGACGGAAAAGAAGCAACTCTCCCACGTTCACTCACCCCCACACTCGACTACCTGTGCCCTTTCACGGAAGAAGCTGCCTCGGAAATCCCACACCACCCTACGCACGCGAAGCACAATTACTCATACTTACAAAGTGTGTGCGCGCAAAAAAAAAGCAGAAAACGGCATCCGAGTCGTGTGCCGTCGTCGTCGTCGTCGTCGTTGGATAATGTTTATTTAAATTCCACGCGCCAAAAACCCGCCTCGCAAACTCAGCATTTGGCATAATACGATCGTTGGCAGGCAGGCCATGACAGGCAGGAACGCACCGCACACGCATTGTACTGTGGTGTACTGTTTGATCTTGAAACCAGCGTGGGACTTAGGAGGCATTAACGGGTTCCGAAACTGAGCGCATAGACATTGCCGTTGCCTGGCCTGGCCTGGATTTGCAACGCCGCATCGCCAATGCGTAACCATGGTTTCGGAAGGGAAATGCGTCGGTTCTAGTAGGTCGGCCGTCAGACCGCGGGGCAACATACGAATGTGAGTCACGAGTGCAGGATGTGGAATTCGGTGAGATGTGCGGTGTCGGTATGTGGAAATCAATATGCTGCATGAAATGGGAGCGAAGAGGTATACATGCAGAATACAGATGTTTCTGGGACATAATTACAACGCGGGGGTGAGAAAAGTGTGGGAGCTTTGTTTGGGAATGCGAAAAATGTTGGTTCGGTTCGGAGCATTAGGTAATATGCATGAATACACAGATATGTGATTTGGATTGAAGATGTTATCAGGAATGATTGAAATAACTTTTATTATGGGATGGTTTGGAAACGTGTAATGTGAATCAATCGTAACAGTAGTTTTTGTAATGCTGCAGCCTAGAATTATTGTTTTAGTTGATAACTGTTTTCAGTAAGTAACTTTCGTGCTTCCAATGAACAAGTTCATTAAAGAACCGTTTGACGTCCACCGATAAGTTAAACCTATAAAATTAAAGGACCTTCAAACGATTGCTGATGGGTTAAAGATTATTCCTTAAAACTCAATCACAAAGATCACTTGAACCCGGCGATCAACAAGTGATTTGATGAATTTATTCGCTCCGAAAATGTCGATCAATCACCGCTTATCGCCGCTAATTAAGTTGCAACAGCAGTAGTTGCATAGCTTAAAAACAAAATAAAACATCTCAACACAAGACTACCTTTATGGTCGGGTCCATTAAGACGCACTCCATATTTGGCATAATTTGTGCACACCGGTCAAACGACCTGACACATTTTCAAACACCAGCACTGCTGCAGCACTTACACGATTGAACACGGTCACCCTTCTCTCTCGGCAGCAGTTAAACGCCGAGGGCGACCGAATGTGTTGTAATATATTGAATTTATCATAATGTTCAATCTTCACGCTCGACCGTGTCGACTCCGGCGACCTCCGCGGTAGGATGGGATCGGAGCGAAAAAAAAACGCTATAAATATAATAAGCCCAGCAATATGATCACGCTTCAGCCCTAGTCCTGCACTCATATGTGGCAACTTGACGCGAATTTCTTGCCGCGAAAATTCCGCGATTTGGAACCCATAGAAGGCCAACCGCGCCGAAGCTCAAATTCGATCTAATCTGAGAACATTATTACCTCACCATTAGCATGAAACTTTAAATCAGCCGGTCCGGCAAGACGAATTCTACGCCGAGGAAGGGAGCGGGGGTCTAGTTATAAACCAACAACCAGTGCCAGAGCGCAAACATGCAAGATCGTGCGTCTCCATAAATGGTCGTACCTAGCGAGCTTATGTTGGCTGTCGTCGGGTATTTTCCGTGCCGAGTCTTCTCCAGTTTGGCGCCATCGTACTGTGCGGTACGAAAAAGTGGGCGATTCCCGCCATCAAGATAATGCCACTGCCTGGCAAAAGTTTGACCGACGGGCGACAAAGAGGGTGGTCCTTGCTATAAAATGGCGAAGGCACGCATCAACACGCTAAAACTTTTGATTTGACATTTCTAAGGATGCTAGGAAACTGCTGTTGTTTGTAGTGGACGCAACCTTCTCGGCTAGTCATGGGTGCGACGGGTAACAAGTCCGCAAATATCCTAGCCTACTTAGCGAAAGCATGCTCGTTATCCAATAGATTTGCATAATTGTACGTGTGTATGTGTGCTTTCGTGTTTTTATGGCCGTTGAGATTTGTGCGGCAGGCAGAGCGTCATTTCGATTTTCCTATTATTCAAGTTTGCCACCTTGCAGCTGGTGATGTCCAGCCGGAAGTTACTGACTGGTGGGTATCGAAGAAGGAATAACGATGGGGGAACTCGGGGTAAGGCGGACATATTAAGGGTATTCTTCTATATTATAGTATAAAGAAGCTCCGTTTTATCAAAATCTAATACATGTCTTGATTTTCGAGTGTCCTTGTGACTTATGTTACAAAAATCTTTATCTTTTTAAAGATATAGAATAAAATGTACAGAACACAAATATCACAATTTATTTTTTCTAACGGAACACGGTGTCTTTGTAGAACAACTTTATTCAAAAAAATTCGGCATCTGTCAAGCTTTGGGATATGAAAGAATGGACTTTTTCCTTTCATTTGAAAGTAAAATTAAAATATTCTGTCTGGGGGTCTAGAACAACTTTTTATTTTAAAGTTTTTTGATTGAAAACTTAAGTTTTTACGTAGGACTTACGTCTTTCTTTACTATACTGGGTGTCATTTCAAAATTTTCAAAACGGATGCGTTACGTACACTTTGAACCTTAATAACTTTTCTCCTATTAAAGGAATTACTAATTTTGTTTCATAAATCGAAAGAAAAACGTTCAACGCTTGCTATTGATACCTTGTATGCTATGTAAAACTTGTTTAAAAAGTTCAAAACTACTTTTAATGCGAATCAACATTAATGCTAGAACCTATAAATATGGGTGTCATGGTTTTTCTTAAAGCCAGATGTGTCTAAGCCACAGAGCCGAACACACGTACGTGTGCTGCTCAACGAGAAGCTGCATTTGGACCACCAACCAAATCAGCTACTGCCTTATCGTTGCCAACCAAGAACTGTCGTCGCCCTGCCTGAAATTCATCGCTCTCAGAAGTGGACAGAGTTACTAATTCGCAAGCTGCTCTTCCAGTGCCTAGTCCGTGAGATTGCACAGCATTTCAAAACCGATCTACTCTTCCGGAGCTCAGCCGTAATGGCCCTCTAAGAAGCCAGCCAGGCCTGCCTGGTTAGTGTGTTGGAAGATACCAATCTGTGCTCTATCCATACCAAGCGAATAATCATCATGCCGAGCGGGAAACGGCTCTCAGAAGAATTACAATTGAAATTTCCATTTCGTGCTTTGGAAAATAACTTCCCTCTTGCCGGGTTAGTTATTTTCTATAATAATATCCGAAAAATGTACGACAAAACCAGTAAAGTGACCAATTGGACGGAAGCAAGAATATACCTACAAAAATTTGAGTCAGAAAAGTGACATTGACGGAAAAATGCTTCGATCGTTTCTAAGTGTTTGGCAGCTGAAGTTGCCGATTTGTTTTCCAACGTCAATTATTTGCGCTGTGCTGTACGGAACAAACAGATTTTTGCGCGATTTGTTGGGAAATAATCAAAACAATTGTGTAGTAGCGTTGATTTTACCGTAAATTTTGATAGAAATGATTTTGTAAAAGCATTAATTAGACGTGATTTGATTGGTGGTTTTTGCAAATCTTTCAAGAACATTTGTGAATGTGGCAACCCTGTTACTAATCCACACCAAAAAGAATGATGAAAATATTTCCATTTGTCGCACAAAAGGATGGACTTGCATCTGCACTAAGAAGTTTATAAAAGAGATCGCATTGCGATATACAATGCTCATTCGATGTGAGCTGCGAAAGGGAAATGTTCGTTTATGTACGCAGCAGAAGCGAATTCGGGCAAGGTTCGATTCGTTAGAAAGGATTCTCGTTTGGTATCACCAAAAATAGTTATCTGCAAACAGTTTTTATTAGGATGAAAACATAGTGGAGAAAGAATTGAATTAGAAAGTTCCATTTGATAACTTGGATTGAGTTTGCGCCCGTCAATTCTGCTGTACATGTACCAGTGATTCATAGAAGCAAATGTTTATCAAATTAATCTACAAACCCGAAGGTTTTTGCAAGTCCAAGAAAATCAGTGAATATGGCAATCTCATTCGACATGAAATTTCGAGTAAACATTCATTCAAAAAGTGCATTGGTTCAAATTATCCATGAATGTCATATGATATGCCCAAGTTTAGTCCTACGTCAACACCGCGGCTATATCCCGGACATTACCCACTACTAGTTTTTTAATGAAATTCATTCGCATTTTTGCTACTAATTGGTACTATAGACATTCAAAAAATACTAAAAGTAAGAATCTGATGAACAATCTCATTGTCTAGAGATAGAATGCTATAAATCGATATAAAATCACCCGAGAAAGTTATTAAAATTTTATCAGTTTTTAGGTGTTCGCGGGGCCTATGGATTAAGAAATCGATTAACAAGGACTTACAAAAAATGTTTAAATGAACAGTAAATTCAGATAAATTTCAATGTATACAAAGTCCCATTCTCAGCAGAAAAAATATATTTTCAGATTTCTCTGGGTCTTGGACGAAAATGACACTTTATGAACAAGGAGGTGTGCAAAGGTTTTGACCAAATTTATTCGATAATCTTACACCTTTTCAAGATGTTGATTAATGTAGTAACGGATTTTATCATGCCCTTTTTCATTTCTTTTCTCGCTCTAGGGCAGTGATTCTCAACCTGGGGGCCGTGAAGTCGTCACTGGGGGTCCGCGAAGAAAAATATATTTTCCGAGTGCAGATTGAAATTTCAAGTCTTGTTTCCTAACAAACTGAAAATAACATCTTGATAGCATACAAAATCGAAGTTTATCCGCGGGGGTCCGCAGCAACCCAGTGTGATTTCTAAGGGGTCCGTGGTACGAAAAAGATTTAGAACCGCTGCTCTAGGGTATAGCTAATGTAAACTAGAATGACCCTACTTCCTGATCATATCCTGCCTGGTAAAATATAATTGGTTTAAATTCAAAGCTTTATATTTGAATGAACTAAAGTAGACAGTTCGAGTCATTGTAATAAACGACAGATTTTATTGCAATTTTGGGTTGAGAATCCTGTTTGTCTGATGACTGAAAAAGATAAAAAGCTCTTCGAATTTTGGATCCATGTTTGTTTTCTTTTGGGGTAGATTCATTTCATCAGAATTTATAGATGCTGATTTTTGCTTGTCCTGAAATTTTATTTCCAAATCGAGCACACTTCACATAATCTTAGAAAAAAGAACAAAATGTTTCATAATTTCCTTTTGAGAAGAAATTGCGGAGTCGTTACTCGTTGTACACGGATCACAACAGAAAACGAACAAGAAAATATCAGGCAGGACCATACATTCAGTAAATTCTCAAAGTAATACAAGTCTGCTTATTAAAGATTTCCGTCATAATATGGGATAAGAGCAAAGACAACATATCTAGAAGATATGTGCCCCCCTATCTTCTAGTGTTAGTTGATCAATATTTAATCTCGTTAAGAAATGCCCAACAGTACCACTACTTTAAAACAGCCCTAATTAATTCCCCCTAATCTTGAACCACTCTCTCTAGTTATTTATAGTTAATAAGCTTGTAAAATGTTCCACTTAGTTAATAATTAATTTTCCAACAATCTCCCTTCTAAAAATCATAAAGTGAATTACTGTACAAAGAACACACAAAATGACCCGTCGCCCTGATCTAACGAATATTATATTATCCCCTCTTGTGTATGTATAAGTTAGCTGTAAAGTTTTTTTAGTTTCATTATATAAAACAAAATAATATTGAAATGTGTAACCCCCTAGTTTTAAGAAATTCAAAATGTAAAACAATGATAAAATGGCACCTTTAAGCTAACGCATACGTGCCTTATCAAATAAACAAATTGAAAAAAAATATCAAGAAAACAGAGTTGCCAGTTCAGTTCAGAATCTGAAGACATTAACAGCAACACGTCTTTCGGGTAAAGGTGATACTTTTTATATCTACTTTTATATTGAGATCGCTATCTTCGTACAATAGACAAAACCTTTATTTCTCATTAACTAGTTCGATTTCTGTTCAATGTATAGCGATTCCCAAAAGTTAACGAACTTGAACATAAATCTCACCGAAATATTTTTCTATCCTTCATGAAACTGTCAATCAGGATTCTCAATCGAAATCAAATTAAATGACTGAATATCTCATCGAGTTTGATCAAATATAAAGTTAAAATTCAGGCCAAATATATCCCACAAGATGCTAACAAGCAAAAAGGTTGATTCAAGATTACATCAAGCATACTCCAGAAAGATTGAAGGAAAAAAGAAGGAACAAATATATATGTGACAGAAAAAAAACTGTTTCATTTTGCTGCATTACCCAGCATCTTTCAAAAAGTCTTAATTTCGTTTAAATTTTATCTACTCTGCTCTATATCTCCATGCTCCTAAAATATCATTGGTGGGCATAAAACGATGGAATCTGGAATTATGTTTTTTACGCTTAAAGGTGGGACTTTGCTAGCATTCAGGTTCTTCTGAGCACACTGTTAAAATAAGGCAATCCATTTTTTACAAATAAAAATGTTTTTGGAAAAAAGCTTCTTAACAACCGGCCCGTGTGAATCTAGAAAATTTGATAAAAATTTAATAGCTTTCTCTGGCGATTTTAGATTGCGATTTAGATTTAGATTCTACAAAGTTGTACACAATGAAATTGTTCATCAGATTCTCATTTTTGGTAATATTTGAATGTCTAAAGTACTACCTAGGGGCAAAAACGTGAACCAGTTTCATTGAAAAACCTAAGTTTTCAAACAAAAAAACTTTAAAATAAAAAGTTGTTCTGGAGCCCCCGAAAGAATATTTTAATTTTACTTTCAAAGGAAAGGGAAATGCCCACTCTATCACATGCTGAAGTTTTAGAGATGCCGATTTTTTTTTCGAATAAAATTGTTCTACCACACACCGTGGGATGTGTTTGATAGGCTGTGGTTCTTCTTAATATGTGTGTTCAATTTGGGGCAAACATTATATTTTTGGGTCGAATTTTGAGTTGAAGCTAATTATATGTTTTATAACACAGTTTTTGCCGTCATCATAAAGTGAACTGTAATATCACTTCCAACAATTGCGTTTCATGCCAAACTTAGAAATTATGTTCCATTAGAATCGTCAGGTCACAATTAACATTAACTATTTAATCATCATCGTGATTGTGACCGAACGGGTTTTCTGAATCATGACCGAATGTTATGCAGATTTCTAGACTGATCCATATTGAGGCCGCATTTAACAGTTCTCCAGCTTCCCTGCCATACGTCCATCTTCCTCGATTGTACACCGCCAGAGTGTGGGACCTACGCGAAGTCGTCTACCTTTTCCAGGCTTTAAGAATTCCACCATTGGGTCCAGTAGCATTAACGGGCATCCCACAGCCTACTGCATGCAAGAATTTAGCAAGCCGTACAGTTCTCGAAGTTTGACGATTAGATACGCGAAACATTCATATAATTATGAATCATTCAAATTATTCAAGCCTTTTGCTCTATCCGTATAATTTTGTTTTATGTTAAAGCCTGTGTGTGTTAACCTTCCAAAACCCACTGGCCGGCAGTGGCATCATGAAAAAAACCTATTTTAATCCACCTAGCGGTGCAATTGTGCCTTTCTCAATCATGAATCACGAGAATGTGTGCGTTGTTTATATTCATTAAAAACTTTTAAATGCATATATTACATTTTATTATTATACATCACATGACAACTATATACAGGAAAATAATCATTATTCGAGTTCTAAAATTTTGAAAAAGAAAAAACAGCCACGGTAATATTGAACTGAAAAAAGGTGCGAAATCGGCAAAGTCCCAAAAAGTCGATTTTTATAAAAAAAAATTTTTCGAGATAACATAAAATCTCGACGTTTCATGCATTTTAAAGATGTTTGGCATCAAAAATACGAATTCGATTTCTGAAATTTCATGGGGTCCCCCCTTTGGAAAAAAAATTTGAGTTCCGGCTTATATGGGAATTTCATATGTGACCGGACGATTTACTCTATATTTCCGGACCCATATAAGCGATCCGTACGAAATTTTATAGACATCTGTGGGGATAATATAGCTATCATTTGGGACTAAGTTTGTGAAAATCGGCCCAACCATTTCAGGGAAACTGATGTGAGTTCGTAAATTTTGAAAGATGGCCGCTTTTCCCGGGCACTTCCGGAACCGTCTATGGTGGTCAATGTAGTCAACGAAAGTTTGTTTGGCCGTCGGTGACCTAGAACTGCAAAGTTAAGTTATTTGAGAGACATTTTAGCGAAATTTTTACCTTTTTTGCTTCCATCGGGGTATCGGTTTGAATCACAATTTGCTATGTGATCGCACGCCACAACCCGTAACTCCGGAACCGGAAGTCGGTTGGGGATAAAATTTAATAGCCATTTACGGGGACGCAACATCTTTCATTTGAGACTAAGTTTGGTTGATTCGGTCTAGCCACCTCCGAGAAACCGATGTGACTGTTATTCTGAATTTGGATACTTCCGCCGGGGCTTCCGGAACCGATGATGGTGGACAATGTGACCAAAGAGACTTTGAATGGCTGTTAATGACCTAGTACTACAAATCGAAGCAGTTGTGGTCACATTTTGGAAAAATTTTCACCATTATACATTCATTGCAGAATTTCTTAAAATCGACATTTTCTGCGTGATCGTACTCATCACCCTGTAATTCCGGAACCGGAAGTCGGATCCATTAGAAATTCAATAGCAGCCTATGGGAACGTTGCACCTTTCATTTGGGACTAAGTTTGTAAAAATCGGTTCATCCATCTCTGAGAAAAGTGAGTTGAGATTGTGTTCGCGTACACACACACAGACGCACATACACACACACATACATACACACACATACATACACACACACATACATACACACACAGACATTTGCCGAACTCGACGAACTGAATCGAATGGTGTATGTCACTCGGCCCTCCGGGCCTCCGTTAAAAAGTCGGTTTTCAGAGCAATTGCAATACCTTTCTATTGAGAAAGGCAAAAAGGTGCGAAATCGGCAAAGTCCCAAAAAGTCGATTTTTATAAAAAAAAATTTTTTCGAGATAACATAAAATCTCGACGTTTCATGCATTTTAAAGATGTTTGGCATCAAAAATACGAATTCGATTTCTGAAATTTCATGAGGTTCGGCTTATATGGGAATTTCATATGTGACCGGACGGTTTAGTCTATATTTCCGGAACCATATAAGCGATCCGTACGAAATTTTATAGACATCTATGGGGATATTATAGCTATCATTTGGGACTAAGTTTGTGAAAATTGGCCCAACCATTTCCGGGAAACTGATGTGAGTTCGTAAATTTTGAAAGATGGCCGCTTTTCCCGGGCACTTCCGGAACCGTCTATGGTGGTTAATGTAGTCAACGAAAGTTTGGTTGGCCGTCGGTGACCTAGAACAGCAAATTTAAGTTGTTTGAGAGACATTTTAGCGAAATTTTTACCTTTTTTGCTTTCATCAGAGTATCGGTTTGAATCACAATTTGCTATGTGATCGCACGCCACAACCTGTAACTCCGGAACCGGAAGTCGGATCGGGATGAAATTAAATAGCCATTTACAGGGACGCAATACCTTTCATTTGAGGCCAAGTTTAGTCGAATCGGTCTAGCCATTTCCGAGAAACCGATGTGACTGTTATTCTGAATTTAGATACTTCCGCCGGGGCTTCCGGAACCGAGGATGGTGGCCAATGTGGCCAAATAGACTTTGAATGGATGTTAGTGACCTAATACTACAAATCGAAGCAGTTGTGGTCATATTTTGGAAAATTTTTCACCTTTATACATTCATTGCAGAATTTATTAAAATCGACATTTTCTGCGTGTTCGTACTTATCACCCTGTAATTCCGGAACCGGAAGTCGGATCCATTAGAAATTCAATAGCAGCCTATGGGAACGTTGCACCTTTCATTTGAGACTAAGTTTGTCAAAATCGGTTCAGCCATCTCTGAGAAAAAGTGAGTGAGATTGTGTTCGCGTACACACACACACAGACGCACATACACACACACATACATACACACACATACATACACACACAGACATTTGCCGAACTCGACGAACTGAATCGAATGGTGTATGTCACTCGGCCCTCCGGGCCTCCGTTAAAAAGTCGGTTTTCAGAGCAATTGCAATACCTTTCTATTGAGAAAGGCAAAAAGTTTTCTGCATATGGTCTGGCTTCCTTGTGCAAACAACTTGATTTCGGGATGCAGGAGGTGTTAGCTCTGCCGGTTTTCCAATGACCTATTTCAGAATGACAGAGACCTAGCAGTACACAGAAAAAAATATTTTGTAATTTAAAGTTTATTTTCATGCACATATTTGGAGCATGAATATAAATGTAAAATTAAGTTCCACCACAAATACACACGACTTCTCGTGCTTTCTTCAACGAATTTTATTATAATTTCACACGTGGATTGAAAATTACAGTTTCTTTAAACGGAAAACCAATGCACTTCAATGTATTTTTACTCGAATACTGTTGTAAAATGAATGACATGTAATATTACACGAATGAAAATGTAAAATTGTATGCTGTTTGATGCTCCAATTGATTTTAACGTAATTTTCAATCAAATTTTGGATTCAATCGTTGTATGTTTACATTCGTCTTGATTTACATGTCGTTTAAATTTCATTATTTTTGGTGTGTACATTCCAAGGTCATTTTCCCGTCGGCAAGCCCCGCTCAACTATAATACATGTATCAATGTACACCAGTATTATTCGATTCCTTACCACGAATAAGGGCGTATGGAATTGACGCATATTTAGTGTATCATTCATTCAAATAGAAAAAACAAGACAAACAGGATTGATCTCACCAACATGTTAGGACACTCTACAGCCTGTACACTGCCTTGGGCATTATGTCGCACCCTCCGGCCGTTTCCTCTGGGTTATCTGCTGGAGAAACGAAAGCCTGTAACCACATTTGAACGCGGCCTATGCAATCTCTTCGTTCTTCATCTCCGTCTCTGACAGTCAGACCGGAAAAAACGCAACTGCGATCCAGTATGGCTCCGGAACAGCTCGGGGAGCCAACACTTTTGACTGCTAGACAACTGCACACATGTTGTGTTATTTTTCATTGTCAAACATCAAACAAAAACCGAAAGAAAAAAAACAAACCTTGGAACACTTTCATATTTTCTCTCAAAAAATTGACACGAGCGAAAAAAATACTTGCGTCCGTCCTTTTTTGTGTTAAAGCCAGGCATTGCATTTTTCGCTCATATGAGTAAATGCGCCCGGATAGTTTGCTACTGCGACAATAAAAACTCACATTTTCACACGAAAAGTTATTGGCACTCACACAACTTCTCCGGATAAATACAACGTGTTATTTCTCCGGATAAATAAAACAGCCGGAGAATGAGTGAATGAGTTTATCACGGTATCCTTTTGGCGTTCCCTGCTTTGCTGTCGTTATTCCAAAACACGATAAAACAAGTCCATCATACTTCTTTGCCGCTTTTCTTTGTAATTAAGTGTATTTTTTGAAGTTTTTATTGATTTCCGCGAAATTAAAATTTTATCACCTTCTCCGGTGAGAAGGAAAAAGTCAAATAAATTTTATCCGGAAAATCATTCTCACGCTATTTGTGGAGATGGAGAATTTTGCGACTCATCTTATCTCGGAAAAGTTGGACATCGGATAAGCTACTTCTCGCGTGAGTGAGAGAGAATTACAACCCCTGATACTGTATCGATTTTGTTAGCTACTTTCGGCAAATTTGAGACTAAGAGAAACGAAAGCAATGAAATTGAAAGACGGATAGGTATTCTAGAGCGAATCAGTTATAAACTTAGAACGGAAAACTAGAACTAGGCAGGCTCATATGGGCATGATCGAAAGGAAATGTGAAGAACTCCTACTCTGCAGAAGGCAAAGAATTCTTCACATTTCCTTTCGATCATGCCCATATGAGCCTGCCTAGTTCTAGTTTTCCGTTCTAAGTTTATAACTGATTCGCTCTTGAATACCTATCCGTCTTTCAATTTCATTGCTTTCGTTTCTCTTAGTCTCAAATTTTCCGAAAATAGCCAACAAAATCGATACAGTAGAACATTGCGGCAATTAAAACATAGTAACAAAGTTAAATTATCGAAATAAGGGGAAAACCGCAAAAAAATTATGATGAACCTTAAAATTAGAGATTTGAATATTACCTCCGCACAAAGATTCGCTACTGACTTAAACTGTTTACTGACATTTCACACATTAGACATTCAAGTCCTACTGAGTGTTTCATAATCATAGGGCACACATAGAACTCATTTGAATTTTAATAGTTATATTCCTTAAATATAACGTGTCCATCCTGCCTTCCCCGCCCTGTCCGTCTTACCCACAGTTTCCCTACCAACAAAGCAATGAACGAAAGTAGCTTTTGGTGAGTGGTAATTTGCATGTTCCATAATTAATCAATGGTTCAGCGAGGACGCCTTCTAAGCACACCCCCACACAGTGTTGGACATACAGGCGATAGAATATCGTCGGAACAGGGTGTGCCAAGTCGAAGGTGTGACATAGGGGAAGCGCCAAGGCTATAAAATATTGCTTAGTTAATAATAGTATGTAATGTGTTGAGTAGTCTTTTAGGGAAAACAGTTGACGGGAATAAATATTTGGATCAAACATATATGATTCATGCTTCTCAATAATAATATAATAATGAATATTGCTTTTGCAGGTGTTTTCATGAGGACTTCGTGATGTCAGCATATTTGTATGGTTAATATAGCTTTCACGCTTTAATATTTTTCAGGTTATCACGAACTATAAGGCGCCGCTGAAGTGGTGCTACAGGGGTACGGAACTAATCTGATAAGCCAGTAGTTAGTGTTTAAGAAAACACATACGCCTTTTTTAAAACACTTTATAGCTACAATGGTGTGTTTATTGACCAATGAAACCAATGGAAATTTGGAAATCATTTCATAAATTTCCATTTGAATCGGAGATGGTCGACTGTGGTTTAGGAAAGTTTTGCCAAGGGTTATTTTGTTGTCAAAATAGGGAATGGTTCAATATAAAACGAACCGGTATTAATGCACGTAAACAGTTAGACTATAAGTCCACGTATTCTATACCGGGTTACAACTCAGTTGAGTAGTAAAAGTATCCTTGAGAAAAGGAACTTCAAACGACATTCTTGTGTTTCGAATGCCACAAGTTAATCGTTTTGGGTAACCAGATAATTATAATTATGAGTTGGCAGCGTAGGGAGATTGATGTTCAGGTAGAGTAACGTTCAATTGAAAAGTGGCTGACAAATTAGGCTGCGTAGTGGGTGGCGATAGGAAAGCCCTCCACTGAACTGGAGCGTGGCGGAAAAGCTGAGAAAGGTGGTAACAGAAATGAGAGCAATTTGGGTTTAATCGGGATTGAGCCGGAGGAAACTAGAGAGAACGATCTCGACCTTCGAAGAAGACAGATGAGTTGTGTGAGCAAAACTTCCTAAACCTAAAGACCATAAAAAGGTGTGAAAGTTAGGTGAAAATCCCGATCGACGAGCGTCGAAGCAACTGGATACCGGCCCTTGCTACCCGTCAACCACATCGTTTGGAAATTCATTACCAGGTCGGGATTCCACAGGCCGTCCGGGTGAATCTCAAGGCAATACCCCGAAGCCACGTGTCGCACCCCATTCCTGGGGTGTTCGAAAGCATTTTGCCGCAACCCTCATAGTCATTCCCTCTACATTACCCATCGTGAACCCGCACGTATTTGCTCGTCAAGACGACCGTCATCGACCGTGTTCTCGGAATCGACCGAACGACGTTGCGGACCCGTATTCGGCCCGCACCTGCAATCTCCTCTGACCACGTCACGGTCCAACATACCAACTGGACCCGTCGTCGCTCCATAGTTACGATCCCAATAGAATCGCGCCATCGCCATTGTGATTACCGCCGCCACCACCAGCATTGTTAACTTCAGCCGCCACCGTATTCAATAAATTAAAAAAAGATATTTATTCTTGCATTTTCAAGTTTAGGTCAGCCACATATCCGAAATTTCCTCCGCATCCACAAGGCCCTAAGACTCGAGGAATAAAAAAAAGCCTTGAATGCCCACTCTAGGACTCCCATACCAGTAGTCGAAGCTTTGGCGAGTCCCCACCCGGGACATTGCATATTCCCGAGGCGAGAGCCTTATAACAAGGCTCCTCTTATGCTTAGAAAACGTTATCGCTATATGAAAATTAGATTACTGCGTGTCAATTCTGCCAATAAACTACCCATTACAGGAAGAATTGCACTAAAAAAACACAGTAATTCCATGCAAAAACAACAAATCAGCATCAACATCGTCGACAAAATTGCAAAGCTCATGCTAATCAACAAAAACTGAAAACTAACAATCACCACCCGAGCAAACGAAAAGCCCATAATACCCCCACGCTCATGGGGTTAGACATGGGTGTTTGAAATGGGTTAAACCCATGAAAACACCATCACCATGGTCCGGTAAATCTCATATAAAATGCCATATGTTGGTGTATTTATGGGTTACTGAGATCATTTTACGGTGTCTTGATGGTTGTAAATTTTGGCATGGACCATGTTTAAGGTCTTTTCAAGGGGCTATGTGGTGTTTGAACCCATGAGTATTTGCTCGGGCAGGCCGATTGCTTGCCATCCGACATTAAGCAACTTTAATGAAGACACAGGATATCAAAAAGACAGATTGATACTCACAAGGTAAGGTAAACCCGATTGCATACAAGTTATATATACATATATACAAATCAAAACTGGAACTGCTCTCGCGCAAATCCATGTCCTCGCCTACCAAATTTGAAGACGCTGAATCGCTCTGGTATAATGACTTGACATCTTTATCATTTGTTTTCCATGTATCTTACAGTGTACCGTCCGGATGTTATTGTCATGATGTTGCTCGTTTGGCATGCGAGCAACAAATGATTCAAACAGAGACGCGGGACATCTATTTGTAACCTCTCGTATTTGATCGAGCCATTTAGGTGCTTCCTGCTTTGCCTGGAAAAGCTGCTTCATGAAAGGCAATTTTCGCCTTTTTCGTGAAATGGTTCTGCGAAAAGAACAAAGAATTGAATCCACTTCATTCCGTGCTTAATTTCAAACCCATTCGTCACCAGATATCGCTTCTGGTGTCGTTGACAGTTCAGGAGTATTTAGTTTTCAAGTAGATATTCTTTTTATGATAGTACCGATCCGTTGATTCGCAAAGTCTTCTTTTCTTTGTACAACAAAATGACTCTGATTCACGGACCCAGTCTCACGGACGTTCAGGTTTGAAATTTTTGTCTAACCACAGATTGCTTTCCATAGCGAGCTAGGCAGAGTTGGCACGACAATTTGGAAACATTTGAAATTGGACCAGACGTCAGTGACGAAGCATTCTGTTTGATCCTAAAGTGGTTACGTCGTGTCACGACACATTTTCCATTTTTCCAAGACCCATCTGGACTCGTTTATACCAAAATACCACACATTTTTGATAGCACAGCAAAAAACCCGAACCACCCTTCCACGGTTTGCGGTAAAACTTTCTACATCGGCGTTCTACGTGCGAACCGTTACTGTTGGTAATTACGCTCGTAAAACCCCACGAAACGATACAAATTCCGCAACGAAGAAAACCAATTTTCCACTCAAGAACCAAGCCCCCTCCCCACTCAAACATAACGAAAGGCACCTTGGTGGGGACCACCAATAAATTTCCAGCAATAAAAGCATAAACCGATGGAAATATACAAACTACAGACTACCAGCTGTGCGCCTCGGTTCAATAGCATCGGAGCGGGCCTGCTCTGCCCTGGTCGTCCCTCGGCGGTGGTGTGTTTCGAAACAGATCGAACCGACTCGCAAAACGACTCATAACCGACAGTGGCCACATTGATTTTTTTTTATTTCGCAAATTTGCGCTTGCCACAAACAACGGTGAAGTATTCCCTCCGAGAGATCTCCCTTCCATGGTTTCCGCTCGCGGGAAAACAGTTCGGTTGGTTGGAAACGTGCTAGGACATGGACACGAAAATATCGAATATTTTAAACTGCTTACTGCGGGGAAAAACTGCCAAACTACCCTAAATATAAGACGCCCTCTAGCATGGCAAATCGTATACATGTGTTTTTTTTAAGTTCACCGCCTGCTATACGATTTGGCACTGTACTCAATGGGCAAAGTCCAGTGAACTGAAAATCAAGTCTCAAAACTTTCGATTCATTCATTCGGCTCCTTTTTCTCTCTCTCTCTCTCTCGCTCACTCGCTAACTGCCAACTTCGAGTGGCGCCTCTTGTTCTTGATTTTGTTTTTACGCTGATATCTAAAAGCCCTGATGTTCTTCGCTATACGACAGAAGCACTTTGTGTGCAAATTCGAAGCCATTAGTGAATTCGAGTGAACTGGGAAGCTGGGCCGCAACAGGAGGAGTACAGCAAAGCGGACGCAAAAGCGAGAATAAAAAGCAAAGTCACTGGATGGGAATAGACTGTCGATTTGTCGGGAAAGAATAAATCACTGTTGCGATTTGTCGGAAGGGGGGGGGGCGGATTGGTTATCACGGGAGCGGGACAAGGAGGGACGTGAAAAACTTTTGATTATTCAAATTTTTATCGCACTGTTTTTTTGTCTTTCGGTCTATTATGGAGGATTTGTTAAAACTTTCCAATGCTTTATTTTGCTCACTCCCATAAGTCCTCGATCGATTGAGACATGTTCTTGAAAGCTGCGACAATTTGCACATTCTGAAGTGATTGCGAAGTATCGTAATCTATGGTGCAAAAAGCAATCTGGCAATCTTGACCGTGGAGGGATGCACATAGGGTAGATGAACCAGTAATAGTGGAACTATTTTCCAAGGGATTGCACGATACTGGTGCGCGACGTTAGGCATAAATACGTTTGGCATGTATACGTTAGGCATAATGGACGATTGACATAATATACGTTAGGGATAATAGACGATTAGCATGATGTACGTTAGGCATAATGGACGATAGGCATAATTCACCAAAATATAAAGAAGGCTTTCTTTGTTGTAAAGATTTTAACCTTACGCTCGTGTTTTCGGGTTAGAAAAAAAAACTTTGCTTTGCTATGCCATGCCTTCGTATAACTTTAACGAAAGACTGCAAAATGAAGTAAAAAAAATGCAAAATGAAACAAAATAAAATAGAATGATTTTTTTATTTTTCCGTGAATGAGCTGGATGTTTTCCTCATTTAAATGAAATGTTTCGGTTCAAGTGCTTTTCAGAATTAGGCTACGAATGTTTTATTTGTAACGATATCTTATTTGTTTCGGTAACTCGTCATAGTGCACGAAAAAGCACGTATCAGACAGTTTCCGTAATTCTATCCTTGAAGACCTCAAGAATATAATCATTGACCTGAATAATATGGGAGATAATATAGAAGCAGCAATATTCGTATACACATTGAACGAATAATATTATGCATAATTGTTTCTTGCATGAGCTGTTCTTCAAGGAGTATATTTTCTTTTTGAACAATCGCACCACGTATGTATGTATGAACTAATTTACGTTGATGTGCTTTATTCATACCTCAATAAAAATAAGGTATATTTGCACAAGCGTGTTGAGCCTATTTTAGTCATCTGCATTTTATCGGTTGTATGTCGGGAAATTAACGCAAGTTGAGTGCTAAGTATTCGGTTTGCTTCTTTCATTTGAGCAAAGATTTCTTCAAATATATTCAGCAGAACCAAATGTTTGTTCAAGTTTGATCAGTTTCAAGAGTACACTCAAAAATAAATCATATTATTTCTACGTGAACACATACATAGATTAAACCCACCCCATTCACGTAAATAACATCTGATGGGACCGTAAAATATAGATAGTGACTCTCCAGATAAAAGTTACGTGATTTTAACATACCATCTAACATAAATTCACGTAAAAATTATATGCAGCAGAATGTGGCAAATATGTGAACTTAAACGTATCAATCACATGATACCCTAGATAGATTTTACGTTTATTATACTGTCGTTATAAGCATATTTGTCCCATGTTCTATGGGATTCCCTATATACATGGGACAATTATGCTTAGAGCGGCAGTATAACTGTCCCAATCTAATTATTTTCGAATATTTTCCATTCTAAACATAAAAAGGGTTATTCCGATTTTATCAATTTATTAAAATGCTAAATTTATCGTTCAAGGCGTTTTGGAAATAATTTAACTTATATGTAATATTTAATATTAAAATTTACCATATTGATGCTGCCCCTGATGATTCGTACTCCACAAGGTCCACACTAGTAAGAGGCTCTAAAATACCAACAAACCACCGTGAAATTGAACAAAGAGTAAAGCTTACGTTGAAAAATTTACCAGATTGGAATTCATTGTTCACATGTTCACTTCTGCTTTTTCAAGCCGGAAGTTCACCTAAAATGCGTTTCACGATTCATTGTCGCATCACTCAAGGGTTATGTGTAAATCCGATAGGTTCTACAGGATGTCAGATGTAGTTTATAGGAACCACGTGATATCTTTCGAAAGGTGAAATTTATCAATTTACGTAAATAATCACTTAAAATCAAAGTGACTCATTTGTTGATTGTTATTATACAACATCAAAAAAATCAAACATGCAGGCTTGTACCACTCGATGTCATTACCGTCGAACAATAAGTCCCTCTAAGTGATACATGATAATTTATGTCTAACGTCCATTATGTCAATCGTACATTATACCTAACATATATTATGCCTAATATCCACTATGCCTAACGTCTTTATGTCTAACATCTATTATGCCTAACGTACGTATGCCAAACGTCCGTATGCCTAACGTATTTATGCCTAATGGGTATACCAGCACGACACGTAAGGTTTAAATTCGTTAGGCACAAATTCAGTACGAATAATAAACAATTAGCATAATTCACTGATCTTCAAAACAATCGTATGGCTCGATCTCTTTTTCGGGTTAGAAAAATCTCTACTATTTGTTTTGCCTCCCCGAACAACTTCAATGTGCGACTGCAAAATGAACTAAATTATATAAATTGCAGGTTATTTCACTTTCTGATATAAAAGTAAACAAATATCTATAAATAATTAGCAATAGTATTGTTGGCGTGTCAACAAAACCCTGAAGAATTTGACAGTAAGGGATTGTCGTATAGGTTGGGACGCTATTTAGGTTGGGACAGCTCGATATTTTCGTTCCTATGTAGTGTTGCCATCTTTTATTTTCAGCACATACTAGACTCGATCGTAGCTCACTTTTGATACCAAGTTGAAGTTAAAGTTCATTATTGTCACAGCTGCACTAAGCAGTGTCAAAAAACGTGCGAAAAATCTTTTGTTGTGCTGATTTTTGCGCCATCTTAAATTGAATCTTTTTCATCGAAATTTCAACGTAAATAATTTTAAAGTGTTAAGAAGTAACTAAAATGTTATTACCGATCAAGGTTTTGCGTTTGCTTCATTAGATTTTTTTTTCTTCGAAAAATTGGTTGTGGCAAGCGTGTCGTACAGGTTGGGACACCATACAATTAGGGGACATACACTAATTACGTAAGGGAATATGGGGGGAGAGGGAGTTTCAAAATATCTTACGAATTCTTATCTAAGGGAGAGAGGGTTTGTCCCTTCTTACGTAATACCATAAAACAAGTATGAAAAATGAAATCAATAAGAAAAATATAATTTTCATAAGAAAAGGAGGGCAATTTTTCATATTTCTGCCATGAACATGTATATTACACAAAACGAGCATATATTGTACATCATGGTCAAGGAAAAGTGGACCTCAAATTAAAGTATTTTCCGACAGGATATAATTCCGAAATTAGTTATGGAATTTTATTGATTGTTGGCAGCGTGAGGAGCGACTTAATTGTCGATGGTGTTGGAGCAGTTACAGTTAATTTAAAAATATTGTTATGGAAACAAGATATCAGCCTCTAAACAAACCCGTCCCAACCTAGACTACATTCCCTTATATAAAAAGAAGAGAGGTAGTGCAAATAAGATTAAGATTAGAAGGAGCAGTATGCGAGAAAGAATTTCATTTGCACGGGAAGAACACGTTTTTTCTTTATTTAATATAAAAAAAACTAGTTTTCAGTAATTATATACCGATAGGATTATTGGTAAATTGTCGAGAGTGCAGAGAAACAATTAACTAATTTACATTTTCTATGGTTTAAAGCTAGACACGAGTGAAAGCTACCCGAGGTTACACCGGTTTCGCATACGCCGTGATTTGGTGCAGGTGTAAAACTATAAATTATGGGTACATACTATATCCACTTCACATCCATAATTATAATGCCACCTTCGTCCTCTAGTTTGAGCTGAAATTAAACCGGCTGTTACAAAAATTAGGTTTTTTGGACACCCATCCGAACACCTAACCAACAAGTATAAAAGCAATAATTTTTGAAATCTATGAGAAATCGGCCACTATACAATGATTGTTGTATCAACTCTTATCAGGGTTTAACATGCGCGTCTGCTAACGCGACTACCTATTAAATATGCCCTATCTGTTGAAATCGGTCTATTTCAATTAACTAAATCGGTCGATTATTGATCCATATTTTCATAAATAATAAATAAAATATGACGATTAATATGCACAAAAACTGTGCACTGACAAAACTCAGCTTAGTCAGTTGATTAATCGGACGGACTTCGCAACTGTCAAAGTTTCTGTGGTGATTGCTCAGATCTATGAGGAGGTTACTGAGGTTTCCAAAACCGATCTACGATTAGCTTAGCCGTAATAGCTTATTTGGTTAGTCTGTTGGAACGTGATTAAAATGTTTCGTTTTAGACATCCAGTCATTTTTAAAATATCCCTTTTAGGAGGATCCAATATGTTCAGTAAGACTTACTACGAAAAATTTCCGTTTTGCATTCTGAAAGCATTCTACACATCAAAGAAAAACCATTCTTAAATTTCTTCTTGAGTTTCTAAATAGCCCATTGATAGGACCAACACGTAGTTGAACAGTCAGCTATTTTCGACGAGAAAAACCTCTGGGTATGCCTCGTGGCAGAATTGTGTTTTCGACAAAGTATATCGGTTGAAATTGCGCATTATTTAACGTTTTTGGTTTTGATCTCGATCAGCTCTATCTGTATATGGAAGCATTCTAGAAAAAAAGCTTTCGTTTTTTCAAAATTGGTTGTTTTAACATTTGCGACAGCTCTGACGACGCCTGTATTCAAAAATGCATGTAGATACGATATGATTTCTAGTTAGGTAAATATTGTGTAAGCCAAACAAATCTCCGTAGTATACTACCACAACACGCCTGATTGAATCCCGACCTTTCCCTCGTTAGAGCGCCGTTCAGTGTTCCACATTTGAAGAAACCACCACAACATCACCGACACACTGCGAGCGGAAGGTGCAAAAATCTCGGCAAAACAAACACGGCGCTACAAGAAAGCGACTTGTCGATATAAATCGCTCTGATCGGCCCAACTAATTCGTGTTGTTTACTTACGCAATTGATGTAACACATCCGTCCTGGCAAACACAACGCCAGCATCAACGTAGGCCGTGCGTGAGTTACAGGCAAACAGAAAACAGACACTCTTTTTTTTCGTGAACCCCTGGACCACTACGAGTCTGTACGAGATGGTACTAGTTTTGCGCTCACAACGGAGGGCTGCGGGGAACCAAAAACACCGAACAAGTGAAACAACACGCAATATGTGTCTGGTGAAGGTAGTTTATGACATTTCTGGTTCAATATCGACTGAATCGGAGCGTTCCTTTTTACCGTGTGTGCATGCCGGGACCATGGCTAGTTAAATGAAATGATCTGTTTCTGTTGTTGGAAAATCATTGCGACAGGCTTGGAAACGGTCTTCGTTGCTTTAGCTGCAACCCAAGTGGCAGGCTAGCAATGGATAGAGGCAGCTTCGATCCCCGAGTTGGCGACCCGGCTGGTTGGAACGTGTGCGCCTGCGATCGTGTTCGATCCACATTCATTATGGGTAGCGTGCAAACACTTGACTCGATCACGCACTCCGAATGGCGTTAAAGTTATTTATTGGGATGAATGAACGAGTTATGGTTCTCGCATTAGGCATTATGTTGATAAATGGATTGCTTTTGGCTGAAGGCGCGTGAATCCGTTAAACAGAAAGATTTTTATGGATTTGGAGTGAAAGTGATAAACTATCACGAAATGTAGGACTACGAATGAATTCTTGTTTGTAAAATTTTACGTATGCGAACGTATTTCATGACGTATGCGAACGTATTTTTAACTAATCTAACAAGTAGACCACTCATTTGGAACGAATCTAGTACATATATTTCATGCCGAACAATTTTTCAAAATTATTTCTGAATAATTACACTCGGCGCATCGCAGGAAGTGCTCTCGATAATATTAGAATGCCACATGCCTGTTTCGCTTACATATATTTTTTTTGCTCTCAGAATGGGAACGGTACCACGTTCATAGTTTTTATTCAATTCCACTCGGTTAGAGCCCACGTTTACAACGTTTGACCTAGTTACTTCCAATACGCTTTTTATCATTTGTGCAAGCTCAAATCGGAAAACACTCGATACAAGGATGCGGAAAATTTCCATTTTTGCTCTGCCAGTTTGTGTGCACAGAGGAAAACACACTTCCAGCTGGTTGCGCATAAATATCTGAACTGACCATTTAACCGCAAAGCAGGATGCAATTGCTAGAACAGCAATCTCATGTCGAAGAGTATTCGTTTTACTTCAGCTAGCTGGAACTGTGGAGCCACTTGTGCCGGGCTCTCCTGCAATTGTGCATTCAGTTCACGGGGATGCTTTTTCGGACCAGATCCGAGTTCAATCTAGAAATGAATACAAACACAGCAAATCGATGTTTCTGTTGGCTAAATATGTTGTGGAAATTCTCCTCTTTTGCATCACAAATACGAACTTTCACGGAGGCTATTTCCTGCAAATGAACCGATACTAGTAGTGGCTGTTAAGGCTACGAATGGGAAATTCTGGCATGTTTTCATGTCGAAAAGATAGGCCGTTCCTCCTACCTTCTGGCATGCGGGAAGCTTTCTACATATTTTTCATGAAGTGCAATCAATAAATTGTAAAGTGAGCTGGAATACGGAAGGGCCATTAGTCGTGCTCGCATGCTTTCAGCGAAGTTTGAAAAAAATATTCTTCAATATATTAACTTGCTGCATAAACTATTTAAGTAGTGGACTACATTTCTTTTAGTTAGACTCATGTTTTCGTTATTAATTTTGAAAGGAGCTCAGCCAACTTTTTTCGGTGGGCATTTCTCCGGCGAAAAATCCGTCTTGAGCGATCACTTCAACTTTCGGATTTTAAACCGTAATGTTTGCTAAACGTGCAACCACTGTACTCACTACTTCTTAACAAACGGGCAGTATCAGCAACGATGTAGCAAACAAAAACCAAAGATTCATAACAAGTCTCGACAAAAAAAATCTCCACACGCACTGGCAAATTACGTACATCAAATGTGATAATAAAAGATCAGTCGGTTACGTTAGGCTAACCTCTCAAGCCGTGTCAAATACAGATTTTCTACTTACTTCTAAATTAGAAGTTCTAATACGTTTTCATTATTCGTGCAGGCTTTGTATTCATGCACTTGAAACTAAGACATACATTTGCAAACGCATCACTTTTTTCGAGGTTGAAATATCAGGCTTCTAAATCACGAATTCCATTCTCGAACTGCGGGACTCCTTACCAACCACTTCATAACTAGTGTGCAGGCTTTTTTGTTCTAAACTGGTTATGAAGTACTTTTTTCAAAATAAAAATATTACTTGGGCGACACAGCAACCTGTGAAAAGTAGAGTTTTAAAAGATTTTTTTGAACATGAAATGATATTTTGATCATTTTTAGCAGTAAGCAGTGTTGTAAGTGCGTTGTCAAATGAGATTTTGTAATACATTTTTAGTACAGTCTGAGCACATTTAAATTATCTCAAAACAGTGTCTTACTTGTATAGCTTTTTCATTCTGTGATCGTGCGCGGAATTTTAAAAAAATCGTTTCAATCCATTTAGCGGTGCAATTGTGCCTTTCCCATCCATGAACACTAGGATTTCATCGTTGGTTATATTTATTGTAAACTTTCAAATGCATATATTATATTTTTAGTATACCTAACATGACAACAATACACAAGAAAAGAAATCAATAATCAAGTTCTAAATTTTATTAAAGAAAAAGGCCAAAACTTGAGCATTCAGAATTAGTAATCGGCAATTTGAGACTTAGTTTGGTCGTCTTGATCAGCTTATGCGAGAAGAAGGGTTCGCTCCATGTGTAAGAACCACAATATTCCTTTAAATGGTCGCAGTGGAAATCAAGGCTCTACCGCTTTAAAAAAATGTGTAAGAAGGATACTTTTTGCCCAAATGATCTGAACAACAAACAATGCTTACGATTTTTTTTGAAGCAGCTCCGGTATTATTGAATTGAAAACCGGTGCGAAATCTGTTAAGTTCCAAAAAGTCAATCTTCGTAAAAAAAAATTTGGATGCCATAAAATCATGCTTTTTAAAAATATTTGGCAACAAAAATGGAAATTCGATTTCTGAACTTCCCCTTGAACAAAAAAATTTCTTCCGGTTTATATGGAAATTTAATATGTGATTGGACGGTTCAGTGTGTAGTGTATGAAATTTAATAGACGTCAATGAGGATAATATTCCTTTTATTTGGAACTAAGTTTGTAAAAATCGGCTCAACTATCCCCGATAAACTGGTGCGAGTTTGTTAATTTTGATTGGGTACCACTTTTCCGGTGTACCTTTCCTCTATGGAACCGTCTCCGATTGGAGTTGTTGTTTGCAAGTTGTTTGACACACATATTTCAGCGAAATTTGTACCGTTTTTGCATCCATCGCGTTGTCCGTTTGAATCGAATATGTCACCGCACGTCGCAACCCGTAACTCCGGAAGCGGAAGTCGGATACGGATGAAATTTAATAACTATTTACGAGAGATGCTCATTTGAGACTAAGTTGTTCGGTTAAACCGGTCAAGCCTTTTCCGAGAAACCGATGTGACTGTTATTCATCATCCTGTAATTCCAGAACCGGAAGTCCGCTCCATTAGAAATGCAATAGTAATAGATAGGAACGTTGTACCGTTGAGACTAAAGTTTCTAAAAATTGATTCAGTCACCTCTGAGAAAAGTGAGTGAGATTACACACACCCACACTTACATACTACATACACAGGAAGCCTTGAGGCAGCAGGGACAGGAAGGACATGAGTTAAGAGGCCTAACGACACCCCCGCTCAGACCTACTGCGAGTTCGGGAGTCTTACTAGAATTTGTTGGGGTTTGGATTGGGCTCAGCTAAGCCATAATTCTGAAAGCAGCTCCGACGTCGCGTGTCGGTGCCGCTTCTGCTAAGATCCTAAGATTTGAGTAATCAAAGATCTTAGCAATAAAAGCACCCTAGCTCAACCGGAGTGCCAACCAGCACATCAGGATCGTAACATCCTGATTGCGACATACTGGCGATGGCGAACGTCAACAGACGGGACGTGGATCACGAATCCGATGTCCACTATTGGTTGAAAAGCGTACTGTTCTACTCCCAGAGTAAGGAAATGTGCCATCGACTTGAAATGGATAGTGGACTAATAACACGACTGCCTCCGTCCCGTCAAAATCAAACTTGTCGCCATTTAATTGATGGTACTAGATTCGGATGGACCATTTTCGATTTTACGCCAATCCGGCTCTGAACACTATTCCCCTTGAGGGATAGTGTCAACCCTAGCATGACCTCTCTACACGCATAGAGAACTATGGAGTAACAAGAGGCGACTACATACAACGAGTGGCAATAGCGGCCCTGAGTGGGACCTACCAGCATGGAGATATCAACGCGATTGAAGAGGCAAGCAGAACAAAGAGAAACGCGATCGGTTGCCAAAGCCAACTTGAGATGTGGTTACTGAATCGAGTGTTCACCCCGAGATCAGGTAGCGACACCACCCAGAATGACTCACATCTTGGGAAGTCGTACATAACGGAGCTTAGGGAAGAGATCTGTATAAGTTCGCGAAGGACAAGCACATTTGGCACACCAAGGTGAAGCAGCTAGTGACTAGTATTATATCGGCCGTAATAGCTGCTCAACGCGTACAGAAGGCGCTCTTGATGAGAGCTGAATCAGCCGAAAAAGCTCTGAAACTGAAGTGACACCCACAACACTCGCTCAAGTGTCCCCACAACACTCGCTCGGAGAAGAGAGTGAGGGCCACGACGGGAGGGCAAGAGTACCCGAAAATGCAGAAGGGCGAGCTGGAGGGCACCAGCAACCAGAGGCGTGTTGGGAAAGACCGTGGCTGGTATATCGTGGAAAACCAGCAGGCGAAGCGGAGGGAGCGGGAACAAAAGGAAGAAAAGAAGATGAATCAAGCGACGAAAGTGAAACGTAAGCCTTATCGGAAGAGGTACAAAGGCGATGCTCTGATCATCGAAGCGAAAGATAAGACGGGAATACGTCGCTCTTCCTAAGAAAGTGAGAGAGGACCCAGGACTGAAGGAATTGGGAGAGAAGCTTAGAAATGCGAGATGGTCTTCGAGCTAAGGAGGGATCCTTACGTCAAGAGCTTGACCTACCGCGAGCTCATTGCTTGGCAGCGAAGCAAACGTGAGAGCCGTAGACGAATGCAAGGGTCTAGACGTGATACCGAAACTCCGCTAGCGAATGACGGATCCCAATAGTAGCATGTCTGTAATAACATACGTACATGGAACTATTGAGATCCAGAGCTACAGGTCCAAAGCCCTGGTAAAGGAGGATGGTTGTGATGATCCGGGCCGAGATCACCACGTAAAGCAAGGTAGGGCATAACCCCAATTCCAAGGCGTGAAGCGACCCGTGCCGAGGGATGAGTGATCGAGGGGGTGAAAAAGATGCTCGATCGTTAACGGAGCCTGTGGGGTACCTGGGCAACCCCCACAGTAAGCGTCCCTTACCACGCTAATGCGGAGCTCTGGCGTGGCGGACATATATTTCTCGCGCTACTCGTGGGAATTTTCATGGAGCAAAATAAAAATAAAAATAAGCAGACGGAGGTGCCAAACCCCTTCGCAAGAGGTGGTTTGGCGAGGTCTCCCCCCCGTGGGGAGAGTAGTGGAACGATGAGTGCTGTACTCGAAAGCACCAGTGACCCCCCAGCAGCGGTAGGCAATACCCCTACCAATGCATCGGAGGGGCCAATAGCTGCGATGCGCAAAGTAGCGAAGCAACTCGATGCTATAATCGACTTCGCTAGCGCAAAGCAGAACATAGCCAAGGAGTTGAAGTTGAGCCTTCTGGAGCTCCGGAAAGCTGTTCGTGTCGCAAGACAGGAACAGCAGGCATATGTGGAGAGGGTGGAATGTCGGGAGAGGCCCGACAGAGAAACCCAGACAGTGGCCTCCAATAGGGAGGAAAGAGAGAAGGTCAATAGAGGCTCACAGACAGTGGCCTTTACCTTCTATGGAGCAGCCACGTCGATCGGAGCGGCGACCGAGTTCCCCTCGAAGGGAAAGGGAAAGGGCAATCGCAAGACGGCATCGAATGCGAAGCGCCCTAGGAAGTCGCCAGGAGAGGGTGCCAAAACCGACACCACTCGGCGTGCAACCGTCAAGGTCAAACGCCGCCTGGGTGAGGTAAGCGAGGGCGAGAGTGACCTCGCTGTTGAGAGCGATGGTACCAGCAACCCGGCACGACCGGGGCAGGGGGGCTCAAACCCCTGGACGCTGGTTACCAAGAAAAAGCCGGCACCGAAACCGGAGGTACCGCGGCCTGCGAGGAAGGCCAAGGACAGAGGCGAAGCCTTGTGGTTAAAAACCGACAAGGACAAATACGCCGATGTCCTTAAATCGATGAAAGCGGCCGAAAGCCTCTCGGCCCTTGGGCAGGATGTGCGTAGCGTAAGACGCACCAACACGGGAGAGATGCTCCTGGTGTTGAAGCGAGGCGCACAATCAAGTGCAATATACAAGGCCTTGGCCCAAGAGGTCCTTGGTGAGGGCGCCCAAATCAGGTCGCTAGGTGCGGAAACAACTCTCCAGTGCAAACACTTGGACGAGTTCGCGACCGCAGAAGACGTCGCCGCAGCCGTCAAGGAGCAATGCGGCGTCACAATCGAGCGGGCCTCTGTGCGATTGAGGGACGGACCCTCTGGCACCCAAGTAGCCTACCTCAGGCTACTCAATGCGGATGCCAAAAAGGTAACCGAGAAAGGGAAGCTGAAGATCGGCTGGTCGGTATGCCCTATCAGTATACCCCAGCCGCCTTCAGTGGACAGGTGCTATCGGTGCCTAGAATCCGGCCATAAAGCTTACGAATGCAAAGGCCTAGACAGGAGTAAGCTATGTCGTAGATGCGGCGAGGAGGGGCATAAAGAGCGGGGGTGCACTAAGGCATATAAGTGCCTTATCTGCACCTCTAAGAAGCAAGCCCATAAACATGCTATGGGCGGACCTTCGTGTCCCTTCGGCGAGTTAAATAAGAAGAAGCCGTGAGAGTCACACAGCTAAATCTTAACCATTGTGCAGCAGCCCAACAGCTGCTGTGGCAGTCGGTCTCGGAGTCGAGGACAGATGTCGCCCTCTTATCAGACCCGTACAGCATCCCTGCCGGCAACGGCAATTGGGTGTCGGACGGGTCTGGAATGGTGGCAATCTGTACAACGGGAAGGTTCCCGGTTCAAGAGGTAATACACCCCTCCGCCGAGGGTGTGGCGATTGCCAAGATCAATGGTGTGTTCTATTGCAGCTGCTACGCCCCACCAAGGTGGCCAATAGAACAGTTCTACCAGATGATCGACAGGCTCTCGTCGGACCTCGTGGGCCGGAAACCGGTAGTAATAGCGGGAGACTTCAACGCTTGGGCAGTGGAGTGGGGCAGCCGCTGTACAAATAGCAGGGGTCAAGCGCTAATGGAAGCGTTTGCGAAACTCGATACTGTGCTAGCTAATGATGGCTCCGCTAGTACATTCCGTAGAAACGGAGTGGAGGCGTGGATTGATTTGACCTTTGCCAGCCCGAGTCTGGCTCCAGGCATGGAATGGAGGGTAGACGAAGGCTACACCCATAGTGATCATTTAGCAATCCGCTTTAAGATCAACTATGGTGTGCAGCATCCGAGGGCGGGAGATCCCTGTCAGGTAAGCGGGTGGAAGTCCAATCACTTCGACAGCGAAGCTTTCACCGCGGCCCTGGGACTGGAGGCCAACACCGACAGTCTAAGCGGGGATGCGCTGGTAGCTGTTCTATCACGCGCGTGCGACGCCACTATGCCGAGAAAAACACTGCCAAGAAACGGCAGATGCCCGGTATACTGGTGGAGTGCCGAGATTGCAGCTCTACGGTCAGCCTGCCTCAGAGCTAGACGTAGGATGCAAAGAGCTCGCACCGAGGATGCAAGAGAGAACCGCCGTGAAGTGTTTCGAGCTGCGAAATTAGCCCTTAACAAGGCTATTAAAAGCAGCAAGAGAGCGTGTTTCGACAACCTGTGTGAGAGTGCCAACGCGAATCCGTGGGGTGACGCCTACCGGATTGTGATGGCCAAGACCAAAGGGGGCTCCTCACCCCCTGAACGGTCTCCGGACCGGTTGGCAACGATTATCGAAGTACTCTTCCCGTCTCGAGCCACAAGCCCCTGGCCACCTGCACTACGAGACAGTGCGGGCACGGTCGAAATGGTGGCTCCAGTGACGAACGAAGAACTACTCGCAGTGGCTAAATCCCTAGCAATGAACAAAGCTCCAGGGCCGGATGGAGTCCCGAACAACGCTCTCAAGGCAGCGATCATAGCGAACCCGAACATGTTCAGGCTAGCTATGCAGAGATGCCTTGACGAGTGCCGTTTCCCCGATAGATGGAAAAGGCAGAAACTGGTGCTGTTGCCGAAGCCCGGGAAGCCGCCAGGCGACCCATCGGCGTACAGACCAATCTGTCTGATAGACACGACTGGCAAACTGCTTGAGAGGATCATCCTCAACAGGCTCACCCCGTACGCGGAAGGTACGGACGGTCTGTCAAGCAACCAGTTTGGCTTTCGGAAGGGTAAGTCCACAGTGGACGCTCTCAACTCAGTGATAAATACTGCCGAGATAGCGATCCAACGAAAAAGGCGAGGTATTCGATACTGTGCGTTAGTGACACTTGACGTGAAGAATGCATTCAACAGCGCAAGCTGGGATGCCATCGCGCTCTCGTTACACCGGCTTAGCCTACCGGTGGGTCTGTACCGGATCCTGGAAAGTTACTTCCAAAACCGCGTACTGCTATACGAGACCGATGCCGGTCAGAAAAGGGTTCCGATTACCGCCGGAGTCCCGCAGGGCTCGATCCTAGGCCCGGTGCTATGGAACCTCATGTATGACGGGGTTCTGAGACTGAAGTTCCCTCCTGGGGTCAAGATCGTCGGCTTTGCCGACGACGTAACCTTGGAGGTCTACGGGGAGTCAATTCCTGAGGTAGAACTAACCGCAGAACACGCGATTAGCACGGTGGAGGAATGGATGAGCGCGAGAGGCCTGGAGCTCGCTCATCATAAGACGGAGGTAGTTATCGTCAACAACCGCAAGTCGGCACAACATGCAGTTATCCATGTGGGAGAAGTCGCGATCACTTCACAGTGAAGTCTGAAGTCTCTCGGAGTCATTATAGACGACAAGCTGACCTTCGGCAGCCATGTCGACTATACGTGCAAGAGAGCGTCGACTGCTGTTGCGGCACTATCGAGAATGATGTCCAACAGCTCAAAGGTGTGCGCCAGTAGACGTAGGTTACTGGCAGGCGTTGCCGTATCTATCCTCAGGTACGGCGGCCCGTCATGGTCAAGAGCACTGAGGGTAACCAGTTACCTACAGAAACTGGAGAGCACCTACCGCGTGATGTGCCTCAGAGTGATATCTGCCTACCGCACGGTATCACACGATGCATCCTGCGTGATAGCGAGCATGATGCCAGTCGGGCTGGTCATTCGGGAAGATGAGGAGTGCTTTGAGCTACGTGGAAATAGGGGAGCCCGCGAGCGCACCAGGGTGACCTCGGTCGCCAGATGGCAGCGTGAGTGGGACAACTCCTCGAAAGGTAGGTGGACCCACCGGCTGATACCTAGCATATCGAGCTGGGTGGGAAGACCCCATGGGGAAGTTCACTTCCACCTGACACAATTCCTGTCAGGCCATGGCTGTTTCCGTCAGTACCTCCACAGGTTCGGGCACGCGGAGGTCCCAGTCTGCCCGGACTGCCCAGGTGTAGATGAAACTGCCGAACACATACTGTTCGTATGTCATCGGTTCGACGTCGAAAGAAGAGCAATGCTTGACGTCTGTGGCTGGGACACAACCCCGGATACCCTTATCCAGCGGATGTGTCAAACGGTGGAGAAGTGGAACGCAGTCTCGGCTGCTACCATCCAGATTGCCAGTAGGCTACAGGTAATCTGGCGAACCGAGCAACAGACGGCGGGCACGGCTAACTAGTGATTGGTTAGCTGGAGCGAAAAAGGCCAAGCGCAAAATAAGAGAGTGAATGGTCTGTTCATGCCGAGGTAGGTTGGCGCAGCGAATGGCAACCGCGTAAGGGGTAAACCCAGCCACCCCGAAGCAAGACAGAAGAGTGAGTGTATAGGCGTATAAGTGGACTGCCTCATGCCAAGACGGGAGGGTCGTAGCGTAGTATGTTGGAACTAAGCTATCGATGCCTCATGGCGTGGCAGAGGAGTGAAAGGGTGAGCATCCAAGTCAGTCTCACACTGCATGTTAAGGGTGAGCATAAAAGTCAGCCTCACAGGTTGGTAGCAAGCAAGGAATGAAAAAGGTGAGCACAAAAGTCAGCCTCGCATGGTATGTCAGAAGTGGGGCCTAAGAAAAATGTCCCACATGGGATGCCAGAGGGAGTGACAAAGGTACAATAGAGTGGCACGATTGAGAGTGAATCAGGTGATAGGGTGAGCACCCAAGTCAGCCTCACATGTATGGGTAGGGCGAGCACAAAAGTAAGCCTAGCAAGGAATGAGTAAGGTGAGCACACAAGTCAGCCTCGCATGGAACGTAAAAGGTGAGCACAAAAGTCAGCCTCATGTGGGAGTGTTTGAGAGCGAATCAAAGTGTGATTGAGAGAGCACCCAAGTAAGCCTCATACAGGATGTATGATCGCGCGAGTGAGAGTGAATGAGTACACTTAGTACAGCCATCCCCCCAGAAGTAATACCGAGAGGTAGTTCCTGGGAGGAATGATGGCGGAGCCCAATGGAGTTTAGTCGGTATTAATGGCTGGTCACCATTCGAGTCCGACACGCCCCCAGTGCACCCCGTGTGGTAGATTGGACCCTACCGTTAGCACGTGTACTGGGCTAGGACATAAAGGTCTTCTCCATTGTAAAAAAAAAAAAAAAAAAAAGACGTGATACCGACCGTAGAATAACAGAGGGTGCACTGATCGAGCAGTGTAAACAAGATGTACTGGCGACTTTCAGGATATGGAAATCGTATCAAGGCACTCAAACGGCGGTTCGACTACCGGTTTTTGCCAACAAGCTAGCGGAGAGCAACAAGATAAAAGTCGGATGGTCGTTGTGTTCACTGGGAGTCGCCACGCGAGTTTCCAAGCAGATGGAGCGATGCTTCAGGTGCTTGGACCTCGGACATTAGGCGTGGAACTGCAATGGCCCGGACAGATTTGCGCTGCGTAGAAAATGCGGAGGAAAGATGCATGTTGTTAAAGACTGCACGAAGCAACCAAGGTGCATAGTCTGCAAACCGGAGGACGGAAACGACCACAGAACGGGCGGCTTCGAATGCCCTGCCTGTCAACAACGATGAAGAATCAACGGCGTATTCGTCTGCAGTGGTTATGCGCCCCCACGATGGATACCAAAGCAGTAGAATCGGATGTTGGATGCACTAACCGACTCGTTAGTCGGATGAATGCCGGTTGTTATAGGAGGAGATTTTAACATGAAGCGGGGTAGCAGGCTAACCAACGCAAGAGGTTCCAGTCTGTTGGAAGCCCAGCGAAGCTGGATGTAAGGTTGTGCAACGAAGGCTCGACTTAACATTCTGCAGCACATTGCTGATAGATAACATGAATTCGCCGCCTATACCGTTCGTTGATGCAGCCGGGGAAATGTGGACGATAATCAAGTCTTTAACGACGAGCTCCTTATAGTTGCAAAAGGGCTGAAAACAAAGCTGGCTACCGGTCCGGACGCTATCCCAAACGTGGCACTAAAGACCGCGATCCTGGCATTTCCGGACATGTTCAGGATAGTTATATGCCTGGACGAAGACTACTTCTCGGATATATGGTGTTGCGGCCAAAACCAGGGAAGCCACTGGGGGATCCAACATCGTATCGTATCGTATCGGAAAGGGTCATCCTCAACAGACTGATGACCTACGTTGAAAGTGAGAACGGACTAGCGCAAGGGCAGCTCGGGTTCCAGAAAGGGATCTCGGAGGTAGACGCCATCCGCACAGTTCTCGCGAGCGTGGAGAAAGCATTGCGAAGGAGGAGTAATCGCTACTGTGCCGTGATTACGAACGACGTTCAACAGCGCTAGCTGGGCGGCTATCGACGTAGCGCTGTGCAAGCTGCGGGTCCTGGACTATTTGTTTCTGAGAAGTTACTTTCAGAACCGAGTACTGGTCTACGAAACGAACGTGAGGCATGTGTCAATTAGAGTCACAGCGGGAGTACTTCAGCCTCGTCACCACTTTGCCCGGTGTGTATGAACTTGCAAGAGACATCGGAAAACGTGGTCTTTGAATGCCCTAGGTTCGAAGAAGTTCGTAGGGGTTCGTAGGGGTACGCCAGTTGACAATATGGTCGAAGAGATGTGTCACGATGAGCATATTTGGAATGCTGTCAACAGAGTGGTTACGAGTATACTCACCGAGCTGAAAAAAATGGTGAAGCGACCAGCAAAGTAGCGCCATCTGCTACAAAGCCGCCGTTAAATCACAAAACGGGCTTCGTGAGAAATTTTGCCGCCTGTGAACTCTACGTCGGTGTAGACTAGGTCCATCGCCAGGGACCAGTTGAGTAGTACGCGACGTAGCGCCGGGTTGAGGTCGTCGAGGCGCCACTGAACCGGATGTCAGGCTTCGCCAGAATCGGCGGACCGACCTTGGCACTCTACCAGGTGGTTCGTGAGTAAACTAGATCCACCGTCGGGGATTAGGGCGAGTAGATTGCGTCAAATAGCTTACGGTGAGCCGTAAGGGCTTCACTCCACTCGTAATCGCTGGACAGACCTCAGCACCTACTGGCCGGCCCGTTGAGTAAGCTCGGTCCTCCGTCGGGAACTAGATCGAGTAAATTGGGACGAAGCGGAAATCTAAATGGCTCACGGAAACGAGCATCGGAGAAATCAACCACCGGAGAATTCACAGTAGAGTTGATTCGTCGCAGTAGACTATCCGACTATATCATGACAAATTGGGAGCTGATTCACTCAGGAAACAAGCACTGGTACCGAGAGAATTTCCGCTGCCAGAGCTCTCAGTCGGAGATGGGTATTTCACCATTCGATAATATTCGAGTAGATCTCAGTAAAATTGAGAGCTAAATAGCTTAAGGAAGTGGGTTTTGGTGTCGCGAGAAATTCCTCCTTCGAAGAACTATCGAACAGAGTAGGGTGAGTTTTGTGCCGGGGAGTAGTTTGTGATAAGACCGGGAGCTAAATTACTCGCGGAAACAGTGGAAGCAGTGTCTAAACGTCTCACTGGGATGAGACGTGACGTTATAGATGAAGATAAGAAGCAATAGAAGAGCCGAGAGTTAAATCAAAGCTCAAAGGTCGAGCCATTTCATGAGCCAAGTGGGGCTCCGAGATAGAATAGAAGAAAGACGAAAGCACAAATAACCCCACAGGACAGAAAACTTTGAATTAGCAGCGTGCGGAAGAAGCACAAAAAGAGTAGAGTGTTTTAGTGGTTAGGCATGAACATGAGTCGTGAGTTACACACAATGCCAATACACTACAGGCCTGGCTTTTGAAGCTTTTTAAACCTTACTATAAAAACTCACTCACACATACACAGACATTTGCCGTACTCGACAAACTGAATTGAATGGTATATGACACTCGGCCCTCTGGGTCTCGGTTAAATAACAATTTGCAGAGCAATTGATATACCATTTTATTGGGGAATTTTTTTAGGCAGACTGATGAGAAGAACCACCCCCCCCCTGAGGCACCCTTTTTTCCTGGCAATTAGTAGATTTTTGATGACACCAAAGACATAGACCTGCCAAACGAAGCTTTTTTTTATCGTAATGGTACCAGATTATATGAGAATTCCATGCATTATCCTACCGATAATCTCGTATTTCAAGGACCGAAACACTGATAAAAAACATTTTGCCTACCACACGCTGATACGACTTACTAAATCGGAAAGATAGAACCGATCAATTTATTTCATATCCTTCATCAACCTAGCCTTAAATAGTCCTTCTTGAGACCTACTTAGAAGTTTCGAAATATACAGACGATACTTCTACGTTGAAGCAAAACTCATTTTTACTCAAATGCAATCATTTCAATTTTGCTAATTTCCGAAAATGATTCACATCTAATGAAGAAACTTTGAAGCACTCGCAGCACCGACCGGTCGTAGATGCAGTAGTCGGTAGGTAAATTCCTTCACTCCAACCGGGGCAGGACAGTTTTCCCCTGAGTCGGAATGAAAACGTTCATCCGCCGCCTCCGCATGCTCGCAAGAAAACTGCGGGATCGTCTTTTGATCTTTGAGCATTTTATAGCTTGGCTCCCCATCGTCAGCACCAGCGCCATCTTTCGACAAGTGGCTTATTTTATAAACTCATCTCGTAAATAAATCCACTATCCTCTTTCTCTACAGTGAAAAGACCGAGAGTAAACATTACCCAACCAACCTCTTAATAGGGACGGTTCGTTGGGCCACCATCGACTTCATCCTTCCCAGCTGGGTTCGGAAGGAACCGGAAACCCATTCATCTAGTATTTCAACTACTGCGTAGATCAACAAAATTGAAAAAGAGCATCCCTTCTTCGCCCGGTGCCATTCCGACCCCGTCCACTCGTTTTTGTATTTACCATTAGAAAGGAAAAACAACACTTTTCATCCTTATTCTGGTTGGTTCAGTGCCGAATGGCTTTGCTTACTGTTACCTAGAGCCCACAACCCCCAACAAACTTCATGCCAGGAAGGGTTGCGGAAAGTGTGATCTTATTTGCCTTCGAGTGTGTTTGTGTGTATATGTGTGTGTGTGATTTCGAGAGAGTGTTTGCTGCAAAGTGGCATTCCGGCTTCTTCTGTTCCAGAAGGAAACGTGAAATTGTGGAAAATCCAATAACGCAAGAAACGGAAAAACGAGGTGGTTGATGCCGCCACGTTGGTTCGAATGGGTGGATTGGGTTGGAGGCGTAAAGCAAACAAATGAAATGATTTATCCTTCCACTTTTGCTTGATCTTTTCTGCTGGAATCCTTTTCTTTTAATGTTGTCGAGTGGGAAAGGAAATTATTGTTCTTTTAAGAAAGAACTAGAGCTGTATGATTGCCGTCGCAAGCAGCCAAAATCCTGCACGAAACATCCACCCACCCAGACCACACAGCAAAATGTGCTTCGTGCCGTGTCTCGTGCATTTTGCTGTCTGTTGTCACAAATTTTGCAGTTGGCTTTCTTCCGACGCCAACTTTGACACCCTTTCTTGTGCCATTATGTGTGCCTGTGCAGTCACTCGTTTTGCACCTTATAAATCAATGCCATTCTGTTTGGGTCGCCTTTTCTTTTGACTCTCGCTTTTTTTTGCACGCCGCCATCATGGAAACAGCAACATATCAGGCAAAATCCCATTACAACAGTAAGAAGTTGTGTCGAGCGAAATGTTTCCATTCGCACATACAAGTGCAAACATTCACATACACACACACATACAAGAACAAGACGGTGCAAAGTAAAATGCACTTTTGTGTGGCAATTTTCTTGGAAGGAAAAGTTTCCCATAGAAAATGAAATCTAGTGAAAATGCACACATGCATCTACCCTTCCTGGCACTGACTGTCTGAACTGGTCGGTGCCGCGTCGGAAAGAGCGGAACGGACATTTGTATGAAGAATGGAAATGCGAGAAATTCTCAAAATGCAATTTATCTATTTTCCACAGTCGTTGAAAGTTTTCCGCTACGTCGGTCGTTGGGAGGGGGGCAGCGAAGGAAGGAAATTGTATCGATTTGCTGAATGTACGACAAACGTTTTCTAATGCCAAACGACTTGATTACGTGCAACTCTATTCCGGTTGATTGTCAACAAAATTATTTATTATTTATTGCTGGCTTTCAGTTCTTTTTGTGCCGCTTTGTGATGGAAACGGGGCAGAGTCTTACATTTTCTACGAGCTGCTGTATCATTAAGTTCAATAGGTTGAGAACAAAATGTAAATCGCATTTCTCTTATCGCTGCACAAACAAACATTGCGGTTTTTTAAACCGAAAATGTGAAAACATCTTCAAACTTAAGCAAATTCGAATGTTTGGAATGTAAACATTTACAGCCGCTCAAAATGTGAATGGAATTAATGTTAAAGTGAAACCTAACGCTGAGAAAAAATACTACTACTCACTACTAGGATAATGTGTCTATTATGTCAGTAGAGCAATGGTTTGACCCATTAATTGAGCCTGTAGTTTCACTTCCTTGAAAACACCGAGTTTTCTCCATGCAAAAGCAGACATATTGTCCAAGATATCTTGCAATCGTTCGTCCTATTACCTTTGCAAGAACCAAATTGTGTATATGACAATAAGCCATTTGCTTCGATCCAATTGTCGAGACGGAACAGGATCATTTTCTCGAACAACTTCCGGATACAGAACAGCATTGCAATCGACGATACGAGTTGTGGTCGGAGGCTGGTTTTCCTGGTTTTTGGATGGCGATGACCTTTATTTGCCTCCAGTCACGAGTGACAATGTTATCCTCAAGAAACGTATTAAATAAATTCAACAAGCTTCTCTTGGCAGAGTCTGGTGGATTCCTCAATAAGTTAAATATCGTGAGGAGACGCGGTGCGGTAGATCTTCTGTGCCGGGACGGAATCCTGACAACCCTTAACGAAATCAAATATGTAGCGGTTTGAATATTCAGCGCTCTCGTTAGTACTGATTCGGGTGCGCATACGTCGGGCCGTGCCACAAAGAGTGCTCACCGATGTTTATTTCGAAAATCCTTCAACGAACCAGCATCAGTAACTACGTTTCTTTGCTTCCATCAAACTCTGTGCGGATGAGAGACAAAGACCAACATTGCCAAAGCTTCTTCTGAAAAGGCACCAACGAGTCGAAGCCCAGTATTTACGTCTTTCAGGTTATGACCTTCGGCGCATGCTGTTCGCCGAGCACTGCCCAACACGTCAAGAACCTGAACGCAAGACGATTCAACCAGGATGATAAAGAGGCGGTCGATGCAATCATCAAGCAACACTACGTGCTCGTTAGCACTGATACCGAAGAAAACGCTGTGAAATTCGCACCCAGCGAGGAACCTAAACATCGATGACGAAGCTACTACAGAAAAGGTGCTCGGATTGTGATAAAATACGGCGACAGACCGATTCACTTTCAAAATACCTTCCGTTACGATGAAAATTTGCTCTCCGGCGGTTGCGGCCGACCAAACGCCAAGTTCTCCACACATTGACGATGGCGTACGATCCATTGGGTTTGATTGCGCACCTGTTGATTTTTTGAAGGTTCTTCTGCAAGAATAAGGAGAACATCTGTGGGCTGAAATACTCCTATAGAAGACACGCAGTTCGAGAAATGGTTGACGTGGCTGACCGTTTTTCGGAAGGTACGATCTGTGTAAGTGACGAGATGTCCAAACGTCAACGACCTTTAAGGCGGAGGTCGAAATGCACACATTTGGAGATGCGAGTGAGAACGGTATCGCAGCGGTCGTCTACCTTCGATTTCGCAAGGGATCACGATTGAGAGCTAGCTTGTAGGAGCGAAAGCGAGGGTAGCGTCATTGAAATTTCTGTCTATGGCGAAGTCCGAGCTGTAAGCGGTCTTCGATTGGCGGACACGATAATGGTATCACTGATCATCACGGTTAGCAAGCGGTACTTCCGGAGAGATTCCGACCACCGACAATATAGTCCATTCGTTGTGTTTCTTGTCAGTGAAATTTTAGAGCTGATGGAAACTGGCGAGTGGCGTTGAATTCCGACGAAGCAGAACGTTGCCGATGAAGGGACGCAGTGGACACGTGTTCCCAATCTATTGCCGGACTGGGGACCAGAAGTTCTTGGTCAAAACGAAAATGTCTGGCTTCCGATTCCTAGCTTCGAAAAACCGAGAAATTCATATCTACTTATTCATTCCAGAACTATGGATCCTGTTATAAGGTCGCAATACTCTAGATGGACCACTCTTCTGAGTAGCACAGCTTTCGTTTTTCGGTACGTCGACAACTTGCAGCACTCTACGAGACATGAACATCGTGTGTTTGGACCGCTGGGGCAACAAGAGCTAGCTAAAGCGGAGGACTACTTGTTCCGCCAGGCGATATTGATAGCAGCAAAACTCCTCTGCGAGGGATGAGTGGACGAAGATGATTAAAAACAATCCACTGTTCCATTGCGCATTTCTAGGTGGGAATGGAGTTGCTAGTGTCCGTGGTCGAACAAAAGTATGTACGTTTGCCGAAAGCGATTTTGTTGAACCCGTCATTCTCCTTCATAACCTTCGCATCAAACAGCTGATCATTGCCGACATTCACGAACGTTTCAACCACCAAACCCATTCCATAATCATCAACGAAGTTACCTATTCCTCGTTTGAAAGCCATGCGATCCGGAGAGAGTGCCTACCATGCGATCCGGAGAGAGTGCCAGGGGAGCAAAAACGATCGAGCAATCTCTAGTGCTTGGTGATCTTCCACATTCTCGTCTGGCCGCATTCAGGCACCCGTTCATATACATGGGAGCGAATTATTTCGGGCCGATTCTGGTTTTGCTTGGATGACAAATCTTGGCGAAATCGAATATTCAGCGGTTTGAATATTCCATGCTCTCGTTAGTACTGTTTCGGTTTCGCATACGTTGGGCTGTACCCCAAGAAGCGCTCATCGATGTTTTTCTCGTTAATCCTTCAACGAACCGGTGCCAGAAACTACGTTTCTTGGCGTTCATCAAACGCTTCATTCGAGTGTCTCACGTTTCGTACTGTCGATAGCTAGCGGGGAGCCCGTCGTCCCGGAAGGTCTTACACGCGGGAGCTTTCTCCGCGTATAGATCAGAGCACTCTTTGTCCCACCATGGGTTGGAAGACCGTCCACGGGAGTTCGTATCTGGTACGCGTTTAGTCTGAACTCGAATCACGGTGTCGAGAATCAAGTCAGCCAGGAACTTGTACTCGTTCTTGTGTGGACTCGATTTTGCCGGATACCACGGACGCGCAGCCCTTCCAATCAATATCTAGTATCACTGATTGTTTTCGGTGGCCCTGAACCGTTAGCGATATTAATTACGATTGGCAGATGGTCGCTGCCGTGGGGATTAGCGATTACCTTCACATGCAATCTCACCGCAGCAATGTCGAGCAGGGGGACAAGTCTGGATAGATAGTAAGTGCAACCAAACTTTATACCGTAAACGGATAGGCGTGACATCACAAGTAGAAAACCTGTATTGAACACTTTAACAGCTAGCTAGCGAGATTTAGGCCTCAGTTCGAAAACTGAAAAATTTAATATAAATAAGAGTTATAAGTTTGGCTTTAAAGCAGAGTATGAGGGTTTGAGCTTTTAAAGACCCGCCCATGGAAGAGAGCCTCAGCCGGGACCTTCCAAAACGCCTCAGCAACCCCTTCAGAAAGAGGAGTGGCGCTTAAGTTGCTGATGGTCACTAAACTCAGGTTCGCTCATTACATTTTGGCTCGAACACGCTGATGGTGCAGGAATCCGTGTCATTTCACCCGTATTCAAAATGGTCATATTGAAGTTGTCGTAAAGCTCGCGGAGTAAGGTAGATCGATTATCGTCATAAAGGCAACCCTACAGTCACCTAAAACTAACTGCGGGTAGGTGTTTTGCATATCGTCAAGCTTTCGGTGGCTAACTGAGGCTCTAGGGGGATATAGATAGAAGCAATGCCTTTATTTCTGGTGTGGTAAACGACAACTTCAATGTCTGGTGTCGAGTGGTGGTCGATTCGATTGAAAGAATATCACTTTTTGATCCCCAAAAATACTCCTCCGTAAGAGTTTTCTCGATCCAAGCGAATGATTTTAAAATCGTGGAAGTTGGGGTCTATTTCTGGAGGAAACCCTCTTTCGCATAATGCCATTGCATCGCATTTCAAATTATTTATTACAATTTTAAAAGAATCTATTTTCGAGATAATGCTTCTGCAATTCTATAGTAAAACAGTGGTCAGATCCATGACCTTGTTCGAAGGATTATTCATTGAAGGATATATATATATATATATATATATATATATATATATATATATATATATATATATATATATATATATATATATATATATATATATATATATATATATATATATATATATATATATATATATATATATATATATATATATATATGTATATATATATATATATATATATATATATATATATATATATATATATATATATATATATATATATATATATATATATATATATATATATATATATATATATATACACTCTGTACTCCATCGTAAAGGGCCCGTTGCCATCAATATCATTTACCTGGTTTAAGCTCTTTACCACCGCCCGAAGCGTATTAGGGCGTATTTACGATATTTCTGTGACAGCCGAATACCGCTCCGTCAGAACTCGAGAAATCTTCAATAAAAACAAACTATTTTGTCATAGGCCCGGAAGAAGATCACGTATGGCCCGGTATCCGAGCATGGATAAACCTTGAGTCGAGGGGCCGATTTTTTTCGACATCCTTCTCACCCTGAGATGAACCCCTGTAAGGGGATGTCATTTTTGCACGGGTCTTTTACCCAGCGCAAGCTGGTATTATAAACAAGAATGGGAAGTGTAGTATTATAGCGGTACTAAACTTCTGTATATAACGGTATCCAGACGAACCGGAAAAATAGACCGATCGATTCGATAGTCACAGAACGAATGTCTGTAAAATTATTGTTGTCATCCGAAATCCAAAATCACTCAGCAGCTGATGGAGAGTCGACCAGTAGTACGGGTGACGCAGGCCAGAGACACATCGGGAACGATTATGCAGAGCGATAATCCTAGAAAACTGCTCGTATCGATAGGTTGTGTCGTAGTTTTCGTACGAAAGATATACATCTGGAAGTGTCAAGTGACCTGTGATCCATAGCCTTAAGCGAGTTGTGCACTGAAATCTTCTCCTACAATGGGTTCGCCTTGTTTAACACTGAACGACAAATACTGAAATTCTTCACCTCGATCAAGCTCAAAAGCTCATTTTGCCAACATCGGTAACGTTTAAGAGCGTAAAAAACGCTCATGCGCAAAGTCCTGGGAAATTAGTCACACGCGGAATATATTAAACCATGAAAACGATAGACGTCAAGAACGCGTTCAATAGTATGAATTGAGTAGTCGTTGGTGAATCACTGCATAAATGATTGATCCAAAGTACTTATGCATAATTTTGAGGAGCAGAATTAGATATATATATATATATATATATATATATATATATATATATATATATATATATATATATATATATATATATATATATATATATATATATATATATATATATATATATATATATATATATATATATATATATATATATATATATATATATATATATATGTATATATATATATATATATATATATGTATATATATATATATATATATATATATATATATATATATATATATATATATATATATATATATATATATATATATATATATATATATATATATATATATATATATATCTTGGGTCTAACTTTTCGGAATGGAATGTGTAAGCGCTTACGGGCGTTTTGACATGCTAGAAAGGCGTTCGATATGATTCATTCGAACATAGATGCAAGGAAAGAAGTTACAAGCTACAAAACGCAGATGCTACTGATCGTATTAGTAGATATAATTGTGCACTAAACCAGCTGGGTGTGATGATCGACGACCAAACACCGCCGCCTGCGAGAAAGCAACCAAAGCTGTCAACGCCTGAGCTAGAATTATACCGAACAACGCTGGGCAAAGCAGTAGTAAAAGTCGTCTTACAACTCCTCCGAGATGCGAAGGATCTGGGCTGCAGCGCTGGAAACACCGCGGAATCGAGTGTAATACATTCAGAGTACCGGACATGCTAGTCGTGGCATCCATTCATAAATTCATTAACAAGAAAACACGATTTCGTGATCTGAACGATCTACGAAAATCGTGACCAATTTCCTAAAATTATGAATAATAAGCCTTGTAATCATGAAACTATTTGTATTTTCAAAAAAATAGTTCGGGTCAAAAATCCTCATAGCGTTACATTTCGCTGTTTGGTTGGACTATTGTGGTTGTTCTCTCGTTTAGTTTTTGTTATGAATCTTGTTCATAATTTGAGAATACACTGGTTTGTATAAAGTATATCGAACAAAAGAACCGTCATTTAAACAATGTTTAAGATTTCAGGAGCTTTGCCACAATTTTTGAAATTTTTCATCACGATATCGTGATATTTTGTTCAAGAGTTTGTATCGGATTTTTCTGGCATTAATGGATTTATGTTCATAATTTCAAGATCTTAGTCACGATTTCTGTAATTTCAATTCATGTTATCGTGATATGTTAGTCACAAGTAGAGCGATTTGTATTCATGATTTCAGGATTTCACTTACGATTTTTAATATTTTAGTCACGAATAGTGTTAGTAATGCTATCAGGATCTTAGTCACGATTTTCGTAATTTATGTTCACGTTGTCATAATATTTCATTCACGACTTTCGTATCGGATTTTTCTGGCATAGTAGTGTGCTTTATGATTATGATTTCAGGATCTCAGTCACGATTTCTGTAATTTCCATTTCTGTTTTATAGTTCAGGTCTTCGGGATATTTTAGTCACGAGTAGTGTGGTTTATGTTAATGATAGCATCTTAGCCACGATTTTTGTACTTTATCGTAATAATTTATTTTTAAGTAGGGGACGGTGGGGAGTTGTGAATACCGTCAATTCTTGCTAAGCAATAAATGATAAAAATGTACCAACTACTACTTTTAAATGTTTCTACTGTCATGACGACACTTTCTCATTAGCAAATGTTTCAATAACTCGTGTTCTTCGTGTTTAGGGAACTAGCGAATAAATACACCAAACAAAAATTTTTTTTACCCAATTGTATTTCTGGTATGTGCAGTACGGGACTCCATTTACTTTGAAATCCGCTACATAACGGGTATGTAGCGGATTTCAAAGTAAATTAGTGCAAAACATTCCTTGTGCAATTGGCTTTCATTGATAAAAAATTTTTTTGATGAACCATTATTGTGTGGTTGGAGATACGTATTTTTCGAAGATATGCAAAGTGGGGAGTTGTGAACCACCAGTAGTGGGGAGTTGTGAACCATAAATTACAGTGGATTATTATTTTTTTTAAAAAGAATAGTATCATAATTCGAAAAACAGGGATGACTCATACATATTATGATATAAAAAGGTTAAATTTTATGCGAAGAACAGGATTCTGCCACAATTTTAATCTTCCCGTGCCGCAACCGCGAATTCAGGAGGCTTGAAACGAATCATTTTGTCACCTACGCATTGCGAATCAGATCACTTTTCCATCTAATCTTTAGTTTAGAAATATTTTAAAATTTATCTTGTATAACCCAAATAAAAATAAACAACAAAAATATTCCATTTTTTCTACTTTTTGCAATGGTTCACAACTCTCCACCAAATTAAAAAATGCCGATTCCACGCATTTCTTGCATTCTGCCATATCTCAAAGATGATAATGATTGTTTTAAATTGCTTCAGCCTGTGGATGTATTAAGGTGTCCTTTACAAATACCTGGTCAACTTTCGAAAATCGACCAATGTTTATGGTAGTTATGCCCCGAAAACAAAACTATGTTCACAACTCCCCACCGTCCACTACACTTCCGAATTTGACACGCGGAATAATCTGACTCATGTTCATGCTTAATGACTATAAAAGTTTTTACTCGGAATAACGTGACAATATGAACTGGATCTTAAAAGTGTGACTAATTCGCGATAGCTCGTCTTGTGAACTATATCACGAACATGATTTGTGGCAATTTAATGTATTTTTGTTGCTCAGCGCAGTTTTCGTTTTCTGTCCGTACATCACATTGAACCTTATCAAATGAATAACGATGTTCGAGGTTCTAATAGTTTTCTTCTATCTGCTGCTCACACTTATTATCAGTCACTAGAAGCTGGACATAACAATCTAATATTTCATGAAAAAACTAATATATTGACGTTGAATTATGAGCCAGTACATAAACACATGAACAAAATTTTATGATTTTGTGAACTATTTCACGAGCACGTATGACGTGACCATTATACTAGGAATCATGAACCAGTTAACGTTTCCATGAATATGATTTCATGATTTTGTGAAATGTTGGTCAGTCGTGACTAATTCGCTAGGAATAATAAGTTAGTTCACGTATACGTGAATATTTTCTGATGCTATAAACTATTTCACGAGTCGTGAGTATTATGCTACGAATCGTGAACCAGTTCACCAATACAAGAATAATATTTTCTGACATTGTGAACTATTTCACTAGCACGGATATTGAATCGTCACTAATATATTAGGAATCATGAACTAGTTCATGAAGGTTGAAAGCGAACATGAATAATGCTCCGAGTTTCCTGAAATTGTTCACGAGAAAATGTTTTTAATCTGTGAACTAATTCAAAATCATGAAAACCAGATCATGTTCAAGATGTAATAAATCTTGAATCAATCCAAGTCGTATAGTCGGACTCTGAATAATGTTCCCAAATCTATGAAAGAAAATACGAGTCAACCTTTGGTTTGATGAATAATGTTCATAAAGTTGTAAACTATTTGACGTACAGAAAATCGATTTAGTAATGATATGGCGGAAACCGTGAATGAAGTCCACAAAAGAAAAGCAGATATCTTTACTAATAAAAGCGGTATGTAGGTGTTACTAAAGGGTAATTGAACATAATTAGAAAATACATGATATTTATTCATGGTTCTGTTTTCGTAACTTAAAAAAGTAATTGTTCCAGAATTCATGGTACGATTTTGGGAACGATTTTTTCCATCTTATCCTGATTTCTTTTATGAGAAAGGTAAAAAATCGAAACGCCCCCAATGAGCAGATTCATCGTACGGGCCAGATTTCAATTGTATAAATACGAGTGATATGATTTTATGCTTTTAACGAAAATAGTGTGGTAAAGCCTTTACCCAAGATGAAACGGATAATAAAGCAAGCAGCGAGAAAACTCGACCGAAACATCCATCCTCCCAACTCTTCCAACACATCAATCACGGATGGTTCCGCAATGATCAAAAGCTTGCTAACGATTTGTCTCATTAAAACGCCATTGCACTGACCTTGGCGTGGACACGTAGTGGAAAAACGGAAACACCGTCAAAGTTTCTCCATTCAGAGCATCCTCGAAACAACATAATAACAAACTCAAGTTCAGCTCGAGAGGCTCTTCTCGAGTTCCTCTGAAGTTGGAAAAGTGCGTGTTTGAATGATGGCGGCAGAGAGGAGAAGGCTGATTATGGTGAAAATGTACAAATCTGAAGCAAGTTAGTTTTGTTTGCTTTCGCCGCCCCTCAGCTAGGCCTTCTTCTTCTTCTTCTACTGTCCACAATGGAACTGCTGAAGCAAATTGGTCCACAGCTCGGTGAACTGAAGCTGTACCCAATTAGTAGTTCTCGTGTACTCGTGTCAATAAAATACGAAACAACTTTGGCAGATAAAAATAGCAGAATAAACTCATTTTATTTGAGCGCTTTTCGCGACTAGTATGGAACTGACTTTTGATTCACACGCAACCGATAGTAGCTGTAGCCAAGTTGGAAGAGTTGTTTCCCCTTGTTTGAAGTGGCATTTGAAAAACGAGGTAAATTGCGGAACGATGGGCACAAGGGATGTTGAGTTTTCGAGTGAATTATACGTGTTATACCATTGGCTCTGATGGCATATATCTCTCTCTGTTTTTCTAGGAAAATTTTTGCGGCACTTCGAATTGTTTGCTGTTTCCGACAAGGTCTATTGATGCGGGCTGAATCGAACAGTTCTATTAAAACATCAAAAGTAACGGGTCTGAAATCACTGGCGAATAAAACTACTTAATTAAATTAGTCGCTATATTGATTTTCAAAACTATACCCAGACTCAAACATATCAATGTATCAAAGTCGCTTCCAAATTCATCAGACGAAAAACCCTAACCGAAAGAATTCCCCTGCAGTAACCGAACAACTTGTCACACTCGACAGCAGTTTAAATTCCATTCACGGTCGATAAAATTTCACTTGGTCTCGTCCAATGACTCCCAAATGAGTGGTGGAGTCAAACGATCTCAGCGAAAGCCATGACCGCCGCCGCCGCTTTGTTGCACTCTGTTGCGCCGCTGATTTCTATCGGCGATGAACTGGCGTTCGTCCCCAGTCAAAGTCTACGCACGAAGTTGAACGTTCTTTTCCGTTGCCTATGATCTATTTCACAGTTCGATTCCGGTTGCTTTGATTTCGGCTTGAAAGTTGGTGCCAACCGGAACGAATCAAATGAACGAACTGTATCTTGTGTGTGTTTTTATTAAACTTTAATGAACTAGAAAGTCTGTCAGGATGCTTCCTCGTCGTACTGATCTTGACTGTATTAGCCTTTCTTGAGGTTTCCCACTCACCGTGTGATGGAGTGGCAGAGCCAAAAACGCATCAGTTCTCATCAATTTCGTCAATCCGCACCGAGCCGAATGCGATGGGAAAATGTGGAAACACCACGGCGGAATGTGAAAACCTACTACTCCCGTGCAGGCATATCTACATATCTATCGACGATAGGCGATGAGACCGACGCACGTGTGTGGAAGCCAAAGATGAAAGGGATGCTTCTGGATGGAGAACCGGCGCTGCTGTAACCGCTTCAATCGACACCGAAGAAGGAAGAAACTATACGAACGATAGACGAGCACTCTTCCTTCGCCCAGCATCCAGCGTCATCACTTAGGTTCGGGAAAACTACACCCTACATTAATGTGCTGTGGAGCATGACTTGGTTTGGCTTGATGGAAGGGACGGAAAATTGGAAATTAATTAACCTTTTTGTGAGAGATGCATGCGGTGCTTCTTGATGCTCAGTTGCGTGTTTTGATTGAATTGTGTTTGCGAGTCGAGGCGTTGGAATGGGCAGAAAAATGGATTGGTGGATCATTTTCAATATATTTCCATCTTGGATGCGGTATATGTAGTTAAATCAAGATCAATGAGATACTTATAGGTGATAAATTTTATTGGTAATCGACAAAAATCATGGTGATGCAAAGCTAGCCAAAATGTCACAAACTAACATCAATCTCTATGATCAAAAGTATTTTAGGTTAGTTAAGCCTGTAGTCCGCAAAATTTCAGAGATCGTAGTAGCCATATGCGTCGGGGACAAATGTTTTTTGCTCCGGTAAATTTGTAGTGTTTTTTTTTTTTGTATCAATAGTGAAAAAAGTGAATAATGTACAGAAACACTGTTAATGAAAACTAACCTCAAAGTTTGGTTGAAATCACACAGTTGGTAAAATTATATCTCTTCGTGAGGCGTTTGTGTAGGGGAGACTGAGGAGACTTGATCCCCGGGGAGACTTGATCCCATCATTGTAACTCAAAGGCGGATCAGAATACATTAATCGAATATACTATAAAGTTGCGTAGTTTTATCTAAACATAAATTTCATTAACACAGAAAAAAGAAATTGGACTTTTGTGTAACCGAATTTTTACCGATTTAAAAAAAATCTCAGAAGAACAGAAGAAGATTTATTTTTCAAATTTTCAAACTTTCATAAAATTGATAAAATCACCCACTACATACTCTACTTTTGCATACAGAATTACAAGAATGTCAATTATATGAATACGTTATGATTGAGCTGATTGTTTTGTTCAACTATATTTTTACTAAAGTTTGCTAAAATAGATGCTATGGGTTCACTTGATCCCTTCAAATTTGTGGAGATTTGATCCCCTTCGCCATACTTCATACACACCACTGAAAATAACCAAATTCACACCAGAACAATTGAAGTCATTGTTGTCATAAAAAAATGTCAAAAATGAACGCTTCATCGTAAAGAAACAACTGTAATTGTTAACTACAGTATACGTAGCAACCATTCATCCCACATTTGACGTTCCTCAACCATAATAAAGACAGCTTTCAAATAATTGCACGGAGATTTGGGGAATTCGTAAAAAAATCAGGTGAGAGATAAATAACAAAAATAACAATATCTAATCATAACAATTTAATCAATACTACAATCCATTTATAAAATTGAATGGGGTAATGTACCCGTTTTTGCCCTATTAAGAAGGGTACCACATTATTACTACAATAGTTTTATTATTTCAGCTTCTTTGATTTGTTATTAAGGTCCATTTTTTTTATTTCGATTATAGAGGTTTTAACGTTAAGGTCTTATTAAGAGCCAATATTCCTCCGATTACCTCTTCACCGGACTAACTATGGAGTAAACGGTGCCATCATTGGTTTGCAGCGGACCTTCAACAGAGTGTCATCCGAGTTCGATCTTCACATTCCACGTAGCAGATTACAATTTGTCTTTTTAAATAGATTAAGAAATTATCATTAGGACCACACTGTGTCTGTTGATATTAATTAATTATAAATAAATATAAAATTGTCTTGAGAATGGTGAAAATCTTCTGTTTGAGCGCAGCAAAATCTCTAATCGAGTACCCCCATTATCACAATACCATTTGAGTCAATGCGTTGAGCAAAGATGGCAGACGCTGCTCTAACCAAAGGCTTCAGATGGGTAGGATGATAGTAGAAACAGGACAAAAATAGGCTTATTACCCTACATGCTCTTTTAAACACGTTTTCATAAACGAATCAAGTGTCCCCAAATTAGGGATCAAGTCTCCACTAATCTAAGAATTTTCCCTTTTTTTTGTTGTTTTCCAGAAATGCTCATAGCTCATGTCCAGTATAATGTTTCCATGTAATTTTTTTATGATTGTTAGTCATCCCTAGAAACAATATAAAACTACAAAAAAATACATAGTTTTTTATCATTCCACGGAGTTGGACTGAAAAATAAAAAAGGGGATCAAATCTCCTCAGTCTCCCCTACTGTGAGAAAGGCGAAGGAAACAGCTAGCCATGATAGTAGGTATCATTCAAAACTCGAACCCATTTATACAGAAACTCTTGGACTGATAAGACTTTTTTCCCAGTTCGTGCAGTGTAACGCTATAAAGTACAGTGCAAAGCTTTTAAAGTTATCTTGTGCAGTCGAACCTTTATTTGCCCTGCAGAGATGTAGAGCAGCAGCGTTTCTTTATTTGTTACCCGCATGGACACCTACCGTTATTATATTACAATCCTCATTCTTGTCTCTACTACTACTCTGAACTGCGCAATAGGCCTGTGAAAAAATGACTTCCACTGACAATGATTCGCCTTTAGGTGAGATGGATGTCAAAATCAAATCGATTTTACGACTGGATCTATACCCATACTTCTCAACCGTGCCACAGACAATTTTTTTAAATCATTTAGAGATTTATCGAGTTCCGAGGGAAAAGTATCACAAAAAGTTACAGAAATAACGAAAATTAGCCCTACTGAGCTTCGGGAGGTGGTAAACTGTTTGAAGCAGACAAATGTTATTGCTGGCTACGGGCCTTTTACGACGGACTACATAGTATATGTACCAACAAACCAGGTTGAAATAGTTGGAATTGTTTCCGAATTTAGTTTTAATTGCGCGGATCTGCCGACATACGGAGTTGGTTGTTTTAAACACCCAATTATTCTGCTGGTGAAGATACTGGACGCTTCGCCGGGTCTGTTCTACTCAACTATCTCTTCTTTGAAAGGGTTCGCCTACCTCTTCACCTTTTAGAGTCACGAGTAATGAGTTACATTAATTGCAAAAAATGGGACACACAGTTGTGGGAAATGCGGTAGGAACCATGTGGATGATTCCAATGGAAGTGGTGTCGAAAATTGTCTCTACTGTGAGGATAATCCATCCATATCTTCCGATATGTTCCGCATACAAACAGCGCGAAGAGAAGCTTAATCTTTCCCTTCAGGTACGCTCTAAGCGATGCAGAAATGCTTATGATAGCTACGCCATCGAACCCTAAGAAACATCTATATTTACTTTTTTACTAACTGAGGAGACTGCGATGAACCCCAGAATGGTACGTCTTCCGTTGTGTCTAGTAGCAATAGACAAAAAAGAATATTTCCCCTCATATGCTTCGCTGTAAAAGCTAAAAGGTGTTTCTTCTTGGTCCTCGAAAAAAAAACTACTCGAGGAAGTACTGGTGCAAAATCAAAGCAAGTCTCAGAAACCTGAGCTAAGCAAAGGAGTTCCCAGCACTTCCCGAGACATCAAAAACCCCATGTGTTCCCATGTCTCAGCCAGAAAAACAAACCAGCACTGGTTTAATAAATATCTCTGATATTCTGGACCGTGCTTTTACACCTTTAAATATTTCTGACCTTCTTAAAAGAATCCCGAAATGCTTTTTCCCCG